>NW_012148964.1:1082579-1098687 GCF_000956105.1 Propithecus coquereli
CTAATATAGTAACCGAAATGGGATGCAATTATTGGAGTAATTCAGTTTTTGCTAGTGCTGTAGATAAATTATATTATAGAAGATATCTTAATATTTGAGGTTTTATCCAGAAATATAACATAGTCTTGTTTGGTAACAGTATTTACTTGAATAATTTGTTTCATTTTGTATAATTATTTTACTTTTTTCAAACAAAGTGGGGGAAAGCTACTCAAGTTATTCCATGATGTTACTATTTTCTGAGTGAATCCAGGAACCTTGGCTACACACCTCTTTCTTTAATCATTCCTGCCTCCCCCTCAAACCCACACATCAGTCATTTAAAACTTGATCAGAGGACGTGGCTACCATAATTTCTTTGGTAAATCGTATTATTTGTTGTTACACTGCCATCAATTGTCAAACCTTTAGAGTAGTTTCAGTTACCAAATGATACGAAAAGAAATACTGCAGAGAAAAACTTGTATTTAATATTTTCCCAAATTGAGGGTATAGTATAAAGTCCATCTTTGAGTTGATCACTTAAGTTTCAAAAAGACAACCAAAGGATAACTACGTAAGTGTTAAATTCATTAGTGATTGGTCGTAGATCAGTTAGTAATAAAATCACTTTAGTTTGAACTTTAAAAATAACTGACTGTTACGTTATATGGCTGGCTCCTCCTTAAGGGATGATGCACCTGCCATTCTTCTGGCTTTAACTCACTCATGGCAGCAGAACAGCCACCGTGACAGCACAACTACATGTGTCACACCTTTGTTCAAAGTGGAAGGAAGAGGGAAAGCAAAGATACCCAGAGACCTTGACAGATGTCTCAGTGGCTGGAACTTTGTCACATAGCTACCTCTCACTGTGGAGAGGCTGAGAAAGTACACATTTGGCTTTTACAGCTTCTGTCCAGGGACAAGCAAGGGAAAAGAGATTTGGGTGTGGGGATATCAATCTATAGTATCTGCAATAGGTAGACTACATATTCATATTTTTCCATTTTTATTGTTTTGCAGCTTTGTGTAGTCTTTTTGAATTATAAAGTAATTTGACCTCTGCCGACAAACTTGGCATTTCTTTTTCTTCTTAAATTTATTGCAGGTCTTTGCCTGATTTTAAGCCATAAAATAGCTGAACAAAATTGGAAGTCATTGCACTCAGAGCTAACACTAAGTAATGCAGTCTATTTTAACAGGTCGCTGAATCTGGCATATATTTAATGCTGGGCACTTGCCATCCAGCAACAGTAGAATGAATGATGATTATCTTTTTTTACCATTCGAAAAAAAAATCAGGCTTTATCAGATTTTAAAGCTTTACCAGAATGGTTAGAATAATGTATTTTCAGGCTTGGGAAATACCTGCTGTCACTTACAAAACATCTTAGATGATCTTCAGTCCATAGGAAATATGGTTTATAGGGTAGTAATGCTACGGGCATATTAGATATTAGTGCATGCCTTAAAGATGTTACTATATTACGTATAGTCCAAAATCAGTGTTTGCCATTTTTAGTCATAATCTTAGCAGCATGGAGGTCTAAACGGAACTACAGTTAGAGCTTTGAAAAATAATATCTCTAACTTTTTTTTTCATATATTTAATAAGAAATCTGATATTGTCAGGGTAATTTTTAGAGTGCTATTGACATTTAAACCAGCATATTGAGCAATATGTCTTTTTTCAGTAGCCACCAAATGAAATTATTAGGTTGTTCTCTTGGTGATGAAATATCATCTACAGTAAAATCCAGAGTAAACATAATGAGATAACTGTGTAGGATGCCCAAATGAGAGGAACAAATATCTTTCAAAGGAAGAAACTTAGCTGTTAAAATGAATGTAAAGCAAAGTTCTTTTTCAACATATGTAAGGCAGCTTTTTCCTTACAGGGCACTGGAAGCAAGAGATAATTCTCATTTTCAGTTCTTTAATCTACCAATATGTTCAACATTTCTCCATATATCTGCAGGGCTTTCAAAAGAAGGAAGAATGGAAGTTGATTTTGCACGTCATATTTCTCAAAGTCTCACTCTTAAAAGTTAACTTTTCCAGAGTAATTATTTGTTATTACACTAGTAAATTAGGTATTAGAAATGTATACCAACAACACATGAGACACTCTATTTGGAAATTTATTTGGAAGGAAGGCTTCCCCTAGATTGCATGGGTCACATGTTTGGCTCAGGACAGTGTATAAGACAATACATCTTAGGCTTTGGAGTCAGCCTAAATTCAGAGCCAACTTCCACCACTTACTAGAAGTCTGATCTTGGGAAAATTACTTAACCTCTTAATTTCTTCATCTGTGCAGAGGGACTCTCAAGGGGGAGACTGCCTTCCTTGCAGGGTTGTTGTAAAGGAATGAGAAGATATGTCAGTGCTTTATATGCTTTCTGACATAAGAGCGTTCAATAAATGCTGACTATTTCTGTTCCAAGGAAGATAACAAAATACTTTTTTGGGACATAACAATTATGGATTTTAAGTCTTATAGAAATCACTAGTTGCTACTCCAAGACTATACCTAAGAATCAGCATTTCAGGTAGTAGCATATAGATACTAAATTTCATAAATTATATTCAAAATACCTTCTTTTATATGTTTTTGTTATTGTTATACCCAGATAATTTTTAAAACTGTTATCTGCATTATACAAAAGGATTACTTTCAGAATCTTAAGATCATGGATTCTAGGATGACAATGGATATTCCACTTATTTATTAATAATGGATAATTTTAAGGGTAATCATTCAGAAGTTGTTTTTAAGCAACAAATTTTCTTATAATATGTGACATTTGAATCAACTCAACTGCCCATCAATACATGAGTAGATTAATAAAGTATGGTATATGTATACCATGGAGTACTGCTCAGTCATAAAAAATGGTAAACTAGTATCTTTTGTAACAACCTGGATGGAACCTGGAGACTGTTATTCTAAGTGAAGTATTGCAGGAATGGAAAAACAAACACCACGGGTACTCACTATTAAATTGGAACTAATAGATCAACACTCATGGGCACACAGGGAGGTAAAACTCAATGGAAATCAAGCAGGTGGTGGGGCGAAGAGGGGATAGGTAAATTCACACCTAACAGGTACAGTGCACACTGTCTGGGTGATGAACACAGTTATAACTTCGATTCAAACTGTACAAAAGCAATTCATGTAACTCAGAAAAGAAAGTTTAAAATTTATATAAGATAAAAAAAAAAATTTTAAATCAAGATAGTATATTTCAATTTTAAAAAAACATTGTGTCACTACTGCAGAAAGATAAATGGAGTGAAAATTTGAAGTTGTAGAATGGTATACATGAGTTAAAAGAATGTTTGGGCTTTCCTTTCTATTACAAATATTAAAACTAATTAAAAAAACACCTTTTGAGATAAGATGCTACATGAGAATAGTATTTATTTTTTAATGGAGTAGTTTTTTAGATCTCCTTGGAATATGAAGGGAGCATCATGATACCCCAGCAAAGGATTCCTTTTTCTATTGATCACTAAAAAAGCTCTATAGTTGCTGATGGCTCCCAAGTTGAGAAAGGCCCACCGGATTAGTTGTCATCACAGGCCTGCAAATGTCCACTTGCTGGCCTCACACTGACCACATAAGTCTCAGCTGCACTAATCTAATGAATACAGTTTTAGTATTAATTAAAAATCGGCCAAATAAACAGACCAAAACCCTGAGGTTGAACCTTTGAATGCAGAGTGACAACTTACGAACTCCCAGTGACAACTTCTGCCTAAAGAGACCGTAGTCATTAACCACAAGACATGTTTTTGATGGAGAAATAACTGCAAGTGGTAGACCCTCAGCTGATGCCAAACTGTTCTATGTAAAGAAAATGTTCTCAGTAACAGTGTTGCTTTCTAAAAAAGATGTACTAGATACTCACGTATGAACAAGCCCTTTTTTAACCTCTAACTTCTGGAATGCTAAATTACTAACTCTTAAGAATATTTTAGAGAAATGTACTTACATCTTAATCAGTGTTTCTTTTCCATTTTTTGTTTTGTTTTTTGCCCTGTACCCTCTTCCATTTAGTAACAGCAAAAAAGTTTATAAAATAATGTCAGAATTTGTCCATAAAGAGAACCATTAAATGCATAAGATCCATTTTTTTGAGGTAGAATTAGAGACACTGGCTTTTTCTTAGGAGAATGAGATACTTAGAAACAGAACAATCTGTCTTCTACAAGTAGTTATTACTAGAATTCTCATTTTTTAAAACTGGCTTTATCAGGCATTCTGACTCTTTTGCTGAAAAATTGCCGTTGCTAACCATTCTCTCTTTCACCGGGGAATTAATGCTCAGTGGCCCATTAGAGTTCAGGCAGTAGCATTAAATGATTACTCCTTCTTTATATATCTCCTGCCGTCTTTTTAAAAAAGTATATTAAAATTGGCTGTGGGAGAAATTAGGACATCTAAATCTGAAGGAAATTCGCACACATATATATCCACTCAGTGGTTAGAGGCAGCCTCAAGTAGCTGGTAACAAACAACTTGCATACATGGCAACGAGAAAGAAGCAGAGTTGTGGAGAAAGGAAAGGAAAACTGGTTAGCCGCCGTGGTGGTGGTAAACCTCAGAAAACACTGCAGCTGAAGAGAAGCAGTGCCGGTAGAGTCAGCAGCTTGGCATGAAGGAGAGGGATCCACAGTTTCCCGTAAATCTAGTGACAGCAGGTTGGGTAGGGCAGAACCATCTTGTCTGCCCAAGGAGTATTGAGGGACAGGAGTAGAAAAGCTGGGTATAGAGCGGGAACAGAGAACTGATGCAGAGGGGAGGGAAGGTGGTAAGAGTTGAAGGATGTAAGGCAGGCAAGGAAAGGTGGTGCTGTGACATTCTTCGAGCCAGCTCACAAGCCCGATTTGGTGTGTTATTTTCTGCCAGGCCTGGCCATGGCTTCTTGGACCCCAGAAAGGGCTGTCTACCGTATGGAGCAACAGGAAAACTCAGAGGCCACAGCTGACTGTCGAGGGTTTGCAAGCAACAAAAAAGTGTGAGGGCTCTTGTATGTGATGTAGTAGAGAGAATCAAAGTGAGCGAGTTCACAGCCTTGCTCATCTCTGCACTTCACTGGGCCTCAGCTTCCTCATCTGCAAAATGGGGATAATAACGCCCCAGAGGGATGTTGTAAGGATTAAGTGTGATAAATTGTATCGAGGTCCCCTCAGGGTGCAGCGTGGGAGCTGTTTGACAAAGTTAATTCACGTCCTCCTTGACAGCCTCCAACTACGTAACTCAAAATGATGACAGCTCCTGCAGTTTCATTGGTAGAACAGCATAACGCTTTCTAAAATTCTTAACTGCTACGCATCCAGTGAAAAGAGAGTTGCTGAGAAGTTTACACATAATACTTTGTATATCTCAGAACTCGAGGACTTTGCTAGTTTGTGGCAAGGAGACAGCAGCTACAGTGGGGCCAGAACAGTCCAGGAAGCCAGCCATGAAGGGCGGCTTACCCTAGAGGTTGACTAGAAGTTGCTCACTGAGCTATGGCAAGCAGGGCTGGTGGGAAGCCACATGCCCACAGACCTAAAAACAGCCGTTAGGTCTAAGTCCACCTGTGAACTAGGGGTTGCAACATAAACTGCTGGGCTGTTGGGTAACTGGCTCACAGAAGTGTATTTCCCTTAGCCAGCATAGTATTTTTTTGAATGGCTTTAGTCAGGGCCTTCACTCTGATTTTGCCACATTCTCCATTCACTTCCAGTTGCCCTGGACCTGGCCATTCTGTTCCTGTCTGGCCCCTCACATGTTCAACCCCTCTTTTGAGCTCCAGGCAAAGCAGTGGCACAAGCCAGAGAGCTGGTGGTGGAGATAGAACCAGGGACTGAATGTGTCCTTTCCCTTTATCCTAGCGTTGCCAGGTGACAGACAGCACTTTCCGTTAAATTTGAATTTCAGGTAAACAACAAGTAGCTTTTTTAGTATAAGTATGTGCCATGTAATCTTGCCATTTCCCCATTCTGGCAGCCCTGCTCTATTCCCATGTATAATTCTCACCCTGGCAACAATAGGTATTCAGTACATGGTCATTGTCACTGTAACACCTTAGCAGCCTCGGGGAAAGGGAGAGAGGACTAACATATTTCAGCATTTGAAAGAGGTAGATTGAGCCAGAGGTGTGAATGAGTGTTTTAATTTGATAAGGGGTAAAATTGGAAACTGTCCTGGCTGGGAGGATGAAGACAGCTAGAAGGTGACTGGAGGCAGGCCCTTGCCCACTGGCTCTGTGAAGAACTGTGCGAGGGGAGGCTCATTGCCAAGACCGGCTTAGGTGGCATCTTGACACCTGTTAGGTGAGATGTACTTGCGGTAGACTTCAGGCCTGCAGTCTTTGTGAACGTGCAGCTGCACCAGGCTCTGCCTCCTTTCTCTCCTATCCCTGAATTACTCTCTCCACTCTGAGTTAGCTAAACGTCTCCTTTCCTTCAGGGTGTTCTCCCTTGTCTCTATTTAACTCCTGAAGCGCCGGGGCCTCTGAGGAGGTGGTGTGTGTGAGTAAAGATCAGCCACGTCATCACATTTGATTGCCTCACCATGTTGTCAGGGGAGATAATTTTTTTTAAAATAAGCTTTATTTTTTAGAGCAATTTTAGGTTCACAGCAAAATTAAGCAGAAAGTAGAGAAAGTTCTGGTAGACCCCATCCCCACACAGGGACAACCTCTCCCCCTCTCAACATCCCACACCATGGTGGTGCCTTTGTTACAATTCTTCTTTAAGGATGAGAAAACTAAGGGTTTAAGGGTTCAGCACCTTAGGCAGCCAGCTGTGCCGTGCTCCGGTGACGGTCCTGCCTCAGCACCAGGTCTCCTGCTGCCTGGTCCTCCTTCAAGGCCCTCTGCTTCTTCATTCCCACAGGGAGATGTAGGCAGAGGGGTAGCATTAGATAAGCACACGGAGGGAGGGATGGTTAGGTTGCTGTCGTTTGTTCACCTGGGAAGAAATTTTTTCCAGTGGGTAAGTGGAGGGTTTAGAGAAGCCGTGAATTAATTCCCTCAGGTTATTTTGTATCTCCGTCGCTTCCTTTCCTTTCCCAGTTTCACCAAAGATTGAAAGCAAGAAGGTTGATTCAATGACCCTAAAAATATTTTGTGTTGAGAAATTTATCTGAAAGTTCAAGAAGTTACTTTTATATGACAGTCAAGTAATTTCAAGGAAAGTTTGGTGGAAGTTACTGTCAGGCTTTTAAAATCAGTGTTTTTCAAAGCCTCAACCCTAAGTGTAATATTAAGAGCGATGGCACATCACTTTCAGCTTTAAGAATCAGCCAGTTTCATCTCCTACCCTAGACCTCTCCTGAACCAGACACAGCCCTTTGTGTCCTCGAGAACACTGGGGACAAGAGTATCACTGGAGCACAGAGCTTCCACCCTTTAGCACCAGACAGCAAGCTGTTACGTAAATGGGCCTCTGTCTCTTGGCCTCTAGGTTGCTTATTTCCTTACTGCAGGCTGAGACCTGTTAACTCAAAAACCCACTGGCACCAAACTCAAATTTTTACACATCTAATTATTTTAAAAAATAGCTTAAAACAGCATATTTTTAGCCATTTAGATCCTGCTTGCTTTACGTATTCTGTGAAACACTACCTAGCGTCTGTTGGCCATTGATAAGATAGAACTTTGTGGTTTTAAGACGCCAAGCTGCAGCTGCCCTTCGGGGTTCTCTGACCTAGAAATTCCCCACCGTGCTGGCGAGTGACATCGCTTAGTCCTAAGCCCTCTCCCCTGGGAGTTCCTTCACCCTCCTCCCTTTCTGCATGGCGGCCCCCTTGCCCTGAGTCTCTGGAGGATCTCATTCATGCTGTGTGAGACTTACCTTCTCATGCAACCACCCAGTAAAGCTTGTTGTGTCTTGCTGCCTCCTGTGGTCATATCTTTTTCCGAAATCAGCCGCCCAAACCCCCAAACAAACCCCCTACACAAACATACCTGGCGCAACGAAGATTTCTTGAAAGCCAATATATGAACCTTTCGAACTAAAGATTGACTCAACATTACCTTACCCCCTTGGTACTCTTTATCCTTTCCACGTTTTGGATGCCAAATAGTTGTGTACATTTTAAAATGTGTATATTTATGAAGAGCTTGTGTATGATGTAGATTTGTCTGATTTCATGTATGTTTGTCTCTTCTGTTTATATATGTTACTAAGAAGAATTATGAAGCTGTTTCAGATTGCAGAAATCGAAGACAAGGTTAGGTTTTTAATAAAAGTAATTATAATGCTTAAAATATATTGAACACTTGTGTCAGGCAGTGTGCTAAACTCTTTACATGCATTATTTTATTTGATTATCACCACAACAAATGAGGCTGGTGCTTTTATTTATTCACATTTTGTGGGAGTAGAAAGTGGGCTCCAAGAGACTAATTGCCTCACTTAGAATCACATCGAAGATTGCAGAGCTCGGATATGAATCCAGGTTTTCAGATGCCTTTGCCCATGACCTGCTCTTATGCGTTACTGCTCAATAAACGAGAAGGTTTTCTATAAGGACACACACGGAAGTAAGCAAACAGGTGCAGCAGGCAGAGAGGAAGAGGGAAGATAATTCATCAACATTCAGGATTCAATAGCCTTGTTTGTAGTTCCATAGCTGCTGTACAGGCCTAACACAATTCTGCTGGTGCCCCATGCAAATGACTGAGTAACCTGTCTCTGCCTCTCTCAGCTTCCTCTTACCTTTCTCCCCTTGCCTCCTGTTTCGCCTGTGGCTTCAACTGCCTTGTGACTCTGTGACTTTTTGCATAATGGTACTTCTGTTTCTACATCATTGTCTGACCTCCAGATTCTTCTCTAAATATCTCCCAGTTACACTCCCCTAGACTGAGTAGGTGCTTGGGTTGCCCAGCTCCATCACTAGTGAGAGCTACATACCAGGGTACCTCACCTTGGAGGCTCATGGCCAGCTCTCAGTTATCTGCCTTTGGATCAGGCACCAGACCTGGATCAATCAGCTGGAGCCAGGATCACATGTGCAAACTACAGAAATTTTGTGTAAGACCCCACAGAAGGAGGCTGTAAGTGGAACTTAAACTCATAGCCTTCTTCAAGGGGACAGAGGAAACCGCAAAGTCTTCATGGGAGCTGTCTGGCAAGATCAGTGAGATTTTCAAAAAGATTTCTAGTGTGTTTATTTTGAAAAATTTAAGATCATATGATAAACCTTCAGCAAATAAAAATATTTGCTAAGAGTAGTTCTTAGCAATGAAAATCCAAGTTATGAAATCTACACATACTGGGGAAATTCAAACATACTTTATTTCTTTGCAGTGTCCTTGATTGGATCATGACATAAAATTTAAAACAAATTGTTAGGTACAACATAGAGCTGTGCACAACACTGAATTAGTTTTCTTACTGTTCTCCCGTATTTATAGACATTTACTGAGCATATAAGAAGGCAGAATTTTAAGCTTCCATACATTATCTGTTAGATAATAAGTGAAATAGAGTCCTGTATATTTCTCTTCTGGTCCTTTAGAATCTTTGTATTCATAGTGTAGCAGATACTCAATAAATGGCATTGCCTGATTAGTCAGCCCTGATGCCAGTTGAAAGAAAAGAAAAAGTCAAGGAGTCTTTTCTATAAACATAGAGCCAAGGAGAAGTAATGTTATTTTTTGATTATCTTATGTCTTCATTCTATCTTTTTTGGTCAGAATAATGGATTGCTATTATGACATTTTGTGTCATCGTGTCTTGTTTGTTTCCATTCACACAGTGTGTTAGCTGTACCTTTCATCAGTGCAAATGTAAATATTCAGGAAGAAAATTGCTTTGCTCCGCTTTCAGTTTATTTTATTTCGTGAGGGTTTCAGTACTTCATTTGAAGTTTAGCCCCGTTTTAATCCTTGTACTTGGGATGTCAGGCTGTGGAACCCTAGGTAAGTTGATGAAAGACTACAGAACAAAATAAAGGGGCATATGACTAGGGAGCATCAATCCTATTCATGGACTTCCTCCTTAGTAGTTGAATTTTAGAAGTGACCTCCATGTCCTTTGAGCTCGCAAGAACACTGAGCCTTGGAGAAATTAAATGCCTTCGTCCCCATGGTCTCTCAGCTGGCTAATGGCTTAGTACTGTAGAATTAAAAGCTAGTAGCCTTTTGATGTTTTGAAGTACTTGTATAAGTCATAAATCTGAGCCGAGAAGTTGATTTTATGTATATGACCTGTGAACTCAGTCTCACGGTTATTCTGTGCACACACATGATGTCTTACAGTTAGCTTTAATACGGTAAATCATTTCCAGAGGTGACCAGCTGGTGAAATCAGTTAACAGTATGGCTGTTCCTCTTCACTTTACCAATTACCAGAAAAACTACTTGTGATGTTTTATTCAGGGCATTTCGACCGCATTGTTTTCTTCTTCTTTCCTTATTTTTAACTCATAAAAATCCCGTGGGATGAGGAACCCATTTTGAGAAACGTGTCACAGCAACTTTTGAAATGTAGGAAGCTAAGCTATTAGTGTCAAATTTTCCCTGGAGGAAAAAAGATAGGGAAAGTTAATATATACTACAAAGGTTACTTCAGGAGGTTCTGTACTAGTGGTATGTTGTATAAATGCTAATTTTTGACAAAGCAACCCAGTCCTCTACGGGAAAGCTGATGCTATCATTGAGCCACTAATAGTATACGGCACTGGTTTCCAGTCGAATTTGCAGCTGAAACAAATCACCATAACATTTTTTTTCTGTTTTGATGTACAGTGTATTCCAAAAGCTTTTGAATTTATTAAACATCTTTAGAAATTTACAGAAATGAAGAGTTTACTAAATGTAGTACATTTAGCAAGAAAACCAAATAAAATTCAGATATAATCTCAGGGTGTCTTCATGGATTTCATATACCTAGTCTTTCAGAGGCTCATCGGTTTCTATTTTTTGGGATGTGAATATAATTGGTTTCAATATAGGTTTAAAATTCAATAAACGTGTGATTACCTGCCATCTGTCAAGCAGTGTGGTAGGTGCAGAAACACAGACCATGTTCATACATTCCTTACATACACCCTGTGAGGATTTATGATCCCAAATTTTCAAATAAGGAAAGAGAGTCTCAAAAACTGACTCATGTTTAAGTATGTGACTAATCAGTGACATTGTAGAGATTTAAATCAAGTTATCTGACCCTCAAGTCTATTAGACTTTCCAATAAAATTAATTTATAAGAAGAAAATCTTGAAAACACTGTCTTCTACACATGCTTTTGATAGTTGGAAGAACAACAATCTGATTCATTCAAAGAAGATTCTGCTGCTGACTCATTAAGATGATGCAGTGTGTTGGTTAATGTCGTGGGCTTTGGGGTCAGGCCAACTTGGAAATGAACCCTGGCTCCGTGGCTGTGGAGAAATGTTAGGACTTTGAGTAAAGTTGTGGTTTTAACTTCCAACCCTCAGTTTCTTCATCTACCTAATGACAATAAAACATATTTTCATAGGGTTGTAGCAAGAATTGAGTACAATTCTGAGCACTGTAGCAGAGTACTCAGCAGATGGTATGGATTCTTGCTAGTTATTAGTAATCGTGGTGAGATAGGAAGATTAAAGAAATTGGATAAAAAAAGATGCTCACTGTTGTGTTTAGGGACATATAAAGACTTTGTTATTAATAAAAATGTGTTGATCTCACTAAAGATTTTTAGTGATAAACAGCCCTTGAGTAATAGCCGTAGCTTTATGTGATACTCTTTAAGATAGTTTAAAACATGGAGCCAGAATAGAACATTTTCAGATTATGTCCATATTTTGATTACTGTTGCTAACAGGGTAGAAATAGTGGCATGAATAAGTTCTAGACAGTTAAGAGTCCCCAACCATTTTTTAAGAAATATATACAAAAATAATTATGTATATTCTTTGAGTCATTGAAAAAATTTATATAAGTAATTTATGACAGAGAGGTTTGTCTTTTAAAAATATTGCTGGTACGTGGACTGTCAGTTGGGATTATGCAGAATCAATCTTCAGTTACATACATATGCACACATGCATATCTAACTAAAGATTGATTATATTAAACTGGAATGTTTCAAACTCTAGGCATAATCATAGAGTTTCATTTTGTATTTCCTATAGATATCTAAAAATACCTTTTCATATAGTCTTAGTCAAAAAACATCAAAATGTTTAAAGTGATAACCTTGAATATTTGTCTGTATACGATGAAGTCAACAAAACAGGAAGAACCTTGTGCAAAAATAAGAATTTTAAATATAGCACCTTTGCAGATTTAATCTGTTATGAGAATGAACTAGATAAATGTAGGAATGGTTTATCGTTTTAGGATAAGCTAAATTCCCGTTGTGGAAACTGACTTGAAAGTGATATTGACATTAAATAGGGTTAAATGGACTAAAAAAAGAAAAATTTTCATATGTACACATAAAGGGTAATGTATATGTGTATGTTTTAGTTTATATTGTCATCACCCTTTCAATTAATCATCATCCTTTTAACTAAGTAGTGAATTTTAATGTTTTAATCTTTAGCTTTTCAATATATGATCTATTTTGTAGCAAAAAACATCTCAATTCAAATTATAATCCCATTTCCATTTTTTTTCCCTCAGATGATGCAACATGCTTGGAATAATTATAAAGGTTATGCCTGGGGATTAAATGAACTGAAACCTATATCAAAAGAAGGCCATTCAAGCAGTTTGTTTGGTGAGTAGAATGTGGTTTGATTTCTTAGTGACAGTAACTTCTCTCTAATTGCCTGAGCTTGTGAGTAGTAAAGTCTGTGTAATATGGTGACCCAAAGGCCATGTTGCTAGGAAACTTGTACACCTGATGGAGTTCTCTGTAAGAACTGTTCATACTGTGTCCTTCAGATAGAGCAGTGGCTGCATGTTAGAATGACCTTAGTAACTTTAAAAAAATACTGATGCCTGAGCACACATCCAGAGATTCTCACTTAATAGGTATGGGGTACAGCATCAGGATTTCTAACTCCCCAGGTGATTAGCAGCAGATGAACATTCGGTGGGTTGCACTAACGGCTTCCTATCAGGTAAAAGCTCTGTCTTTATAGATAAACTGGCCAAGGCAACCAGCTGTGGTGATCTTCACTGTATCTCAGCTGTGGTTGTAGGTTTCTCCTCTTTGTACCACAGAAGAGAAAGTGAGGATGGATTAGGCCAGTTATTTGAACTTTCATTATCTTTACTGCATGCTTTATTGCATTTGGTCCTCACAGCAGCCCTGTGTGATGGGTACTGTGGGTATTAACAACATTCCCATTGTGGAAGTAAGGAAGCTAAGTAAAAGAAGGGTTTGATAGATTCTTTGGGTCATAGATCTACCCAGTACCCTTCCTATTATACTTGATTTCTTTCTAATCCCCAAAATAGAATGGAGTAACAGGGTTACTACTTCTTTGTTTTAGATCTTCTTTAATTTTTGTCAAAAAATATTTAATAGTTTCCTATATATAGGTCTTTCACATCTTTTTTATTAGATTTGTTTCTGATATTTGAATTTTTTAATGCTCTTGAGAATGCTATCAATTTTAAAATTTTATTTTCTATCAATATTTTTTGCCAGTATAGAACACCACAATTGATTGTGTATATTGATCTTGTATTCATCAACTTCATTAAATTTGTTTATGAATCTATTAGTTATGTATAGATTATTTTCTATATAGATAATCTTATTATGTCATCTGTTAAAATTTTATTTCCTTTTTGTCTTTCTTTGTTTTTTTAATCTCCTTTTCCTTTTGCCTTACTGAACTGCTGCCAGTATTAAATAAAATTGAAGGTAGTATAATAGCAAAAAAAAAAAAAAAAAAAGAGAGAGAATCTGCATTTTCCCAATTATTAGCCATTAGGGAGCTCTTCCTCTAAGAATCTAAGAGACTGCTTCCTTCTCATGGTTTTTCTTACCAGTTATATTGAACCTTATTCTCTTTCCCAGGGGGAGTAAGACTGGTTACTTCGTTGACTTAAAACAATGTTAATGAACATAAAAAATTATCTCAAGTATTTATAACCTCCCAGTTCCACTTTAAACAGAAAACTAGAACTATTACTTGAAGATTTCAGAAGTAAAAAAGATTTCCAGTAGAACCGTACCTTAAAGAGAGAGATTTTGTGCTTGACCAGTTGTACCCAGTGTAAAACTAAAATATAAGAAATAAAAATAATTACTTAAAGTTCTTAATGACTTAGAAATAAGATATCAATTAAAATAGGAAGCTGATACCATATTTTAAAATGCCCGCTTTAAAATATTCCCTCCAGTTTCCCCCCGAATCCATAGTTCTATCTCAAAAAAATTATATTTTTTCAAACCTGAGTATCCTCAGGTTTTTTTCCTTATCATTAGATAAGATTTAGAATTAGTTTATATATTTTTGAAAATCAAGTATTTTAATATTCTTTTACTTGTTTTCTAATGATAATTTCTCAATTTGGCATTTGAAAGACATGTACCAATGAAATAACTTCCATTTATATTTATAGATTTGATTGTGTATTGTCTAAAACACTAATTACGTGTAGAAAGTATAGTGCCCAGTCTTTTAGCAGCGACTCATTGTCACAATTGTGCAGGGCACCATGAGGCATTTGGGGATGAACAAGAGATGACTTCTCTGTTCTAAGAAAGTTTCCAGACTAAAAGAGATGCACATAAATAATTTTAATACAAGAGAGAAAGTGATGAGTGCCAGAACAACATGAAGTCTCCGTGTCACTGGAATTCAGAGAAAATAAACCAGAGTCAGGACTGGCCAGGCTAGGGGATTGGGGGTGTGTTAGCATCAGTGAGGGTTTCATAGAGTAAAATTTCATTTTAGAGTAATGGCTTCTTAAGGCTGTCACTAAATAATTTTAGATGTAATTATATTTAGAGTTTAGCATAGGTGCACTTTGACGTAATTAAATTAACAATGTATATGTTGCTCCTTTGTTTTAGGCCTATTCTTTTCTTGCTAGAGAATGCAATTACATTTCTAAGAGAAATTCCTAAGAGATTTATTTTCTACAACACAGAAGAAACTTTAAAGATAAGTGTATCAGTCTATAGGGTGTAATAATTTTTAGTCTGGTTTTATATTTTCTTTCACTGAAATAATTTTAGACTGTGTTCAGTATTACTGCTTATTAATAAATTCATTTCTAAGAGAAATTTCTAAGAGATTTATTTTCTACAACACAGAAGAAACCTTAAAGATAAGTGTATCAGTCTATAGGGTGTAATAATTTTTAGTCTGGTTTTGATACAGTTTTATATTTTCTTTCACTGAAATAATTTTAGACTGTGTTCAGTATTACTGCTTATTAATAAATTCAGTATCACCTTCTTCCTTTCCTAGATATGATCAATTTGCATGAATGTATCTATCCAGAATATTTTACTGAATAAATATTTTTCTGGTATTTTCAGGTAACATCAAAGGAGCAACTATAGTAGATGCCCTGGATACACTTTTTATTATGGAAATGAAAAATGAATTCCAAGAAGCAAAATCATGGATTGAGGAAAACTTAGATTTTAATGTGGTGAGTTAAAGAAAAGTTGCTAATTCAGTCCTTAAGTCTCAATTAACATGAGTAAATTCTGCAGGGGAGCAGATTATTATATTGTAATGTACTCTAGCAAAAAGAAATAATGTAATTTTAAAGAGTAAAAATATTATCATACTATATTCTTAACTTGCTCTCCTTTGCTACACAAATGTATGCTTTTGTTTTTTGGCAAGTTAAGGGTAAAGAAAAAAATTAACATTCATTGAGACCTACATATGCCTAATATTCTTGTTCGAGTCCCACAACAACCTTATGAAATAAGTATTATTTTCACGCCTTTATGGATTAGAAATCAGAGTCTCAGAGACTTACTCCAGACTGCACAGCTAGTTGTGTGTCAGAGCTATGATTCCAACACAGGTCTGTGTGGCTGCAGCGCTTACGCTTTTATGCAGTGCCACAGTGCAGCCAGCACCATCCACTTTCCCATAAATAAGGCACTAAACTTTGTTGAGCTTATCTCCTATCAGTAAAAAGTGTTTCCCTCACTCTTAATCAATCTCTCTCTCTCTCTCTCTCTCTCTCTCTCTCTCTCTCTCTCT
>NW_012148964.1:1106132-1106520 GCF_000956105.1 Propithecus coquereli
TGGGCCAATGTCCCTCTGTAAAGTGCTTTGGAGCTCTTCCTGGGTCAAAGCTTAGTTAATTATCTGCTGTGTGGAGCAAAGCAGTAGTTTTTAATTTAGTTGTCTTTTATTGAGAGATTAAGAAAGGATTTCTGTATCATCCTCATAACGGGCACTGATGCTATTTTCTTGAAAGGTTTTGGACAACTTTATGAATAAGGAAGTGTCCACTAAGGGCTGTTGGAATGAGCCTCACCTTTAATGTTGACAGTGTTAAAAGCTCACATTATTGAAAAACAGTCACATATTTCAATTGCATGTCAATCAGATTTGCGTTAGTCTCAGCATCCTGGCTGGGGGAAGCAACTGGATCTTACCCAGTGTAGTATTTCATGTATTTCTGTGCTCC
>NW_012148964.1:1108350-1111841 GCF_000956105.1 Propithecus coquereli
GGGAGGATCATTAATGTAAGGACAGATGATCAAGGGTTACCTATTTGGGCATTTCTAAATTCAGCTATATTCTTTACTAGCACTTTAAAAATATATTGGTTACCTAGATCCTTATATGAGAAATATAGAAAACTGTCTTCAGTAATGAATTTTTAAAATCTGTAGAGCTTTTCTCCAGATAAAAATTTTTAAACCCTCTGTAAAAGCAAAAGCTGTATTAAAATTATCCTTAAAAAGTATTTTTCTACACTGAGATAAAGTGATATCTCAATATGAGAGGCAGAGCTTTAAGAATGACAAAGTTTAGGTGATTAGCTTGCTCCAGACACTAACTAGCAACACACTGAAACTGGTGTTTGGCAGGCACCTGGATTGTGCCTTTCATTGTAAATGAACACCCTATGTTTTGCATAATGTAAGGACTGGTGGCAAAGGTGACTTTTTTTTTAACTTAAAGATCCAGACTTTTTGTTTATCCAATTGGAATGCCATCCTACTTTTCAAGACAATAAACTATAGAGTTCTCTGTTGAAAGGATATAATTTAACTTCAAGAAACAGCTTTGGATCTTCTCAAATGTGTGATTGAGTACTTAGCTTAGGTCGAGTTACATGCCATAGAGCATGAAAGAAGTGATTTTTGCCTAAGTATTACTGCTGAAAAAGGTTTATTCTAGAGTAGCATTGCATCCTGATGGGTGCAGATAACTAAGTTAATTATCCTGTTAAATGGAGTTATTCAGTATTTTCCATCTGAATGCTAAGGAGTACCTGCCAAGAGTGATGAATTGGGTTTTGGCTATAAGAGGATACTGAGTTGTTCTCTCTGATGGTAACTAGGGCTGCGACATGAGACCCTTTCTTGGGCCTGCGTGGTAAAACCAACCTATCAACATAGAGTAAATAGTTATTTGCCTATCTTGGTGGCGTACAGAACTTGTCCTTTGTTAACAATTTTAAGAGATTTGTTACTCAAATATGCAAACAAAAGCTGCTAGGACACACTGTTACAAACCAAGTTACACTCTGAAACATTGCAATTCAGTCTGTTAAAAGGAGCTTTATACTTAATCTTCAAAGTGTTAATACAGCACACACTTCAAGGAACCATTTATAAACAAAGGTACATGTTAAGCCTAAACATAGGCAAGTCTTATAAGTTACCTGTCTTTAATCAATGGCTTTGAAAAGTCTCATGTTGTTTCCAACATGTTTTCAGTAAAGTGAAGAATAGTTACCATGTTAGTAATGGAGCAGTTATTAGTAAACATAGTTACTACATTGGATTGTAATGGGATGGTTGTTATTAAATGCAATTATTGCATTGGTAGGTAGTAAGGCAGTTGTTATTAAAGCTTTCTTGTTTCTTAGGCATAATAGCCTGAGAACACCAGGCTTATAGTTCACTAAGTAGAAGGCTGCAGGGAGTTTGGAGGAATAGCTAGCAAAGGAGTGCCCTTTTAATCAACAACAACAAAAAAAACTATTGTGCTCTTAGTCACCCTGAAAATCAAACACTCAGAATAGAATTTAAATATTTCTGAAATGTTCATTTCCAAAAAAATCTTTTTCAATTCAGTGCAACCAATCAGATCTGTCATGCTGGGTGGAATCATAAGATAACAATTAAGGAGAATTTGGTATAAGTCTAATTCTAAATAACCATTATGAAGCTTGAAGGTCCAAAGAAACAACTTACTCCTCAGAGGAAGCCTGCATCTCCGTGTAGCTCCTCAAACAAAAGAAAACTAGCTGAATCACTCACTGAGATCTGTAGATACATTTTAGGACTGTTAATGACAGTCCCAGGTTATACTTTTCAAAATATACTTTAAAAATATACTTTAAAATTTGTATAACTATTATGTATCCATAAAAATTTCAAAATATACTAAAAATTCAGCCACAGGTCTCAAATGTCTGTTTATTGTACTATTCTTATGTGTAGAGGTCTTGAGAAATATTTGTTGCAGTTCTCTTTTTGGGTATTACCATGTTTTCCTTTTAAAAAACATGTTATCAATAATATCTAAATGACTGTGCTCCCCATATTAAAAATAGTAACATATAAATTCAGGAAAGGTACATTGGTTTACTCTTCTAATCAATTGCATTATAAAGTTTTTCAGCTTACTGTTTTCTAGTTGATTTTAATATATCGCATATGATAATTTATCTTATACTCACCCATTCTACCCAAAAATTCAAGTGATTATTTCAAAAATTACAGGATTTTCCTTCAAAAAACATTAAGAAATTTTTCCCATTTACATGAAGGAAGAAGAAATTGAAAAAGCCTTAGCAAAAATAGAGAAAAATTATTTTTATGGATGACATGTAGTATTCCTGCTTACATACATTATTACTTGAATTTAAATGAATACTTTTCATGGTAAAGTATTTTAATTGACAGTGTGAGGATCTTGTAAAAAAAAAAAAAGTTAATGCATCCAAATTTGTTGCAGGGGAAAAATAAAAATGAAACTGAAGCAGAAACAATATTGTTGAGAGTTGGCTTATCCTATGGTGCATTTAAGTATATAAACAAATTTTACAGCCAAAAATAAATTTATTAATATGTGAAATATTCAATTTATATCACTTAAAAGATAAAGTAAATGCTTTTTTATTGGCTTATACTGTAATTAACTAAAACTCATTTTCCTTTCATTAGGGCATTAGCAAGTTGATTCATTTTGCATACTTGGTAGCACAAAGTTCAAATGGCTTTAATAACAGGCTTAAAATAAATTGGTGGGATAATATGTTCTGGGGAGTGGGAGCAAGAGCTTTGTAGATGGAGCTTGTGTTCAGTTCAAGTATCTGTAAAGGTACATGGTTATTGGCAGAAAAAGCCAAGGATAGTCTTTGTGACAAGTTTTCTGATTTTAATTCAAAGTAATCCAAGGATGAAGAATCTAAAACTGGTTCTTGCTTATTCATTGTTCATTCACCCATGTATTATTTATTTACTAAGTACCTTCTAAAGATTAGATACTTACCCTTATGAAGCTTCTAGTCTAGCAGGAAAGTATTCAGAGTACCCTAGCTAGAGCTGGGCTGTCTTAGGAAGGAAGAAAAGAAAGCAGAAACTAACGTTTAATTAGTAACTGATATATACCAGGTATTATGATCCATGATTTTTTTCATAGGTTATCTCGTTTAATCTTTGTGACAACCATACAGGTTAAGTGGTATTTTCCCTACTTTTGTAGATGAAGAAGTGGTAAATTAATCTACCCAAAATTATGCAGAGAGAGTGCAGTGAGAGCAGTGGTTTCAACAAGATCTGCCAACTCTCAACAATATTGTTTCAACTCAATGACCCCCTTTTTTTAATTGGAGAGGAGATACAAAGAGTTGAGAAATATATAGGCAGCAACAGAATTCGAGTCCTCCAAGGTTAGACATGTAATCTTAATATCACAGTACTCATTGGAGTGTGTCATTCAGTAGATATTCAGTAAATGTTTATTAAATGAATGAGAAGTT
>NW_012148964.1:1114186-1118286 GCF_000956105.1 Propithecus coquereli
TAATAATAGAGATTAGTATTAAGGCCTAGTTTTATCATGATTTGTAATACTCACCTCTTGATTTTAGGTATAAATTTAGGCATACCATGTATTTTATTAAATTTATAGATGAATCTGGTTAAGTAGTAATATGATCTTTGATTCAATAGCCATTGCTAGAAGAAAATCAAAATGAAAAAACAGTTTCACCAATCCAGATTTTTATGGGGGTAGGTCTTTAGCCCAAAGTTTTCAACCTCCGCTTGCTCATCAAGTGTGACGTTAGCTAATAGGTGCATGTAATTTAAAGCAAAATCTGGATCTACTTCTTAAACTGGCACTCCTATAAAACTGTATATTAGAAGCCACTGAATACATGGCATATTCCTGGAATGCTGTCTTACTTAAAGATTTAAGGGGGAAGTTAATTTAATTTTATAACAAACACAGATGAAGAAGACTGCAAAATTCACATAATTGATAGGATAAATGTCACAAGATTTTAGTGTTACAGGGTCCGTCTATATACGGTCTTATCCCTGCCCAAACTTCCTCATTAGGGTGAGTCAGTGGGCAACTTTTAGAACATCTTAAAAGGTACTGCATGAATATTAATAGGATGAATGTATTCATTTAAATTTAATATGATTATTTTAGTGGAAATTGGAATCAGAAGTTTATAAAAATGGCCTAAAACCCTTAGATTGTAGAAATTCACTTTTGAAAATCTTGCCGTCATGTAAAGCCTAGAAGGAAGTTGGTCAGGATACCGTATTTCAAAAGAGAATTTTTAGCCATTGAGAAATATGACCCCCATGAGGGTCAGAGCAGATAAATATTATGATTCTCGAGCTTCTGATTTTCAAATAACCCTGGGAAGGTAGGCCTTAGTTTCTTTAGGCTGAGCTGCTGCCCAGTGGTAGTGGCAGCACTGTCTACTGAGTACCTTACATGGGCCAGGTATTGTGCACAGTGCTTCATATACATGGATTCGTAGTACCTTGTAAGGAATGCAGTGTCTCTTTTTACAAATGATAAAACCAAAACTCAGAGAATAAGTGAGTTACTGAGATCTCACACTCAGGTAGCTCCTGAACCTGCCTTCAGTTCCAGGTCCTTCTCACCCTAGGCCAGTGTTTTTATACTCTGCTGTCCCAATATAGCCAAACAATTTGGTATGGTGGGAGAATTTTTATCTTCTTAAGCCTTTTCATTTAAAGCTCTATAAAGAGTGATCACCTAAAATATCTCAATTTCAATCTTCTGGTTGAACACATAATATAACCTAGACTATTGAAAGAGCTCTCAAATTAAGGTTTCTAAATAATTTAAATTTAACTTGGAAAAAAGGAGGCAGAAAGAATTATATGTTGGAAATTCAAATGTAGTTCTGGTTTTCAAACAGAAAATGTCAACTGTTGAGAACTGATGGCGGTGTCATGCCGTTCCTGAGCAAGATATTTGAAGACAAGGACACAGCAATCACTGGAAACCTGAATGAATTCATTAATAAGCCAGATTTGCTTCTTGGACAGGCTCATTAGGCTATTAGATCCATGAAATCCAAAGTCATAGCAACTGACCTTGAGTATAGTACCTTGCAAGGTCATCTCAGTATCTTACAGGCAGAATGAGATAAATAGAGTTTAGATTGTAGGATACATAGCTGGATCAACAGCTGGTTGAATAACTGCACCAAATAGGTGATTGATGTCTACCTGAAGATATGTTTCTGGTGGTATTTGACATGACTCAGTCCTATAACTCGCAATAATTTTTATCAGATGTCTATATAAAGGTCCTGATTATCCAAAATTTTCGCGGAAGAGAGAGAGAATGCATATGTAATGAACCCAAAGCTGAATAAGAATATAAAATCATGTTAACAGACTTCAGTAGACAAAATGTGGGGGATTCTCAGGTTGAAAAACTGAAAAACACAAGTATAAATTGAGAGAAATAAGATTTGAGGGTTTAAATTTATTATATTTTATTATTAGACATTATTACTCTTAGACATAAGAAATATAGTTTTGTGAACCAAACTAAATTAATGGATTCTCTTCCCTTTTCCTTACCAGTAATTTTGTAGAATATTAAAGTTTTTACCAATATTTATATAATATTCAGAGTAATACAACTGAGATAAATTACACCTATGTAAAGTACTTTTAATCAAATTATATTAGATGCATGTTACAAATTATGGAATACAATTAAACTCACCAAAGTCTTATTTTGTGATGCTTTTTCCTAACTTTGACTTAGTAATTCTCTCTCCTTGTTTTCATAATCTTCCTTTTACTGGAAATTTTTTTATATTTTTTTAACTTAAGCAATTACTTAGCTTTAATTGTTAGATCCTTATACCTTTTTAGAGAGAGCATGTGAGAATAAATTGAATATATATCTCCTTTTTTTCTGGAAATACTGTCTCCCACAAAAAATGTAGACTCAGTGAATCTGAGGAACTTACCAATCTTTATCATTATGTTCTTTTCACCTAGGACAGGGTCTGGCACATAGTAGTTGCTTAATCAGTGTTTGTTAAAGGAAATAATACCTCAGATGATTTTGACTAAGTTCATTTGCCAGATACTGACTCTATATTATAGTTTGCTGTTAGCTCCCATGATTATTAGTGAATGGTTCGATGGTAGCCAAAAATGAACAATTACTGAGTAGGCCCAATGAACATGAAAAGAAGCTAACTAATGCTTGAAGTGTACTTATAACCTACAATCTTAGGTTAGCTATGCTGAATTATCTAGTAACAATGCAAGACAGATCCATTTAGTAGTCAAATATTATAAAAGAAAAGTATTGGCATTAATTACTATATATGTTCCACTATTACAGGACCATTAATAAGGAGACTTGGTGGTATTATCATGTGAGGTATTATATAAAAGTCAGAATAGCAGATCCCTAGACTGGGAATCAGAGTACTCAAGTTCAAATCCTGATTCTACTACTTATTAGTTGTCTGATCTTCAAAAAGTCACATTAACCACTGTAAGTCTCAGTTTTTCCATCTGTAAAATGGACATAAGAATAGTAATTACTTTGTAAGATCAATGCGAGGATGAAAAGACAGTCTATGTAAACACATTAGCACAGCACCTGGCACACTATAAATAATAATAAAAGCAAGTTTCAGCAAAGTATAACATATATTATTATTATTATGTCCTTTATGCAAAGATGTTATAATATGCACTTCTTGGTGACATGTGATTATCCCAAGCCACGGGCAAAAATTGGGGAACCAGCACTAGAACCCAAGTCCTCTGACTCTAAACCCTATTTGCATTCTAGCTGCGCTACTGTAACATGATATGAAAAGACTAATAGACTGATGGTGAGCTACCAGCCAAAGTATGGTCCAAATGGCCTTTCAGGAAGAAAAAGCAGGCAAATGAACAAAATGAAGGAGAATGGCAGCATAAGAAAAAAAAATGCTCTGGCCCTGTCGCGTTTCCACAAATAGAGCATACATAGTTTTAGTATCTGCTATGGAATAGAGAGAAAGAACTTTATTTTATAAATATGTTTACAATTTTGATTTTAAGAGGCAATATTATTATCTATTTAAGTATGTTTTTTCTTTTTTTAAATTGACACATAATAGTTGCATATATTTATGGCATACATAGTGATGTTTTGATATCAAAAGGGAAAACTTTTCCCCCTTGTATTTAAATCTTTCTGGGCAAGCATGTAAAATTTAAACAAAATTTAAGTATTTAGTATAGTTTATCACGACAGTAGTTTTCTGAATTATGTGCTATCATTATGTTTGAACTTCCTTATTTTGTTTCCATAGAATGCTGAAATTTCTGTTTTTGAAGTAAATATACGCTTTGTTGGTGGACTGCTCTCAGCCTACTATCTGTCTGGAGAAGAGGTAAGATGAAAAGTGGTATATAAATGTGAATTATAAAATGTCTTAAATTACTTTTTTTTTCATATAATATGCCATTTGCGGTATATATTTAGAAGGAATCCATTAAATTTTCATATTTTGATGGAGCCGTAGCTGACACTGAATTTTTTATAATATGTACTAATTAAATGAGCAAGCTGGGAAGGTTTGGCAGAACATATTGTCAGGGAATGTT
>NW_012148964.1:1127880-1130360 GCF_000956105.1 Propithecus coquereli
TTATACTGAATAGCTAATATTTTCATTTTTAAAAGTTTAATTGAGTAAAACATTAGAGAACAGTAATTTTGCTTATATTTGAAATTAAATTTTCATGGTTAATGAGTTACAACTGTCACACATTGAATATTCCATTTTGATTGGTAAATTTAACTTGTACTTTAATTTGTAATTTGTACTTTAAAAGGAATGTAGGAACATACGGAATTGATTCAAAAATAACATCCATTTTAGTCAAATGAAACTACCTTTTCTTGTCCTAGAGTGAATTACAGAAATCATACCTACTCCTTAACTCAGGTTTGTTGTATGTGTCTCCCTCTGTATAAACCTCTATCCTGTGCTAATAATTGTTTTTGAAAGCATAGAAGTTGGCTGGTAGAATTTTATCTCAGCAATTCATGAGAGCATTTCTACATTTCACTAGTAATTCTAACTCTAAAACTTACTCATACTCATGTATAAATGATAGAAGCTGATTTAGCCTTTGATCTGATTGCCAAGTTCCTCACATCAGTGCAAATTCACATCAGTGAGAATAGACCTAGGTTATGATGCAGCAACAACCTCAAACTCTCAGTAGACTAAGACAATATGATCTGCCACAAGTCTGCTTCTCATCCTCTTCCCCTCTTCCCTCTAGAGCCCAGCCTGATGGAGCAGCTGCCATCTGGGTCATTTCCAGTTGTCATGGCGGGGGGGCAGTAAGGGAGAACCTGGCAAGTCACACACTGGCTTTTAATACATTTATCTGAAAGACACATGTTACTTCAGCTTGCGTTTCATTGGCCAGAGCAAGCCACATGGCCACTATGATTCAAAGAGTTGAAGAGGGGATGGTGAACAGCATTAATGACTGCCACGATGGCCACTGACTTGGGTTAGATTGTGCAGCTCTCCTGACTGCCAAGAATAGCAGAAGATGAGAGTTAGTGAAAAGAGAGGAGCTTTATCAGGAGTCCCCAAACTGGAATCAGTAAGCCCTGCTAGGAAAAGCCTTCCACACTGACACCAAGTAGTAAGGATGGAGAACAGTGATCTAGGATAGGAATAAACATCTTCACTAAATTTTCAAGTAAAAAGCTACTCCTGTAGCACTTGTTTACTAAGTTATGCTTCTCTAAGAGATACCTTCTACTCTGTGGGCTTCTCCCCTGGCCTTCCAAATTTCAAACAGTTAGTTGATAAACAAATGTCGACTACCCTATAAAAAGGAATGTCTGTCACCACTGCTGTGCCTGTCTGCAGTGGGGGCTAATCCTTGCTCTTTGGCAGCCACCTGCTGTGTTGATTGAACATCGAGGACCTGGAGCTTTTCCTTCCACCACTTTCTCTTTGATTTAAGTGTTCACTGGGTCAGTCACTTCCCATTTTACAAAAGCCTAATGAAGGAGATGAGGTAATATGTTATATTTTGATTTATGTTGAATCGCTTTATAATTCACAATGACTGTTAAAAGCAGTACTCCATATCCTTTTTATTGCCTGAATCATACTGACGTGGATTTCTAATAGAGATTTTCGCCTGTATGTGTTTTCAACAGAAGTTATTTTTTCCAGGAATAGTCTTGCATATTCTTTTTCTTTGAAATTGTGGTATCCTTTAGAAGGATATCATTAGATAGTTGTAGCAGAAATTTAAAATTTAATAGGGCTAGCAGAAAATGCCTCAGAATTACCATAATTTACCATGTGGTAAATGCATTCATTAAGTGAATCAGCAGATGCTTGGTGAATACCTGCTTTGAGGCACTATACTTGATGCTGCAGAAACAACAGTGAATAAAAGAAACACAGTCACTGTTGACAAATGTTAATTCAGATATTAATTTCACAACACCTCTGTAAAGTAGAAGTAGGTATTGTTTCTATCCTCGTTTTATGAAGGAGGAAACAGAGACACAGAGTTAAGTAACTTGTTAGCCCAAGGACATACAAAGTAGCAGAGGTAGGCTTCAGACTTGGGCAGTCTGCACCAAGATACTGAGTAGCAGATAAACATTAGGGATCTTAAGCACAGTAGGTAGATGTCAGCTATGGCCCTAACTCGTGAGTCATCCACAACTAGATGATGACTGAAGGAATAGACAGGAATGGGGTTGTCCAAGGCATTATAGACTAAGAAAAGAGGACCTTACCATTGAAACATTGGTGAGAAAAAAAGAGCTAGAAAAGGAGACTGAGAAGTGGTGGTCTGAAAAGTAGGAGGCAAACCAGTAGGATATGATATCACAGAAGCCAAGAGGAAATAGTATTTTGAAAA
This sequence comes from Propithecus coquereli, assembly GCF_000956105.1. Lineage (NCBI taxonomy): Eukaryota > Metazoa > Chordata > Mammalia > Primates > Indriidae > Propithecus > Propithecus coquereli. The sequence goes on from NW_012148964.1 coordinate 1,130,144, forward strand.
ATGAAATATTCAGTTTTTAGCAGTTGTCAAATGCTGCTGCTAGGACAAGTTGTATAAGGACTGTCTTTAGTTATCTTTAAGATATAGCAATACGGAGGTCATGGAGGACTTTATTGAGGATACTTTTAGTAGAGTAGTAGGATAGAATCCAAATTGTTTTTGATTGAAGAGGAGAAGGTGGTAAGGAAATGAAGATTAGCTCAAGGTCTTTAGCAGG
>NW_012148964.1:1130410-1132007 GCF_000956105.1 Propithecus coquereli
GTACAATAAAAAAACAACAAATATATGCAATACCATTAAAAGAAAGGATTGAAATAGTGGCACAGTGAAATAAAAAAATAGGTAATTAAATTCTTTGCAGTGTTCTTCGCAATATCATATATTATAAACAATGAGAATATTTTAGTAAAAAAATACATATATCATGCCACCAATTAAATATAACATTAGAAATATGTGCATATTTAAAATAGTAAAACCACATGAAAATTAAAAAATAATCTCTTAAGTAACAGCTAGATTAGGGAATGAATGTATATTAAAATTAGACTACTTAATAGACAACTAAAATATAAGTATCGTATTAAATTTTGTGGAAAGCAGCCAAAATCATACTTAAAAGAAATACATAGCTCTAAAGTCTATACTAATAAAAAATAAATATATGGTTCCCTGAGTCTGTATTTTATTAATTTAGAACAAAAACCAAAGATAAAGAACCAAGAAAAAAGAGATGTAATGGAAATAATAAAGTGCAAAATGGAAAGAGAGCTGTACTATACTTACAAGGCTTTCTGTCCCTCCATCTCATCAACATCCCTGAGGAAACTTCTGAGAAAGTCCTTGATCGTAAGAACCATATTACCCACTTACCGAGGGACAGACAGATTTGATGAGGGGGAGTTTGAGTAGGCCCCTCAGCAGGAAGACTCTGGCAGGTGTGTGTGTGTGCAGTGTCCCCACCTGGGCAGATCGGGCGGCGACTGAGATAAAGCAGTGAGAGATATGCCCAAAGACAGGATCATAATTTGGGAGAAGTCTTGTATCCTGTTCACAGATTTTGGATGAGTGCCAACTATGTATCAGATACCGCTCTTGGCTTTGAGATATACCTGAGGAGAAAATAAAAAATAGCCCCAAATCCCTGGCCTTGTGGAGCTGATATTTTAGTGAGGAACTGTAACTCTCATAAACCAAAATGGGAAAACTTGGAAAGACCTGTAAGAAAAAAAAGTTTATGTTCTGGTGGTTTTATTTTTGCGATGACAGAACAATAAGCATGCAGACAACTGACTTGGTGATGCCCATCCAAAGTGACCTTCATGCTTCCGGCATCTCCCCGCTTCAGTCAGTTCCCCACGGAGGCGCTAAAGAAAGATGTCATCACGCTACACAGTCTTGCAAACCTCCACTCGTCCCTATGGCCTTAAAAGTTGAGTCGTTTTGATTTGGCCTACAAAGCCTGTATAATTTGGCCTCAGCCTACCTTCTCTGGATTCGTTCATTATCCTCCTCACACACCTTCCTCTCTAACCGTAATGGCCTCCCCCCCGCCCAAAAAAAATACATCGAGCACATCTGTGTGCGTGCTGTATCCACATTCCCTTTACCTAGAGTGGCATGCCCCCACCTCCCCCAACTTAGCTATGGCCCCTCTGTGATGCCCTTCCTGGCTGTCTGGTGCAAAGCCTTCCCCTTCTCCCCTCCTTCAAGGGAGAGTCAAGCATTTCCTTTCCTGCATTCTCTGCACATGCTTCTATTATAGTTCATTGTTTATGGTTCTGTGAATCCTCTTACTTCCTTACTCCCTTTTCCTCAGTAGTATTTGTACAACTCAAAAATAAGAATTAAGTTTCCC
>NW_012148964.1:1132057-1135331 GCF_000956105.1 Propithecus coquereli
GGTATTTTTTCTTTTTTCTTTGCTTTTCTGTGTTTCTATGGAATACATTTTAATTTTACTCATAAAGATTCATCTTCTTAGCATATTTTAGTCTTGATGGTTCCCTAAATGTTGGACAGTTAGGTTGCTTCCAATATTCCTTTACTTTGAATAATATAGCTGTAATCAGCCAATAAATATTTATTTGCTGAAGCAATATTGCCAGGTGATTAGAAGTGATTAGTACTAGATATTAATAGTTTTAACATCATCTCTTACCTATTCCTTCCAGTTACTCATCAGTGACAATTGCTTTTCATTTTATGAATTCATTCAGGGGAATTGGCCATTAGAAATGTGATCTAGAAAAATTATTTTACCCCAGGTTTGTCCTTGAGCTATTTGTATGTATATCAAAATGAAAAAAAATGAGTATTCATTTCATACAAAGAACACCAACATGGCCAAATTATGAATAATTTCAGATTGTGAATAGTGGTTTCAGATCACTGATAAAGTTCTATACCACACACTTTTATGTAGATCAAAGAATTTAGGAAGGTGTCTAAAACAATTGACCTTCCTAAATTATTGCATAGAGAGACTACTAAACCATTATAATTTAACATTCCAATTTCATCAGTCAGGCTCAGGAGTGTTTTAAGAACAAAACAACATCAGAAGTATATCGGCCCATATTAACATAAGTTCAAAATTCTTAAATTTATATTGCAAAAGCAGGAAAGGAAGTACCATTCATTTGTGATTCATGCTTCAGGAAAGTTACAGTTAGAAACACTGAACAATAATCAACAATGCCACAATAGAAACATGAAATACAGGTAGTAAACTTTGATTACAGGTACATATTCAAAAATGTAAAATACTCAAACTTGGTTAAAATATTTCGTAGTGCAATAAAAAATAAATAAAGCTTCAACATCATAAAATATTATGAGAAACTCAAACAACCAAAATTATAAACACAATGGAGATAAGATGAATACTAAATAGGAATGATCACTATTAAAAATAAATTTAAAAGCAGCATTGCTCTGTTGTAAGTTCAAAGGGAATTAAAGTCCTCACTAGAGACAGTGACTATATTAATAGCATCTAGAATACCATTATTCAAAATATGTCCTAAAGACCAATAGTTTCTTTTGATATGGCAAGATAAATCTATATCTGTATACACACTAAAAATAAGTTTGGAAAAAGCTACATCCTATATTCTTTCTTAGCAATTCATAATGTTCAGAAAAAGAAGCTAATTTAATTTTATTTATCCTTGTGTTTTCCACACTTAATTATAAACCCCTCTCTCTTTTTTTTAATGTAACATCTGCTAACAGCAAGTTAGATTATCGTTTCCCAGAACAATTTTTGAGAAAGGGAATAAGAGTAACCAAAGCAAAAATGATACTAAAAATTGACAAGTACAAAACAGAAATGAGTAAAATAAGACATTTCAAGAGAAAATGATACATGTAGAAAAAAATGTATATTAATATACCATGTAATATTATTTGTTTTACAACAGATACTAATAGCTATATTAAGCAGAAAGTGAATTCAGTAGAACATAGAGATGCCACAGAAGCAAAGAGAAGGCTGAAAAACAACTTGGAACAAAAGGTCTCAGGTTGTCATAGAGCATCTCTAGCTTGACTGTCACCCTAAGATATCCTAGAATTAGTAAACATGGAATGGACTATTTCTTCTACTTTTGTCTTACTCTACTCAACATACAAAGTCCCTGGAGAAAGAGGCTAATTGGCAGAGTTTCAGTTACATGTAGCCTCTTGGGGGTCTTGGGGAATGAAAAAAGAAAGACACCCTAGAAAAACTCTTCTGCAAGGTTCAGTATTCAGTGAATTCAGTATTCTGTGAAGACTGAGTACAAGGAAGTATAGATAATTCCTGAACAAGAAATTGAGGCCCTGTTAGAAGGGTGGGGAGAGTAGATGTTTGGAAGTCAAAAATAAGACTTAGTCCACTATGGTGAAAAAAAGGGCGGCAGAGGAAATAGACAAGCCATATGGAAACTGATAGTTTAATAAGATACCTGAAAAAACTGTACCTGATTTGAAAAACTACTTTATTCTATAAATTAAGAGACCACATTTAGAACTAACAGTATTTAATCCTCAAGGGGAACTTTCAGCTACTACATTTTATTAATAAGTTTGTGAACTGGAAAAACAATAGCCAACTCCTAGAAACCAGAATGCTTGAAGAACTAGCTTTCAGTGAAAAAAGGTAGGGAAGATGTCTGATCTAAAATGGGGAGACACATATATGCATGCTTACATTAGATCAGTTTACTCTGCCGAGACAACCTTTCACTTTGAAGGCAGCAAAAAGACTTTTCCCCCAAATTCCCCTAAAAGTTAACCACTGCCCCAGACACCAGTGCAAAAGATTGCTGAGGAAGACTTATTAAATAAGAGAAGTGGTTAATACCACCGAATTTTAAGATTATCAAGGAGAAACAAGAGGGAGAGAGATTAGATTGAGAATGTGAATTTACTGATGGAAAGATCTATTTGTTTTTCATAGTAGGAGTCAGACATTTAGAGTATTTTGAAGGTTATAAGTGGATTTTGTAGATTTGTTTAGTGGTGGATAATCGTAAAAGTGTTTAGAAATTCCCAAGAAAATTAGGATATATTGATGTGATTACCTTTCAGACTCAGTGTCTGCCACAATCCACTAGAGCATGACTCATCTCTGAGGCCATCCATCTGTCTCCTGCCTCATTTTACAAAAAAATTAAAATGACTTACAGAAAATGTGCATCATGCAAACAGAGCTGTGGAAAAACAGAGAATACAGTGAGGGCATGTTAAAGTTGCAAGTAAGATTAGCACATAGCAGTGCGTTCTGCCAGCTTGTAAATCATCTAGGCTTTGGACAGAAATGCGTCTTCAGGTTTCCTGAAGACCAGAGCAAAGAAGGGGAAAAAATTAATAGCAATTTTGTTTTGCTATTTTTCTGAAAACTAAAAATTTAGTAACATAAAATAACCCACATATATTACCTATGTATATGCTAAATTTTCTATAAAACATAGAACTATTTGGTATAAACAAGAAAAATTCAGTAATACATTTGGATCCACCAGTAATAATACATTAGCACCTTCCCAAATCCTGCCTAAATTATAACAATTGGGCTCAGATTTATCCTGCTCTCTTACTTACATGGAAGGTATTTTAATTATGATCGCTAGCAAAGTAGATTTAAATCCAGAAAGCAAAGATATCAACAAAAGGAATAATTGCAAAAAAAA
>NW_012148964.1:1136046-1138346 GCF_000956105.1 Propithecus coquereli
TTTTCCTTCTTTATGATTTTATTCCTCATTCCCTGCCCCTCTTCATCAGCAGGGTAAAATGCTCTTCATTGTCCAGTGACCACATGCGGCAAAAACCTTACAAGACATGTAATATAAAACACCCATGTGACTTCAGCTTTAGTCGCTCTTTTCATTCTAAATTAGTGTCAGATATAGCTCAGAATATTGATAAATTTTTATCTACATTTTAGTGTGACATTGTGACAATTAAGGTACACACTCAACTTTTTCTTTATAAGTCAGGCATACTGAGGATGGTAGTAATTGAGAGCACTGAATGAGAGGTAAAGGTACAAAATTTAGAAAAAAGAATCTTGTTTTCAATTTTTGAATTGTTATATCTTCTCATGAAGAAATATGAAGGGAAAAGGTAGTACCTTGTCATTTTAAATGAAACTAAAATATTTTGGCTTTATCAACAGACATAAATTGTGAAGGCTTACCAATGCAATTGGTATGCTTTTATGTAATTAGAGAATTCCAAAAAGCATTTAGAAATAGCTCATAAATCTACCATATGTTGACGGCATTTTAATGAATTTCTCCAGACTATGAATAAAAATTTGGAATCCAGTTGCCTATTTGCTCTTTATATTTTATTCACTTAGAAAAAAATGAGGAAAGAAAACTTAGATTTATTGTCATATGTCATAAAAGTAACTGCAAAAAAATGATTAAAATATCTATTCACATAGTTGAAGATTTGCAGTGACCCAACATTTTATAGTATGTTTTCCTTTAATTATGTTAATTTTTCTCAAACGAGAACACTCAAAACCAGTGCTCCTAAGGTTAAATAAACTAAGGTTAGATCCAGTGACCTGACATCTGCCAGGAATGTTTTGTAGGGGTACAACCCATTACAAAGTCTTAGGAGGCCCCCTCAAATAATGGAGTTTACTTAGTACTCAGATAAATGGGCAGTTCCCACACTGTCAGGCATTCTCGATCCCATTTCACCACTACCTGGTGTTGCACCTTCCACTACTTTTTCTTATCCATTCAGTGCTTTCCTCCATGTCCACACAGATGCAGAATCACCATTTACCCAGTTTATAAATAGTCGAAGTAAAATACCAACACTTCGACTCCTCTCTCCTCCCCTCTTTTCCTATCAAATTAACAAAGACTAAACACCATCTTAATACCCAGTTTGGTGAGAGAAGGGCAAAAATTTATTCCCGGACATTGCTGATGGAAATGTAATGTGATACAATTGCTCTGAAAAAATGATTAAGTGCTGTGTATGTAAGAAGATCCTTAATAAAGGTGTTTATTTAGTTCCAATTATTCTGCATTGGGGAGCCTGTCCAAAGGAAATAATCCAAAATGTAATCATATTATGCCTAAAGCAGTTAATGAAAATATTTTATGTATTTAGTAAATAAGAAGACACATCTCAAATACTCAACAGTAAGGGAATGGTAGAACAAATCATAGAATGCTCATATCACAGAATATTGTGCAACCATTAAAATTTATGCTTGTTTATTTAATGGCATGGACAAGTATGGATATAATAAATAAAGCAGAATATAAAATTTTATGTATAAGATGATTTCAGCTAGAGACAATATAGAGAAAAATACATAGGGAACTATTTTTAAATATAAACAATATTTGCTTCTGGTTGGTACATGAACTTTACCCTTGCCTGTTTGTTTTTCTGTACTCATCAGAATTTCCATAGTCAATTTGTAATATTCTTATGATCAGAACAATATTAAAGGAAAATCACAACAGACTTGGAAAAAATCATTACTAAACTTTTGCCCCGAGTCTTACTCAGGTTTAGTTGTTCTAGTCTCTCTTAAGATTTAAATTTTTAAAACTTTCTTACTAGAAACCAGCCTGTAAAGTCTTGAAAGTCACCTTTTTCCCTTTCTGACATCTGTTTCATAAAGAAAATGACTTTACTTAATGATAATTGGATTTCCTTCTTTATAGTCAATTCATAGATTTCCATTTTAGAAGGTTGTTTATTTACATCTATTAGCTGCTAATATTATCCTCAGTGCACATGGAAATGGAGGTGACACAATGCTTAAGTAAACAGATTGATCATAAATCCTTGCACAGTCTCAGATGCAACTACTTGGTTTTTATATTATCAAAAGCAGTTTGAAAAGACAAAGCCTGCTTGTAGTAACAAGATTCCTCTGTTACACACACACACACTCACTCATAAACAAATAAACCCAAAGTGTGATACAAAATAGCATGTAGAATTGCGTTAGCTATTCAGGGTCTTTTCTGGTTCCACACAAAGCATATAACTA
>NW_012148964.1:1139384-1141083 GCF_000956105.1 Propithecus coquereli
AACAACAAAAGTAAATAAATAGGACCTGGTCAAAATAAAAAGCTTCTGAACAGCCAAAGACACAATCAATAGAGCAAACAGACAACCTACAGTATGGGAGAAAATATTTGCATGCTGTACATCTGATAAAGGCCTGATAAGCAGAATCTACAAAGGACTCAAGTAAATGAGCAAGAAAAAATCACCCCATTAAAAAGTGGCAAAAGAGATGAACAGAAACTTTTCAAAAGAGGGTAGCTTAATGGCCAAAAAACACATGAAAAAAATGCTCAACATCTCTAATCATCAAGAACATGCAAATCAAAACCACAATGAGATATCACTTAACTCCAGTGATAATGGCTTTTATCAAAAAGTCCCAAAACAACAGATGCTGGCGTGGATGCGGAGAGATAGGAACACTCGTACACTGTTGGAACTGCGAACTAGTACAACCTCTATGGAAAGTAGTATGGAGATACCTCAAAGAACTAAAAGTAGACCTACCATTTGATCTAGCAGTCTCATTATTGGATATTTACCCAAAGAAAAAAAGACATTTTATAAAAAAGACACTTGCACTCAAATGTTTATAGCAGCACAACTCACAATTGCAGAGATGTGAAATCAACCCAAGCGCCCAACAATACATGAGTGCATTAATAAAATGTGGTATATGTATACCATGGAGCACTACTCAGCCATAAAAAAAAGTGGTGATCTAGTATCTTTTTTAACAATCTGGTTCGAACTGGAGGCCATTCTTCTTAGTGAAGTATCGCAAGAATGGAAAAAAAAAAAAAAACACCAGATGTACTCAATACTAAATTGAAACTAATAGATTAACACTTATGTACACATAGGAAGTAAAATTCAGGGGAAATCAAGTAGGTAGGAAAGGGGAGGAGGGGATGGGTAAATTCACATCTCATGGGCACAATGCACACTGACTAAAGGGCAAACTTACAACTTCGACACAAACTATACAAAAGCAAATTACATAATCAAAATGTATGTACCCCCATAAAATTCTGAAATGTAAGGGAAAAAGGCATGTAGAGTATTTTGTATTCTTAAAGAAATAACATTGGGCCTTTGTAATCTCTTTGCATTTTCCTTTATCAACCATTTAAAAGTCAAAAGAGTAGAATTATTTGTGGTAAGTGTATCACACTTTTTATTACAATAATTATTATAGATAAGCATATAATAATTAAAGTTTATGTTCATTACGAATGTAGAAGGAAATTTGGGGCTACTGAGGCACCTGGTGTGATCAGTGATTTTTGTCTTTGCCTACAGGATCTAATTGAAAGAAGGTGTTAGGGAAGACATAGCAAAGAGCCCTTTTCCTGTTGTTACAAGCAGTAAATGACCCTTAAGAAACTTCAAAAAGAATGCATGCTTGCTTGAGGAAGAATAGAGTAAGAGAAAAGCTGTTCCTTAATGAACCAGGGAAAAAAGAAAACCTGGTCCGAGAGATAAAAGAGGTGACTATAAAAAGGGAAGGACACAGTCTACCAGAAACTCATGAGGCTTCACAAATCAAAATCTAGACTCGCTTTACCCAAGGTAATTAGAAATTGTATTTTTTACAATTTGTTATATTTTACTTTATTTTTAAAAATCCAAAGCAAATGGGACTATAAGACTAGTCATAATATGAATTGTTAGAACTTGGTTATGGCTACACAGATATTGAATTGTCTGTATTTTTGAA
>NW_012148964.1:1141133-1143859 GCF_000956105.1 Propithecus coquereli
AAGTTTTTTTCTTTAAAACATTTTTGAAAAGAGTTCATTGACAGATCTTAGGGTTAACCATTTTAATAACTGAATCCATTTCTGCTACATAATGAAATGTTTTCCCAAGAGAGGTCTGCTATTATATCTGAGTATGCCATCATTAGTTTGCATTTGAAAGCAAACAGTTCTAGTCTTATAATTTAGCTGAAAATTCATTTACATTGATACTAAAATAAACGTATGCCTTGAGGACAATGTTTGTTTTTAACTTAACAATTGATCTTTATTTGAAGTATGTGATTCCTCTGAAGCAGTACAAATAGAGATTCTAGGGTCCTGTAAAATGAGGAAATCCAAGAGTTTTAATGGGGTAGGCATAGAATAGACGAATTGTTTTCCACAGCTCTTTATTCCAAAAACTTTTGTTTTTCATTCTTGCCATTAGGTAAAAGGCTAGGGTTAGAAAAGATAAGAGGAAGAGATTGTCACCTTGGTTTTATAAATACCATTTAAGTTGACGCATCTACTTGTGCAATCATATTTTCATAGATTTTTTTTTTAATTCTTGATATAATAGTTGCAATTACTATAATTTATAAATCACTGCTAACTTCTATGTTTCAGGTCTTAGGTCTAACTTAGTATTATGATTATTAATAGTGACTTCTTTAGTTTTCTCTCATGCATCTCCCCTAGTCAGGTAGAAAGTACAATGCATTATTCAATTTAGGCTTAACTGTAAATTGAAATAACAAATGGAGCATTTATGTTGAGTTTCTAGTTTCTAATGCTTTATAACTAGACTTAGAATAATACTAACCCAAAGTTTAACCCTGAAGAATTAGTCATAGTAGACTTTCCTCTGTCATCTGGTCAGGCTTTCAATTATTAACATGGTTAGTCCCTTATGATTCACTCCTTGATTCAGCAAATATGTGTTGAGCCTTTATTATATGCCAGGCCGTGTTCTTGTCTCTGGAGGATTCAGCAATGAACAAATTAGACAAGGTCCCTGCTTCCATGAAACTTATATGCTAGTGGGGTAATACATTAAACAAGTTCACAGGATAATTGTGGATAGCGATAAGTGCTGTGAAGAAAATGCAATACAATCGTGCGATGGAGTGATGGAGGGCAGGGAGGGAAATTATGAAGACAACTGTAGGTCAAATTGGAGCCACAGTCTGAATGATACGAAGGATGTACTATGAAGATTTGGAGAAAATAACATTCTAAACAGAGGAATCTGAGAGTTCTGAGTTTATAGTTTATTTCTCTCCTTCCTTTGGGATGAAGGAGGAAGAAGAGGACGACAGTGGCACTCATGATAATGGTGGTAATAAGACCATTCTTTGAGGGTTTATGCTGTGCCAGGTACACAGTGTCAGTACTGGGGAAATTACATAATCTCCCTGTTGTAGGGACACTGAACCTCTGAGAAGCTAATTCCTTCACCGCACAGGAAGCAGGAGATACAGGATTAGAGGCTGACATCTGCACCAAAGCCCATGACCCTGCCCACATATTCCCAAAAGCAGTGTTACCAGCGTTAGGACCACAACTTTTCTTTCTTTTCTTTCTTTTCTGTTTACCTGCTCATCCGTTAAACATCTCAACCTCATAAACTAGCAGCAATCTTCTGTAATCCATGAAATCTTCTACTTCCTGAGCAACAAAGAATATATTAAGTTGTGAAAACTAAGTGATAACACTCATAACACTTGTGAATTGATAGCAGAATTTTGCTCAAGTTGTATTTGAAAGTATTTATGCATTGCACTTGAGTCTTTCTCAAAACACAGACACAAAGCTCCCCTTGAATTTTTCCATATAGTTCACTCAAGTTGTAAAAATTCTCATTTTCCTTCTTTATGATTTTATTCCTCATTCCCTGCCCCTCTTCATCAGCAGGGTAAAATGCTCTTCATTGTCCAGTGACCACATGCGGCAAAAACCTTACAAGACATGTAATATAAAACACCCATGTGACTTCAGCTTTAGTCGCTCTTTTCATTCTAAATTAGTGTCAGATATAGCTCAGAATATTGATAAATTTTTATCTACATTTTAGTGTGACATTGTGACAATTAAGGTACACACTCAACTTTTTCTTTATAAGTCAGGCATACTGAGGATGGTAGTAATTGAGAGCACTGAATGAGAGGTAAAGGTACAAAATTTAGAAAAAAGAATCTTGTTTTCAATTTTTGAATTGTTATATCTTCTCATGAAGAAATATGAAGGGAAAAGGTAGTACCTTGTCATTTTAAATGAAACTAAAATATTTTGGCTTTATCAACAGACATAAATTGTGAAGGCTTACCAATGCAATTGGTATGCTTTTATGTAATTAGAGAATTCCAAAAAGCATTTAGAAATAGCTCATAAATCTACCATATGTTGACGGCATTTTAATGAATTTCTCCAGACTATGAATAAAAATTTGGAATCCAGTTGCCTATTTGCTCTTTATATTTTATTCACTTAGAAAAAAATGAGGAAAGAAAACTTAGATTTATTGTCATATGTCATAAAAGTAACTGCAAAAAAATGATTAAAATATCTATTCACATAGTTGAAGATTTGCAGTGACCCAACATTTTATAGTATGTTTTCCTTTAATTATGTTAATTTTTCTCAAACGAGAACACTCAAAACCAGTGCTCCTAAGGTTAAATAAACTAAGGTTAGATCCAGTGACCTGACATCTGCCAGGAATGTTTTGTAGGGGTACAACCCATTAC
>NW_012148964.1:1156288-1177091 GCF_000956105.1 Propithecus coquereli
TCCACCCTAAGTCAGTGCCTCTCCTTCCAGTTATGGGATATTAGCTACTTGTCTGAGCACCTGTAATGAAAGTAGATTTTTATGTAATAATGTGAGGCTCTCACTACTTATAACTGAGTTTCTAAGAAAAATTGCCATATTTTTAGCCTATAGGCAAACCATTTGTAAATAGGGGGCTACTTGAAATAGTCATTATATTGGAGACATCCACCTAATGAACTTAAGAAGTAGTTCTTATAGAATGGGAAGAATATGGCCCTTAAAATCTTGAATTCTGATTTCTTACACCCTGCTGACTCACTGTATTAGAGCAAAACCTTGTGTCACATTAAGATTTTTTTATTGATTTAAATAACAGAATATGAAATAAATGTCTTTTAAGAATCCCTTTAAATACAATTTTCTGGAACCATGATACACTGATTTTCAAGTTCACAGAATGTTATAAATTAGGGGAGGGATGTGGCAGGAGAAATTTCCTTCCTATTACTACAACTTTTTAACCTATTTTGGGTCTAAACACAGTGACTCCTCTGGTGAAATGTGGAGTTGTGCTTCTTACCATACAGTGCTTAGGAAGTCCAGATATGTAAATATTTATGAATGAAAAATAATTTAAAAAGTTGGGCATCTTTTTCCCCTGGAAAGATCTTTTACTCTATGGAGGAGAAAGTGGTTGGTTGATAGTAGAAGGGAGATGCTAAAACGTAGAAAAACACTTCAAGGAAAACAGTAAACTGCAATAGACACAGAAACAATTGGGAACATGCACTGATTGTTGACTTATGAAACGGCCACAGTCTTAACTCATTTCTTACCCCAAATTTGCATGTAGATTGCATTCCATTATAAACAGAGTTCCCATTTTAATGACCGGTTGGGGAATTCTGGCAGCTATGGTGAGAATGAGAATCAAAGATTTTATATCCGTAATAACTCATTTTCAGGTAAGGACACAGGCAAACTATTATCACCATGCAAGAATTTAGGCAATATTGTTTCCAGGATCCTTTCCTCATGAATCTACCAGAGAACAAGCTTCAGATAACCAAAAGACCACATATTGTTACGATGTCCAAAATGGGCACATCCATAGAGAAGGGGAATAGAATAGTGGTTGCCTAGGACTGGAGGGGTTGGGGGAAAATGTGGAGTGACTGCTGATAGACATAGAGCTCCTTTTTGTGGATGATGATAATGTTCTAAAATTGACTGTAGTGAATCAATTTAGTGTGAGTATACTAAAACCACTGAAGTGTGTACTTGATGAATTGTATTGTAAAAGTATCGAAAAACATCATAATTCTGAATTATAATTGAAAATATTAGTATGAGCATATGAGATATTTTATCTTAAAAGCATAAATATGCATATGTGTATGTGTCTCCCTTGAAAAGGCCTAGAAACAATGATGAAATCAGTAGGTATGAGCATCCCTAACACACAGATTGTGGCCTTGAATTAATATTTTCCACTAACCAAAGCTTCTTGAAGAAATGACTGAAATTGGAAATTAGTCTGAAACATCAAACCTCGTAACAAGGAAGCTAACAAAGACTTAGACTAGAGTAATAGCGAAGGACTCCAGAGCCAACTTAAAGAGGCTTCCACTGGCCAAAAATGAGAATTTCGGGTTTCAGGAAAAGTAAGAAATGTAACACATTAAAACCCATTAAGTATGTTTAAATTGATAAGCTCAGCCCAGGCTCAGTGGTGTATGCCCTGTAGTCCCAGCTACTCCAGAGGCTGAGGTGGAAGGATCACTGGAGCCCAGGAGTGTAATGCCAGCCTGGGCAACATAGCAAGACCCTCATCTCTAATAAAAAATACAAATAAATTAATAAGTTAATAATGATATTAAAAAGCAAAAGTAATTGATCACCTTCAAAGAATGACACAGAAGCAATTTATTACCTTGCAAACTGGTAAATAAAGAAAAAGAATCAGGCATATATTTTGCCTCTCCTATATGAACTGTAATACCGGTAACCAAATAGTAGATAAGCAAAGTGTCTCTTAAAATTATTCCTGCTTATAAATGAAACTAAAATGATAAAAGTAGAAAATCACCCATTTTTACAACCCCTGGTGAATTACGGGATCTAGGACATTATCATCAACAGCTGCTAACTTCTCAAAAGGAGAGCAAACCACGTTAAGTGCCTCCTGATAAAATATCACCTATTGTCTTGCCAAAGGGATAAAGTCTCTGAATCCAGCTTCCAATTTGTCAGAAATACAGTAAGAAGAATGTGTTGAACTTCACCACACATATACAACCAAGAAAACACAGAACGTGTCTCCTACAGTTCAAATGACCCAAGTTTGTCCCTATAAATTATAAGGAACAGAAAGAGAAAAACAGGGAGTCTATGGTTTAAAGTAAGAGGCTTAAAAGTCACAGTTTTTTTTAAGTAATCATGACTGTCTGTAGTATCTAATGATGCAGAATTGGTTGACAACATATAAAGAAAAGTAAGACTAAGATAATAAATGCCAGGGTGTGGTTACTTTTGGAAAGAGGGGAGGAACTATTTGATATGAAGGGACAGGGCACACACAGGGCTTTGAGGGTGACTGACAAAGTCCTGTTTCTTGATCTGGACAGTGCTTACTGTGGTGTGTGTCTTCTGATATTATACCCAGCTATACATTTGTGTGTTTGTGCTGGGGTGGAAGCGTTTGTATGTGTGTGTCTTTAAAATCTAAGTATATTTTTAAATAAATAATCTTTTAAGGATTATCCAGAAGTATAGTCAACCTTAGTGGAATCTATTTTAGATCTTGAGATCTATTTTGGATCACTCTCTCTTTTTCTAAAAGAACATTTAATGTATTGAGTTACCTTGATGTGTATAAATTATAGATTATATTTCAACATAAAGGAAGCATAATTCAAATATAATGTATATTTAAATAGTCTATATGTCTTATAAACATCCAGGTGCAGGTTTTTGTGTGGACATAAATTTTCAACTCCTTTGTGTAAATACCAGAGAATACTATTGGTGGATTGTATGGTGAGCGTGTGTTTAGTTTTATAAGAAACTGCCAATTTATCTTCCAAAGTGGCCCTACCATTTTGCATTCCCTCTAGCAATGAATGGGAGTTCCTATTGCTCCACATTCTCCCCAGTATTTGGTATTGTCAGTGTTCTAGATTTTGACCATTCTAATCAGTACATATTAATATCTCGTTTTAATTTGCATTTCCCTGATGACGAATGATGTGGAACATCTTTTCGTATGCTTATTTGCCATCTGTGTATTTTCTTTAGTGAATTATCTGTTAAGGTCTTTGTCCCATTTTTTTTAATAGGGACGTTTGTTTTAAGAGTTCTTTGTATATTTTAGTTAATGATTCTTTATCAGATATGTTTTGCAAATATTTTCTCCCAGGTTGTGGCTTACTTCCCCACTCTTTTGACTGTGTCTTCTGCAAAGCAGTTTTAATTTTATGGAAGTTCAGCTTATCAATGCCTTCTTTCATGGATTGTGCCGTTAGTGTTGCATCTAAAAAGTCATCACCAAACCCACAGTCATCTAGATTTTTTCCAGTGCTGTCTAGGCATTTTATAAAATTGTATTTTACATTTAGGTCTGTGATCCATTTCAAGTTAATTTTTGTGAAGGGTGTAAGATGTGTCTAGATTCATTTCTTTGTAGATATCTAGTTTTTCCAGCATCATTTGTTAAAA
Organism: Propithecus coquereli; assembly: GCF_000956105.1. NCBI lineage: Eukaryota > Metazoa > Chordata > Mammalia > Primates > Indriidae > Propithecus > Propithecus coquereli. Next base: position 1,159,988 of record NW_012148964.1, read on the forward strand.
AGATTATCTTTTCTTCATTGTATTATCCTTTGATCCTTTTTCTAAAGATCAGTTGACTATATTTATGTGGGTCAATTTCCGGTCTCTATTCCATTCCATTATTCTTTTTTACTATTATCACACTGTCTCGATTACTGTATCTTTATATAAAGTCTTGAAGTTGGATAGTATCAGTCCTCCAACTTTGTTGTTCTTCAATATCGAGTTGGCTTTTTCCTCTTTGCATAAACTTTTTTTGTGTTTGTTTGTTCTTTGTTTGTTTTAGAGACGAGGTCTCATTCTGTTGCCCAAGCTGGAGTGCAGTAACTCAATCATAGCTCACTGCAGCCTTGAACTCCTAGGCTCAAGTGATCCTCCTGCCACAGCCTCCTCAGTAGCTGGGGCTACCGGTGTGCACCACCACATCCAGTTAATTTTTAAATTTTTTGTAGAGACAGGGTCTCACTACATTGCTCAGGCAGGTCTGAAATGCCTGGCCTCAAGTGATCCTCTCACCTCAGCCTCCCAAAAGTACTGGGAGTACAGGCGTGAGCTACCACGCCCAGCTCTGTATAAAGTTTAGAATCAATTTTCAAAACCTACAAAATAACATGCTAGGATATTTTTGATTGGGATTGCATTGACTCTAAAAATCAAGGTGGAAAGAACTGACATCTCGATAGTATTAAGTCTTCCTATTCATAAACATGGACTATCTCTCCATTCATTTTGTTGTTCTTTGATTTCTCTCATTATAGTTTTATAGTTTTCCTCATATAGATCTTGTACATATTTTATTAGATTTATACCTAAGTATTTCATTTTGGGAGGGGTGCTAATGTAAATGGCATTGTATTTTTAATTTCAAATTCCATTTGTTCATTGCTGGTATATAGGAAAGCAATTGATATTTGTATATTAACCTTATATCCTGCAACCTTGCAGTAATCATTTATTATTTCCAGGAGTTTTTGTCAATTCTTTCAGATTTTCTACATAGACAATTATGTCATCTGTAAACAAAGATAATTTTATTTTTCTTCCTTCCCAATCAGTATACCTTTTATTTTTATTTCTTTTTTTTTTTTGTCTTACTGTGTTAGCTAGGATTTCCAGTACAATATTGTAAAGGAGTGATGAGAGGGAATATCCTTGCCTTCTTCCTGATCTTAGTGGGAAATTTGCTGGTTTCTCAACCATATTATGATTATTCAAACGTAAATGTCCATTTGATTTTTCAAATATAAAAAGTTCAACCAGCACAAATTTAATATGCTGATTTCTTCACTTCTTGTAGATTCTAATCAATCATTGATAGATGAAGTTTAGCCAAGGTAAAAAGAATCTAGAAAGGTCTTAGGAAACCTTCTTAAATGCTTATTTATTTAAATTTTCCAATTTTCCTGAGGGATCTAGAAATCAAGAAATATTTACATATATCTACTACTTTACATTTCCTTCCTGTTGATTTTTTTATTAAGAACTTTAATGAAAAGAAGCCCAAGCTGTATTTCAAGAAAGTTGTATGTAAATTTTCTTCACGTTTAATAAAACCATACCTCATTTTAGGGATACTTCTCAGTTATAGTATTCTAAATTTATAGTATTAGTATAGCTCTCACTGTTGAAAAGGAATTGTTTTTTAAGTGTTTTTAACCTTGTATAATCAGTCCTATGCTAAAACAGTGTTATTTTATTTGTGAACTTCCACAAATAGATAAAATAGCTACTTCACATATAGACAGCCCTTTGGAACTGGATACTATTGTATGCTGATTTGCAACATAGTCTGTATGAAGAGAAAAAACTACTAAATGCTGTGTTGTGAACCAATAATTAGACTCTCAATGTGGTATAAAGTAGTCATAGGAGGTTCATTCTTGTCCTCATAAATTTGACCATATCTTTTCATTTGTATGCTATTAAATGACTTAGAGACATGACTTAATAATAAAATAAGCTCCTAAACAACAGCAGCAAGCACATAAAGACTGAAATTATGCAGTGATTATATGCCATTTGTTTAGGAATTGGCTGTCCTATTTGCTCTTAAATATAACAGCAAATGGAGATGATTATTAAACTGTGAATTCAGCATCTCATGGTTTAATCTCTCATACTATCTGCTAAACTTAAAGATTATTAAAGATTTTTGCTTTGTTCACTGCAGAAACAGTATAGTACCTGTGGTATTATACAAATATTTTGATTTAAGTATTGTTTCCAATTAGTTTATTTCCCATTCTTGTTGAATTGCCTGATTTCACATAAGTCAGCGGTTCTCACTGTGGTATGCATCAGAATCCCAAGGAGAGCTGTTTAAAACACAGATTTATAGGCTTCATTCTCAGAGCTTCTGATTCTGTAGATCTGGGTGGGGCCTAATAATCTACATTTCTTACAAGTCCCCGGTGATGCCAGTGCTGCCCATCAGAGGACCACACTTCGAGAACCACTGACCTAGGACCATGAAACCTCCCTCTCTACAATTAACAAAATTCCTTTTTTATTAATAAAAAGTTAGCTAAAAATATATATATACGCATCATGCTTTGGCTGTCACCACCGTTTAGGAAATCATGTCCTAATTTACAAGGTCAAGAATTGAGGGAAACATTTCTTCTATAGAGATCATAATAAAGCTCCTTTTCTAAAATCTTGCAAACATTGTATCTATCAAATGGAGCATTAAACCACTTGAGGTTTCATTTATATTAGGGAAAACTCCATTTAAATAAAGCAGATAAAAGAGCCCTCTTAAAATCTCTGAAGAATATGTGACACAAATTTCTGTCATTAATATATAATGAAGATGTTTAAAGCGCCTTTTGAAACCTTATTTCCTTAACATCCAAGATCCATGTCGGACTTCGCCATAACACTTTTGTTTTTATTTTTCTATCAAAACCCCTTTAAAAAGATAATTTCTTTTTCCCAGGGTTCTGAGTCATTTGTCTTCAATAGCATTGCTTTGGAGTGACTAAAATTAAGGCCAGAGTGACAATACCTCACTTTTATTCTATGTTAGAGCAAGTGAAATTTTCAGCATTCCCGTTAACTAGTGCATCGCTACTTGTGTAATGCTGAAGTAGCTGAACTCCGTCTTTTGTGCCTTGATTCTGTGCAGTTTATCCCCAGTCCCTGTGTGCTGCCTGGCCCCCGGACTGGACTGCAGACCATCCTGTCACTTCTGTCTCACTCCCCTTGTATCCTGCTTGCCTGTGTTTTCTCCACTCAGTACTTTGAATCTTACTTTTTTAAACACACAGTGCTGTTGTCCCTTTCTTTCTATGAGAACTAGTGGTTTTGAACAAATCTCATGGATCAGTTCCTTAGCTACTAGAATGATCCCTATCTGAATAATAACCTTCAAGATGTTGATCAGTCACAGAAAAGATGTCCGTATAATGTACATAAATCATATTAGGGGGAAAGTCAGCTTTGTCTAAAGCCGAATTTAAGATCTTCCAAAACACCTAGATGAAAACTTTCTTTACAGTTGTGTACAATTCTCTGTCTGTGTATCTGTGATACATTTGCCAATTTTATGGGGAAAAACTGATGGCAAGGATTTGTGAGATTACCTTGCGTAGCACTCACAGTATTATACTCGTCTTCATTTTCGTTTTGAAGAGGAAATGGAAGTTATTACTTGATCTTTTCCGGTGTATCATGAATTACCACTCTGTGGACATGTTCCCGGTGTCACACTTCAAAAGCAAGCGTTGCTGTGAGTCTTTGACCACAGTCATCATGTTGACTTACGTATTCCGAGTGCTCGTGCAGCTTGGCGCATGGCACCTGGGAACTAAATAAATATTTGTTGAATAAATGGATTGACATTTTAAAAAAAACTCAGTTATAGAAGACGTTCCTTTTCAGAAATTTGTAACTTAGGAAATTTAAACTATATTGAAACACAAAACATTAAGATATTACATGAGTGGCTGCAGTGGACAAGATAAACTGTTTCCTGTTGTTCTTTACATTTGCCTTTTAAAGAGGAAATGTCTGCCAAATTATTTCAATTCAATATTTTCAAAACTCTTTGAATGAGAAAAATAATGTGACATTTTGATATTCTGGTGATGATTGTTATTAATACAGGGCATTGTTTCATTGAATTGTTTATAGTGCTGTAAGAGTATAACTGTGATCTGTTAAAAGCAGATGCTGTGTTGTCATGAAATAGGATATATGAAAATATTTTAAAATCTCAATTTAAATGAAAAATATTTAAGATGCTTTCAATCAAGTTAACATAATCGAGGAGTCAGCAAAGTACAACAGATACACCCATTTATTCACATTTTGTCTGTGGCTGCATTGACCCTACAACTATAGTTAGTGAGTGAATGAATGTGTGAATGTCCTCTGACCAGAAGTTGTACTTACAAATATTTAACCTGAGGAAGTAGTTATGTATACAAATATGTACGGGGATGTTCATTCCACAGCTGTTTGTGATGTCAAAACAGTGGAAACCTAAAGGTCAACTAGTAGAGGACTGGCTAAATAAGTTCTGCTGTATCCTTATTACACAAGAACTACTGTACTATATAGCTATTTTTTAAAAGAAGTTTCAGAAATAAATCTATTGATATGAAACAAGAGTCAGCAAACTATAGCTCTCTGGCTAAATTCGGGCTGAGAAATGTTTTTGTACTACCAGAGACTATGAATAGTGTTTATGAAAGAAGGATTATAAAAGAAAAATAAATAAATAGAAAGGCTATGACTAGCAAAGCCTGAAATACGTACTGTCTAACCCTTTACAGAAAATGTTGTGTATAATATAGACTAAATTGGTGGGAGTGGAATTAAAACATTACAAAATAAGTATATATGGAATGATGCCATTTTTCAAAAAAAAATGCAATCCATACCATTTAGACACTTAAGATGTTAACAATAGTTGTGTCTGAGTAGACAGGATTAATAGGATTCTATATTTTTGATAAATTTTATGATGTTCGGTAATGAGAATGTATTCACTGTATAATAAGAAAAAAATAAAACTAATTTTGGTGTGGCGGGGGGCGGGAGAGAGAACTTCTCTGAGTTGCAAGGTGCCAAGATATGTTTCTCCATTTTGTAGATGAAGAAACTGAGGCTAAAAAAGGTTAGTTAACTTGCCTAGAGAAACACAAACATAAGACAAAAATAGCATTGCTGCCAAATTTTCTGTCCAGTAGTGTCGCCATTTGATAACTTAAAATGTTCATCCATCAGGCGACATATGGACTTTGTGCTCAAAGGCAATTTAGAGTTATCAGTGTATAATATACGATAAAGGAAGGTTATGCAGAAGTAAAAAGACACCAGCCTAATGGGATTAGATGCAAACCAGGTGGGTTTACATCTGCTTAAATAGAATGTAGGAGTAGCTTACATTGTATATTTTTTTTAAAAAGGAAACAAAACCTACGTGCACATAGTTATTCTGTTTACTTTGTGAATTTGCAAACTGTTACTGCTAAATAATATGGCAATTCATTGCTCTTTCACTCCTATAAATTGGGCACATGTCCCGAAGCTCACAAAAAGGGCACGTGTCCTGAAGCTCATGTCCTTTGCTATAAGATAGACACAGAAGAGACATTTGACTTCTCCTCAGGCCCTCTTGCAGACAACTGTTTACAAAATAAGCAACTTAGAAGGAGAACAAATACACTAAACAGTGAGAAGTCTTCTTCATAATGAACTGATTGCTAATAACAGAAAGAAGCAGTAGGACTACAGCAAGCAGACGTGATAGCTCAGTAGCTTTTGGACCATTTAGTGTGGGGACAAAAGGCCTAATATTCTTCTATTATTCCTGAGGGAACCACTATCTTATAGCAAAGAATGATGATAACTATTATTGCTCTTTAAAAAACTACTCGTGCATTTAATCATATTAATAACCACCTTGTAATTTGGGAGAATGATTCCCTACTCACATATTTAGAAACTGAGGCATAGAAGGGGTTCAGTGAGTGTTCAAGATTATACAGTCTGCATGTAACGGTGATGCTGAGTCGTTAGGATTACTGTACATTCACTAAATCAAAAAGCAGGTAAACATGGTTTTAAAACTGATATAAATTAAAAGGTTAAACTATAAATGTTATGATGCTCTTCAGAGGTGAGCTTCAATGAACTGGAAAAATTCACTAGCATAGACTGCCTCATAACTCAGAACTGTCAGGGAATCACAGTGTACAGCCATCCTTCAGTATCTGTGGGGGATTGGTTCCAGGACCCCTCGCAGATACCAAAATCCACACATGCTCAAGACCCTTATATAAAATGGTATATGTACATATACTCGTATATATTCATATACCCTATCCACATCCTCCCATATACTTTCTCTCTAGATTATTTATAATACCTAATAAAATATAAATGCTATATAAATAGTTGTATTATTTAGGCAATAGTGACAAGAAAAAATGTCTGTGCATGTTCAATACAGATGCAACCATTCTTTTTTTATTATTATTAATATTTTCCATCCATGGTTCGTTGAATCCACAGATGTGGAACCCAGGATACAAAGGTCCCACTGTACTTGCATAGATGAGGCTGTCATTTTTTTTCCTCATTCTTTTTACTGAACAAAGATTCTCAAGCCTGGATTTTGTATATTTTAAGTGATTTCTGATGTCTTCCTGTAAATGGAATAGTAACTGGAACAGCCCCCATTTCAACACTATGATATCATATATTAACCTCTATATGTGGATTCTGCAAATTCTATTAGAAATCATAGCCAGATAGAAGAATATGTGCTTTCATAATTCCATCTCTTTAGTAGGCATTATATCTCTTAAAACAAAGATGCTTTCCTTTTGATGTGAATTGTATGTTCAGAAGCTATTTGGCATATTTATATAATTTTAAATACTGTTCATTATTGTATACTGCATATTTTTCTAAATATCATGTTGGTGATTTTCTCATTTTTTTAAAGTAAATGGAGATCGAATGAGCAGCTTGACAACCCAGGTTTCAGCACTGTATAATGGCTTGGATTATCATGCTGTCATTTATTGTTCTTGCTGTTATTTATTGTTCTTGCTGTTATTTGTTATTTATTATTCTTGACCAGGTGTTTTAGGATTAGAATGTCTATGACAACGTGTGGTACACCTAGGGATAATTCTAAGCATGAGAGCTGTAGAACCACTGGATTTCCTCTCCTTTTTCTCTGTACTTTTAACTTTTATATTGAATGCGTATTAGAAGGACATATAATTTTCATCACATTATTTCTTACTCCCAGACCCCTCCTCATTTGTTTCTACAACAAACATATACTTCCTTCTTGAGGAAATGTTTTTTTTTTTTTTTGAAGGGCCCTAATTATTTCCCAAGATTTTCCTTCTATCAGATAGCCAATATAGTGCTTGTTAGTGTTGTCATTCATATATGTTTGCCTCTTACAACTCTGAAAACTTCCATAACCAGTGAGAAATTTTGCCTTTCTCCCAGCCCTATTTCTCATAACACTGATGACCCAGAAATCACTCCCCTTGTCATAAGTGGGAGTCACTAAGGTAATGAGTGTTGGAACTTCCTTAAGACATCTGATGTACTCTTTTAACCATCCCTTTAACTTCTCTCCCTGGTATTTAAGGCCATGAGCTTCTCTTACTCAATCTGTCTGTTTCTTTCTTACCATTTTCTAGACCCTATTAATCTAACCCTCTCCCTGCTCTCTATCATGAAAAGCTATGTGCTGCTTTCTATTTACCTACCCTCAAATAAGCACACACCTGCACCCACATAAGTGCCACCTCTCCAACCTTACCTCTCCCCTAAGACCTAACTCACTGTTTTTCATTCCCACAGTGAGCATGTATCACATAATCTATTCTCTACTTACATGTTAGTTTATGCTGTTGTTATATATTGTATATTTTATGCTTATATAGTTTTATGTGGCTGACTTGCCTTCCTGGTTGTAAGTTCTTTGAGATCAGGGATCTTATTTTGTCTTGTATATCTCTCTGTAGACCTTGGCACATGGGTAAACATGTATTAAGTGCTTATTAAGTCTTAAAACTATATCCTAAGAGCAGAAATTTCCTCAAAAAATGTCTTATCTAGTGTTCTCATTTTATGAACGAGAAAATTAAAGCAGTGAAATGACCTATCTTCATTGTGACAGATTAAGTAAGACAAGCTCATGGCCTTAAATACCAGGGAGACAAGTTAAAGGGATGGTGAGTAGCAAGCCCTGACCTAGAGCCCAGGGCTCCTGACTCCCAGTTCAGTGTGCCTGTCACCAGGCGGCCTTCACTCTGGCTGGTGCGCAGGGAAACACTGCCAGGAGTAGGTGGCGTTTGTTGCTGTGCACATGGCTAGTGGTGATATGCCTGCCCTGAACAACAGCCTGAAATTCTCCTCAGTATTTCTCCCCATTTTTCATCTTGCCCTCTTAACTTTATAAAATACTCTCGGCTCAGGGACTAGGAAATGAAAAAAAAGTCTTCTGTCAGGAAAAAATCAATATCAGGATACAATTTTACTCATTCATTTATCAACATTTATTCATTTTTGACTAGGGGATAGTATAAAAGCAAGCTCTTTTTAAAATTTTACTGCTTATTAATTTTTTCATGAGAATAAATATTTTTAAAAAGCTAGATAAATCTATTATAAAATATCTACGCACTAAAACATTCTACATTTAGGTTTTTTAATTATACTTATAATCAGCAGTTTTTTCCTTTGTTTAAATTTTGTGCTTTCATGTATTAGTAGATGCAAGTCTAAGAGAGAGTTATATTGATTCTTCTTGGTTATAACCCATGGTTATTGGCAGGTTAGCGTGCATGTTCTTTTTATTTTGAATAAATAAGTTGCTTTTATTTTTTGGAAAGATGACATTTTTTTCATCTAAATTCCTGAAGGCTAAAAATTGAATTTTGTTGTATGGAATCACAGGGAAGAAAAACAATTGACAAAAGCAGTAATCTAATTAAATGTATCATTTTTTAAAAAAAATGTGGTTCATATTGCATAAAATGCCTATGCACTAGAACGTTCTACATTTAATTCTGTTAATTAAAAAAGACAACTTCGATTTTAGGTTTCAATCCATTAAAGAGAGAGAGTGGGAAGATTAGAAAAAAGCAGGAAAGATGTGTGCCCACAGGGGAGAGTCTCTCTGGTTCAAAAGGGTTACATGTATCTGAGATGCAGGAAGCTAATGTTCACCTGGCTGTCAGCAACCATCCCACATCAGAGCATTTTACCAGGAGAAAAGGGCTTCTCCGGACCCCAGTTTCCTCGTCTGTATGACAGGATTAGAGAACTAGATGACACTGGATGTCTCTTCCAGCTCTAAATTTCTGCTGGATTTATTATTTTTACATATCTTTATTCTGATATTTAAACTTTCTGAGGTTCCACTCTAAATTGAAAAGCCAGAATAGCTTAGTAAGTACTTACTAATTGAGTGATTGAATTTAGCCCATAGTATGTGCAAGTTAATCAACTCAGCTAACGATATATGGGTTATTTTGGTTATTTTCAGCTAAAGATATTTATCTTATCAGTGGCATCTTGTGCTGAAAGCTTTCTGTAGTGAAAATGAGTAACAGGTAAACTCTGCTTATACTAATGGAGAATTAGTGTTTGATAGTTTACCAGTGAAGTTTTCAACATGAGCATTTGAAGAAAGGCTTTGATATTGATTGTGCATTTCAAACTGAAGCACGTCTGAACTAAAAATGTTTCTTTCCAGAGCCATCTGTTCTTACTCATTTCTTTTTTCCTTACTCTTTGCTCTGACATGTATATATTCTTATATAGTTCTTTAGGGAACTGCAAACTAGAAAAGCAAAGAAAGCCATACATCTTGTTTACAGCCTTGTCTAATACTATCTGTAAGGGTAAAGTTTATTTGATAGATTTTATATTTCAAAGTTTTTAAAACATTAATCAAAAACAGCAATACGACTGTGATGATATTACTTAAGTGTAATGAAAACATACAATTTTGATGTAGTTATTTTGAAATTCATAACTTTAGGCCATAATAGTTCTTATTTGAAGTTATTTATTAGTTACATACTTGAAAGAGCTATTTCATCATATTTTACCACCCTTCTTTCAGCAAGTTATATTAGTTCTGACTTTTGCTATGAATGTAATCAAAATCTCTATAATGCAAAATCTTTTAGAAGATTCTTCCTGGATCATAAGATGTCAGCCCATCTTTAACTGATTGCTGGTTGTACAAAAACCCTATTTTCTTTTAATGATCATTAAAAAAAATGTCTTCTATTATCAGTAGGGATTACATTTTATGACTGTCATTTTTCATTTTGGCCTCTTAACTTTATAAAATCCTCCCTACCAAATATAGGTACCAACAAACCCTGGGAACCAAGATTGACTAAGAATTGGGTGGCAAATTAACACTTCCTGTCTTAAAAAATGATATTCACCTTGCTTTTTTGCCAGCCACATTTTGGTACTAGTTTTGTGGCTTCTGAATACTAATTTTTCCAGTGATAAGTCAAAAGTAGGAATTATCAGCCCTTCTCTTCCATTTTAGTGGGGAAACTGAGAACCAGAAGTATCAAGTGACCAGCCCAGGACCCAGGTCTGGTGCTCTCTCCATCATGCCTGTCCCAGTTTGCAGGAGCACTGAAGTACCATTTAGTGTACTTTTTGTAACAATGTGCTGTTCCGCACATCATCTAAGATGTGTTAGTTAAAACATAATTGCCCTTTAGAATGATTTGTGACATGTCTCCTTCATGCTTTTAGCAATATTAATTTTATAAGCTAGTTTTATTACATGCTCATCATTTTAGGTAGAAAGATGTTCTCTTTTAGAATCTGGATTCCTCCTCCAGTAATCTCTCATCAGATCTCAGGAGGAAAGAACAAATCAAATACTGAGAATTGAAATTGATCCAGTCTCACGTATGATTTTATTTAAAGCATCAATGGGTTAATTAATGTTTTTATCCAAAAATATTTTATAATTGAGTCCAAGATTGAGAATACTTGCAATTAAAATAATAATTACTTGCAAATAATAGCAACTAGTAGAATAGGATAGAGCACTATGCAAATACTTAATGTCAATGGCTTCTTATCACAATGCCCCAGGTATGTTAATTAATCTTTGATTCATTCATTTATTAAATGAACATTTATTGACAGCCAGATGTTTTGCTGGATGCTGGAATAAGACAAAGTCCATTCCCTCATTGAGCTTATATCTAGTGCAGTTGTCAAACAATAAACAAGTAAGCAAATAAAATAATTAGGATGTGATAAGTAGAGGGACAGAAATAAACAAGCTTATATGACAAACAATAAATGATGGTGGCCAACTTTGTGTGGGGTCATTAGTAAAAGACCTAGCATAAGAGAGGACATATAAACAGATTCCTGAAGAATGAGCCAGGCATACAAAGAGCTAGGGAAAGAGCTTTGCAGGCAGAGCAAACTGCACGTGCAAAAACCCTGAGATGGGAAAGAGCCACTGTTTTCCTACATGTTAACTGAGAATATAAATATCTTCCCACCTGCTACTCACAGCACTATGGTAATATCAATAAATTTAAATAGCTAATTACTGGGTTGGAGATATATAATAGGCAGTGAAGGAGAAATTGAGGTCTTTTTCTCTACTTTTAGAAAGAAAAGAAAATTATTAGGAGATACTAGAGAGGACAGACAAGAAAACATTGAGATCTATATCTCACCTTCTATAATCAAATACTGCTTCGTGTGATACCAGTTGTCAATGTGGGAGTTCACAGAAGGCGAGGATCTTGCCCTGGAGTTGAGACATGATTTCGGCCTTAAAAAATGGGTAAATTTGGATTGGCCAAAAGGAGGCAGAAGAGGGTGTTTCAAAAGGAGAGAACTGTATAAATACAGATGCTAATAAGATGGACTGAATTGCATGAATGCCTGAGAACATGAAGACTCAAAAGCCTGGAGCCAGAGCAGTCTTTGAGGGAACAGGGGATGATAGACAGGTCTGATTCATAGAGGCGGTTGAAAAGTCAGTGGAACAGTTTTGACCTAATGTTTTAGACAACAGAGGGAATCATTATGGTTTCCTGAACAAGAAAGTTGTATGGTAAAAAGAGAAAATTGGTAATATAGGTACAGATTGATGGAAACAAGGAAAGATTATGGGAGGCTAGATAGGAAGGCCTTCTTTTTTATCATAAATTTCATTGTACCTGGTGATGAGAACATAGTCTATGCTTATATCAGGGAATGAACTATATGCAAGACATTTCAGAGGAATTAACAATGATACTTGGTGACTGAAGAGCTGTAAATCAAAAGTCAAAATGCCTGCTTTCTCTAGTGCAAGAGACCAAACAATAACGTCAATGATGGAACTGGGGAAATTTTCCTGAAATAACTTTAACTGTGTTGGACATGTTAAGTTTCAGAAGACAAGACCCCAAACTGTGATGTGTGTACACAGCTAGAAGTAAAGAAGTAGAGCTAAAATGGAAAGTTAAATTCCGGAATGCAAATAAGTGGTGAGAGGACTTAGTTCTTGAGAATAAATGCTCATGATTAAGAATATATATGGGGAGGGGGATGCAGGTGGAGAATAACACACAGAGAGAGACAGACAGAGAGGGAGAGACAGCGAGGGAGAGAGAATATGAACCTAAGTAGGTAGAAGGCACCAAAACAGCTGTTGGATAAAAGCCAAGTCCTTGGGGCACCACTATTATCATTATCACCATAAAAACTATGACTATCCTTTAAGAGTTATTGCTATGAGTCTTTAAATATAATAACTTATTTAATTCTTTCCACAACCTTTAAAAAGTAAGTGTTATTGTTATCTCCATTTTATGACAGAGAGATTAAGCAACTTGCTCAAGATTGCCCCATTTGAAGACATGGAGCTGAGATTCAAACACAGGCCTTGTGCTTCAAAGCATGAGCCCGTAACTCCCGTGCCGTATGGTTATATCCAAGGTGGTGTTTTAATTACATAGTTTAACTTCTGTCTTATGTAAGTTTCTTGAAAAGGAGTTAATTAACAGTTTAAGAAGTTGGGTAGAAACCGGAATGTCAACAGATGGCTGGGTAGTGAACGGATAAATCCTTACAACAGAAGACAACCTGGAATTCTCTAGAGTAAGGCAGAGAAAAGGAAGGAAGAATGTACCCTTTGCTCTATTTCTTCTTTCTCCTCTCTTTCCATACACTGTTAGTGGCTGATACAGGAAATTGTCCTCTCTGATGAAAGTTACAATAATAATTTGTGGGGAGAATGGCACCTCTGGTTTTTAGCACTTTCTGTATACTACAGATGTATGTCTTCATTTGCATACAAGGAATGTCAATTTATCTAAACTGATTGTCAACCAAAGTTTTATACTGAAACTCATTTCTTTCTTAGCTCCCATTACTAAATGAGAGTTGGATTCCAAAAGACTAGGGTTTGGGAAGTAGCCTCAGGATTGGTATTACTGGATCACTTTCAGTGAGGGAGCCCAAGTACCTAGATCTCTCTGTGGGCAGGCTCAGGTCTTAGAGCAGACTTGTGCCCTGGAACCCGTCCCTCTGGAGAAGCCACATGTGACTTCGACAGTTGCTTTAAAGAATGCATCCCCAGGGCTGAGAGAGAATTTGCTTCCATTCTCCATGGTCTCCAAGGTTCCTCCGACCTCTCTCACTTTCCCTTTTTTTGAGGAGGAGGCAGAAGGAAGTAGTAAGCTCCCAGACCACCATGCTCAGTCATGTGGCTTCTAGGAGAAGGAACCAGGCACCTGCCTGGTGCCCTGTTCCTTGTTCATTCTGCAGGCCCCCATCTGCCACCTTCAGTGCTTGCACTGACTCCCCAGAGATTCCCCGTTTACTTCCCATGCCTCACCCCAGTGTCTGGTATTATGAACCCCAGTAAAATGCTGCACACAGTCCTCATGTAAATGCTATGTCCACCATATAGCCTTATTGAACTCAGCTAAATACCGACAGGATTTCATCTCCTGCTCTCATCTCATTTGTGTTCTAGATATGTATGTGCATATATTATTTTCCCTACTGGGCAGAATCTGTACCTAATTTGACTTTATATTTTCATATCTCCTAACTTAGCATCAGAGAAAGTGAAAGCTGCAAGGTGCTGAGAGGATATAGATTACTTGTGATAATATGTCTTTTTAAAATTTCTCCTTTCTCTGTACCCTAGTAAATAACTATGCTGACTTGAAGGTGGGTTAAGACCAAATCTCCTGATTCTCAGTCCAGGACTTACCCTCCAACAACAGGGTTCTCCCCCTGGCTTACACATTGAAATCACTAGGTATTGCTTGTGATACTTTAAAAATCCTGATGCAGGAGCCCCAAACCATAGAAACGAGAATCTCAGGGTGGGACCCACACATCAATAGTGTTGAAGTATCCCCACATGATTCTAATGTGCAACCAAGATTGGGAATAACTACCCCACAGTGTGGTGCTTCCTGGACCATTCTTGCTTTACTAGGTAATTCTATTAATTTGAAACATTCTTTTTAAGATAATTAAAATTTTAAAGTGGAAAAGTGCTAACTATGAGATAATGGTATAGTACATTTTGTTTTTGCTTGCAAACATAGCTTACTTAACTGTTTAACTTTGCAGATATTTCGAAAGAAAGCAGTGGAACTTGGGGTAAAATTGCTACCTGCATTTCATACTCCCTCTGGAATACCTTGGGCATTGCTGAATATGAAAAGGTAAAACTCTTCATTTTCCACAACATATTTTAAGCTGAAATATTGGAGATTGTTGCCAAACGAGTAGATAGTATATGGATAATTACTTGTATGATGCCAGTGACAGATGGACTCCACTGGGAGTCTTGAGATCCTCCTTGTGCTGGAAGCTATTAGCTTGTCTGTGTTCCACAGCCTCAGGTGGATCCCTGTCATGGGATAGCATGACCCCACCAGAGTCATTCAATGCAGACATGATTTGAGGTTTTCCCTGTTTCTTAATGACATTGCATTGGTGATGCTGTCTCTCTCCGTAAGTACCAAGAGCATTCCATTATCTTTTAAGTTGCTGTCAAAGTGTTTCACTTCCAAGGAAGCAAATTCTTCAGAGCACTAACTATGCTGAGCTAGTAGTAAGAGATACTATAAAGAGGCAAAACTTGGACTAATCAGATTGCCCATACAAGGAGCTGGTGTAACAGACTGGGAGCATGTGAGGCTGCCCAGCCCACAGATGTAAGGAGAGAAGGCAGATGATCCACTGACGTGGGTCAATCCAACTGTCTTACCCCCTGCAGGTGGAGAACCCTAGTATGCCAAGTCCTTGAGGATGTGCCCCCAGTGAAACACCTTGGCTGAACAGACTTCCTGGTATTCTCCCAGGGAATAGTTTGAATTTTCATGATAGCTTAAGCATTTCATTAATAAAGAGCTTTGTCTTAAGCTTCCTTCTTAACTTTCTTCCCCATAAGTTAGTAATAGCATGTGTCTCTTTGTGATAATGATGATGGTGGTGTTGATAGCTGTTATCATCATCATAAAATGTGATAGGCTCTTTACTCAAATTACCACATATAATCCTTACAACAATCCACTAAGGTCAGTACTCCATTTTACTAATAGGAAACTCTAGTCACAGAGAAATTAAGTAATTTGCCCAACATCATACAGTAAATAAATGGTAGAGCTAGAATATATACTTAGATGTTTGTACACACATTGACGGAGACATACAAATGAAAACGCTTTCTTGTTTTAGACACACCAAGAAGACATACAGAGTGCTTTGGCAGGATTAATGCACATTTCTTCTTAATTATGTATTTTACTGACATTCTGCCCTAAAATTAATCATGAAAAATTATGAAATTAATCATGATTTTATTATTTTATTCTTCTCTTAATAAATAAATTTGTGAAATGTCATGCTTTGTTTTCATTTGAATGTTATATGGGTATACCTTGAAATCATCCTGTACCTGTCTGTAAGAGTGTGTGTGTTTGGGAGCAGGGTGGGCGTGTTGAGGCAGCGGGATGGGGAGAGTCCACACCTCTGGGCCATGTTAAATTGAGGTAGTTCCTTACTGTATAATGTGATGTCTCAGGATCTCTTTTTCTCTTAAAGGAGTCCAAAGACTGAATCTATCAGCTTGACGATCATAGCATATGCTGTAGAGTCTTAAGGCAAGGGAGGGTCTGAGCTGGGCTTGGAAGCAGCTTGGTGTTTGTTTGGAGGCCCATGAGTTTTTTATTTGGCTCATGCAGACTTTCTATATTACTTTCTATATCTTCAGACTTTGTATTTTATAGATAGTATTCTTACCAAGGTACTACTCTCTTACTTAAAACAAAATGTGGTCACAAAAGTACTGTGCATAATTCACTCATTTTTTTCCTACCTGCCCACTGAGAAAAATGATCTGGGCATAGTAGTACACTAAACTAATTGGTTATCAAGAGACCTGGTTCTAAATCTTTTACAGCTACTCAGGGTTTGTCTTTGGAGCAGTCACTCTTCAGGCTTATTTGTAATCTGGAAAGTAGGCTAATTCAGTAGTCATTTTGTGAAACTTCCTGAATTCACAGACCATGCACGCTGACATTCTGGTGAAACATGGCCCTCTCCTTATAAAATGTATACTCCTAGTACGTTAATTTTTGTATAATTTCCAAAAGCTGACAGTACAATGGAAGCCTACCTAGGACCTAAGAACCCCAGATTTAAAATCCTGGAGAAGATTATGGCTCCAGCCTTCTACTGAAAGATTCTCTGAAGCTAGTTCCTATTGCTTCCTGGAAGGTAATGAAATTGAATGAAGGCCTACTAAAACTAATAGAGAGAGGTATGGACTACATCTTTGCAAAAGTGAGTCAATTATTGTAAGATGCTGATATCATTTAAATAGTTCTGGCCTCTCTTGAAATATATACAAGAAATTGGATTATTTGGAAGTATGTTTAACTTTACTTAGTGTTTATTTCTAACAGCCAAGTGGATTTTTCCTTAATTAAATCTATTCCTGGAGTACTGTGGAGATATTTTTCAGTACATAAAGGAATACTTAGCTATTAAGTACTAAATCCTCTATTATCTTTCATGTCTATTTCTGTCAGGAATTCATTAACTGGGGCATTGAGGTTTTTTT
>NW_012148964.1:1178199-1179483 GCF_000956105.1 Propithecus coquereli
AAGATAGTCTGTGCCAAGGAGAGATAATAAGTACCCACTGGGTTGAATTTAAAGCAAGCAGTATTTTGAATTGGGGAGGTTTATGTATTTGGAACCAAAACATCAATAAGCCAAATTGTATTTGCATATTTATGCAAGTTAAAAATATGCAGAGAACCTAAGTAATTTACTCATATACTACATTAGGAACTCTGTCCCAAAATCTGTTCAGAAAAAAATATTTTTAAATTGCCTTTTCTGCCACATCTATTATAAATTCTTAATTCAAGAGCTGCCATATGAAGTTGTAAATTAATTGGAATTGTGATAGCAAGTAGTCATTTGATAACATAGGTGTTATACACAGTACCTGACTAGACTAACATGCTTGTGTCACTAATGCAATCACAAAACAAGGATTCAAAAGTTATACAACACCTGTGTCAAATAAAACCATTGCATTTCTAACACATTAGATTTTGGTAGAACTCAATTTCTCTAATGTGAAAATGTCAGTTGATGTCTGATCTTGTTATCACTGTTAGTAAGAGGCCCTGTACATTTTTTCCTCCAAGCTGAAGCAGAAAAATCACTTCTGTGGCTTGTAAAATCAAGCATTTCACCATTTCCGTATGTCTAGGTATAAGTCAAGCCTAGGTAGAGTAGACTTATTAGATTTGGGTTTTTTTTTAAAGTGTGTTCTTAATTTAAAATAATGTTGTTAATGTTCCCATTATTCATTTCTATCACAGGGCATACAGTCTGGGCATTCCTAATAATTATTCTGTCTTTCTTGATAAATGAGTTCGTTTTAGCTATATACTATTTTATCACGTCTCTTTGTGGATTTTTCTGGTGGTTATATTGAGTAGAACTGTCTACAGTGTGTGCTTTTATTGCATACCATCAGCGGGTGTGCTAGGAAATGAGTGATCTCCGTTCAGATTCTCATTAGTCAACAGGTGACAAATGAGACACAACCCCCTTACCTGTTTTTATTTCCTGCTTTGTAAAGCTTTATTTACTGACTATTCTAATTATCTGACAAAAATATTTGCTAGGTCATTAGTTACATTGCTGTTTACGTTATTATAATTAAATTGCAAATTGCTTTACTTTAACTGAAATAGGGCCTTAATTAAGAACTGTACATAGCTTGATGTTTTCTGATAGTGAAAGATTATCCTGTATGAAGCATGTAGTGTGTATATTTTCAGAAAAGGTGATAGCCCCTCTATCGGGTTTCTTAATACTTTTGAGGTATACAGTGCTTAAATATTAGATTATATATACATTGACTATTCT
>NW_012148964.1:1179533-1180679 GCF_000956105.1 Propithecus coquereli
TTTTTTTATAAGACCTTATTTTGCACAGTATTTTACATTAAAACTTTTTGTTTAATTTCAAAGATTACAGAAAAAATGTATATGGTGAAAAACAATGTGCCATTTTCATTTATGTATTCTCTGATATTTTCAAGTTAAACTAGAGGAAATTGGATAACCATTTGGCAACTGATAGGAATACTTTTAATTTCTTCTTGGCAACTTGCATGAATTTTTTTAATGTATTTTATCCACTCTCAATCCCATTTACTAAATAGCAGTGACTTACCCAAATTCATGTAATAAGCACTGGCAAAATTATTTGTAATATCAGTTCACTAAAATTCCTCCTATCCTTTTGCCCAATCAAGTACACTTATTGAATCCATTCTCCTTCCATCCAGGAAGCTGATTTATCATTTTAAAAATTTTCCCGTAGGGAAAGAAATGACATTTCATATTTACATACAGTATTACTTTTCAGAATGTGCTGCTGATGTCACCTGTACACGTATGCTGTTTCCTCTGAATCTCTGTATTTTCACAGTAAGGATCAAGGGAGAAGGGACAGCTGGCATAGAGCTTCTTTTCTAGTTTTAGAGGGCTGTCACCAGCAAAAGTCTCAAAGGAGGTGGGGAAATATATCTGGCGAAATCGTATTTTCTTAATTACTTTCTTGGAATAAGAGAATGTAGATGGGTACCCAAGAGAAAAATGTGCTTGAAGATACTTTTTAGAATAGCTATGTATTCACTATTGACTGGCTTTAAAATTCTTGGCAAGAATTAGGATTGGAGAAACACTGAATATGCTGGCTGTAATATAACAATTCTGCTCTTCCCTCTCAATTTTGAAAATAGTTACGAATGCTGGTCTTTGCCAACATCTATATGTTAACAACAGTGTGAACTTATTGGTATTATCTGTTTATGTTCCTCTAGTATTCTGGTTATTGCCAAAAGATAATTGGTTTCTTTACCCTTTCTTTGTCAAAAATAAGCATTTATTTGAGTCCCTGCTGTGATAAAGGTTCTGTACGAAGTCCTGGGAAGATTTTTTACTTCTCTTCACTTTATTTGAGAAGATAACAGACATGCCTTTCTCTCAGGGTATTCACAGCCTGGTTGGTAAAGTAGAATATATATTTTATACATTATATTATATACT
>NW_012148964.1:1181921-1187832 GCF_000956105.1 Propithecus coquereli
GAAAGGCAGTCTAATAGATTAAATATTTTTAAGTCATTTTGCTATATCTCCCTATGTTTTTACTTGACAGTTGAAATATAAATTTTTGCATTATTAAATTTGCTAACCATTTTTCAAAGTTTCTGGTTTGAGGTTTGAAAGAAGTGTATTATGTTTTCAAATGAAACAAAATACAATTCCATACTTTAACACCATAGTAATAATATAAAAAAAATCAATAAACACATTTTCTGAACATAAGCAGATCAAACTGATTTAGTGGTATGCTAGTATTCTAAGAGGCAAAAATATTGCTTAATTATCCTAAAAATGTTCTGTAGCAGTGATATAAGCCACAGTATAAAAATCAGAGCTTCATCTTATAGTGTATGTTTTATTTATGTGCTTTATGGATCTGTTAAGAATTCAAAGACAAGTTTACCAACTTTAGAAAAGTAAAAAAAAGAAGTTACAGTCTTTCCAAGTATTTAAGTTAACCTTTTTATGATTTCTTCCTCTATTTCCCTGACTAGATGTTTTATTATATTGGGTTTCCCTCTTTTATCTATTTTAATTCATTTGGCCATTTATACTCTTCTGGAAATAGAAATCAGCCACATATTAAGCTTTTAATAGTGACATGCACAGTTACTCATATCAGACATTAGAACATTATTACCATAGATAATGCTGCTATTTATCGACATTGACAGTCTAGCTGTTGTCCTTGGACAGTTCCCTTAACTGCCTGAGTTTGTCTTCTCCTAAGTAAAACTGAATAACAGCAGTAATGATAATATCCATCCTGACGACCTCATAAAGCTTTTGTGGAAATCTAATTAATTAATATATAAAAAAAGGTTAAACATTGCAAAGTGCTCTGACATAGATGTATATATGTTGGAATTATTCTTAATTTATGGACCTTTTCTCAATATTTCATTATGAAAGAGTATATATAAATGTTGAAACCACAAAGGGGTTTTGGTCTAGGTCCAGTTGCTCGTCACACAAAGATCCAGTTATTGAGACAAGAAGGATTACCAAGAAAGAAGAGGATTTTTATACGACAGATGTTGGGAGAACGGGAAAAGTTGCCTCAAATCCTTCTCCCCAACTAAAGGAGATCATGGGCTTTTAAAGGAGGGGCCATATGCCTTGGGGCAGGTCATGGTGTATCTCACAAGGGGCTGTAAGCATTGGGGGGAGGTTGTGGGGGCTGGTGAATCTTGGCATCAGGAAGTCTGCCAGGGGCCTTCAGAATCTCAGCTCCTTTGTCTTGTAAAAAATCCACCATTTCTGAGAAACAAATCAAAATGCCAAGTAGTTATGAGAGGGGATTATATAGGGGTCATCAAAATTTGTTCAGTGGGGGACCAGTTACATAAATATGGTCTATGATAAAATAGTATATAGCTAGAATTAACTAACTTGATTCTGATATCCTTTATGGTAGTCTTCCATGCTCCCAACCTGTTCAAACTGGAGTCCCATTTTTCTCTGTCAGGAAGGAGATCCCATTGGTAGAACCAACTAGAAATGTAGAGAGAATGTCTCCTGTGGTTCATGTATTAATAAGATAGTGGTGGTTTCATGCTCAAGCTTCTATTATTTTTTTAATTATCATTTTGGATGCAACCTATAGGCTCAAAACTGAATTTGCTCCCTAAAATTGTATTTATTGGTGAATTATCTGTTCTAGATATTAGAACTGCTCAATCTGTAAGATTTAAAAAGAGTATGAGGCAGTACAGCATTATATTATTTTTCCAAGTCTGGCATGCTAGCTAGCTAGTGCCCAATTAATATGGTACAAACCCAGTCTATGAAAAGATGTATATGTTCCTACTATAAACATCCACGTGGCCCCATTTCCTAGTTCTTAGGGTGTTCTATTTCTACTAATGGTCTAACTGCCATGGTTATTTGTATCAGTGATTTCCCAGAATAACTGGGAATTTTTTTTTTTTTATGTCATTGCTGCCTCCCTCTTCTCCCTTCCTCCAGTCTGTTTCAGTTTGTTTGGGGTAGGGTACTGGCACTTTTTAAAAGTTGCCAGGACGTTGTAATATTCAGCTAGTGTTAAGAAGTACTGTTTTAAGTCTAGCATTGACATGCTGAGGATAGCTTCATTTCTAATGTCAGTTGCTTTTGAAAACTTTTCCCTATCCATTGATGGTCAATTAAGTTACTGAAATATAAAAATACTAGAAAATTAGTTTGAAAATACCCGGCTTTCATGGAACAGTATTTCCCAAATTTTAGAGTATATATAAGAATTTCCAGGAGAGATCCTTCAGACATATGTTGTTGGATCCCACACACAGAGTTTCTGATTCAGTAGGATTTTGGTAAATTCAGTAGTTTGCTTTTCTAACTAGATCCCAGCTAGATGTGGAGAAAGCTGTTACTGCTGGCCCAAGGACCACACTTTGAGAACCATTGCAGTAGGAAATGACTAAACCATCAGTGCTGTACAGATTTTTATTTTTTATTTTTTTTGAGAGAGTCTCCCTCTGTTGCCCAGGCTAGAGTGCTGTGGCATCAGCCTAGCTCACAGCAACTTCAAACTCCTAGGCTCAAGCAATACTCCCGCCTTAGCCTCCCAAGTAGTGAGACTACAGGTGCGTACCACCACACCTGGCTAATTTTTCTATTTTTAATAGGGGTGGTGTCTCACTCTTGCTCAGACTAGTCTCAAACTCCTGACCTCAAGCGATCCTCCTGCCTTGGCCTCCCAGAGGGCTAGGATTACAGGCATGAGCCACTGTGCCCTGCCTTATTGCTGTATAGATTCTTAAGTCTCAGAACTGCTCAGTGAGGCAGCCAACTCCACTGTTGGGGAAGGTGGGATTGTGAGGTATGTTCTGTTTTCATCATTAATTTACTTTTGTTAATAATTGCACATTTCTACTTAACTCTAAGCAGTTTGTTGCTTCTTCTGGAAAGCAGCCAATTCTAAGCATTAATTACACAAAAGGAGTTTATTTGTCCTTTTTCCCCTTGTACTTTTTTTTTTTAATCCAGTGAGACTGGAAAGTAAACTTTGCCCCATTTTAGCATAGAAGGAAAAAAAGGGCATTTTTTATTAAGAACTTCTGAGTAATTATTAAAATGCAAAGCTCTTTCCATAAGGCCACACTTGTGGCTTTAGGCAAAGTGGCTTTGTTATAAGCAGCTGGTGACCTGAACCCGGTACCTGAGGGCATTGCAAGGGCCAAAGCAGACAGAGGCAGGGATTATCCTCCCACCAGATGAGCAGGAGGGAACAGACCTCTTAGATTATTTAATCTTCTCACCAAGTTTTGGATCACCATGTCCCTGCCAGGCACTCATTAGCTTGACCAAACTAAAGGCATTTATTTATTGCAAGTGTACAGTCAGTGTAGCAACACTTACTTTAAATGTACTTTGTATATGGCCTCCTTTCTGGAGACATTAGGGACAAGCAGTTCTGAACAAAGGATGTTTTGATGTTCTTAGTCGTGCATTGTGAGGCAGTAGGAATTTGAAGGACCTCAGGGTGCCTGAGCAGTTGCCTTTCTTCCCCCCCCTCTCTGGTCATAATTGAAGTTAATACCTGGGAAAATGGGTTTGTAAAGTATCTTTTATTCTCTGGAAGAAGGAGCAGATCTTACCTGCCTCTGAACCCAAGCTGTAGCGGTCCTCGTTTGTTCCGCACGTACTCTCCCTGCTTCTGTGAACATCTTCACAGATACCCGCTGTCTCTGGTAGGGCAGAGACAGAAAATTGACATATGAATGGAGTGACCAGCTTGCTGTTTCACTCAGTAATGAAGTGCATATTTTAAAATAGTTTTTCTATACTTCCAGAAGTTCCTACATTGTAAGGGTAAATTGCAGCATGTGAGTATTCAAAGTGCCGAAATTCATCAAAAACGATGTGTAGACAATTCAGAGACAGTTTATCCGAAGAGCGTTTCTTAAATCCCTTAAAAAATGACTTACAGTATGTCGGAGGTCTGTTATGAAGCCTTCCCCAACCTTCAATTTGGGGCTGGTAGAATCTTGGTACAAAGTACATGGGACTGGCTTAAGCATGACCACTGCTTTTCCCACAGTGTCTACCACAATGTAAGCAGTTAAGTCACCAGGAAAATTTTATATAAGGACAATTACAATTATTCAAATGCAACAATTTCCAAGTGGCTTTTATCTCAGCTTTTTCAAATGCACAGAACTAGTGTTTTACACATTCAGCTTTGTTCACTCTATTCACACAATTGGTGGTGAATCAGCCTTGGCAATTTGAAATTTATGCTGTGTACAGAAATTAGTTAAGACCAAATCAGAACACATAAATTCATATACTTCCTTCACAGTCCAGCAATGGAATAATCTTTTCAAGGAATTGACTTCTGCAGGTTTTTAATGAACCAGCAATCAATTTTCCTGTGATTAATCTCAAGACCAACCTTATGTTGTTAGTTTGGGTCAAACCTTCAAATATTGAATTAATAGAGTTTGACTTAAAAGTTTACACAATAGTTTGAATAGGTGTTTGAAAATCGGCCCAAGTATCAAGGCACTTTATTAGCCCTTGTGATTGTTAATCATTGTAAATATTCAGCTAACAACATTGAATCTTCGAGTGGGATTTGGAAGGTCAACATAAAATATTTAAACTACAGCCAATAATCTTTAAAGGCCTCACCGTCTCAGTGGGTACATTAACCACTCCATGTTTCCTACTTGTGCAGTAATAGTTGTAGTTGATCTGTTCTGAAAAATGGGATGAACAATAATTGAATGTAGTCTCTTGTATTAACTGGAGAAAAAAAAAGTGATGGAGCAATACTAGGAATTAATTGTAATTTACAAATCTGGAAATTAATGTGCAGCTGGGCATGAGTACAGGCAGTGCAATTTGGTGATTTAGCAATCATGACAAATTATCTTCATCTGTAAGGTGGAGCGTTGTTAGCATTCCTTTATGCAGTTTTTAGTAACAGACCCAGTTTCAGGAAGACTTTATATGAATGTTCATGTTACCCTTTTATCCTGAAAATGTGAGTTGGAGTTTAGCATTATTAATTAAATCTTACTTTCCCTCTTTGTCATGTCATGCTATAGTTTTTATGGAACATTTCTACAAAACAGTGATTACTGGTAATTGACCTGCATATGTTGAATAATCTTAAGATGCTACTGAGAGTTTAATGTACCTTGTAAATTGAGAGGCTTCCAATTAAGTCAAGTTCTTAAGATAATCACTTTGAAAACTAATCAAGTAATAGGACATTAGTAAAGCTCTTATTGACTTAATCGTGACAAATTAATAAACAGACCCAGTGCAATTACTATAATGGCTTTATCAGTGAACAGTTTTCCAAAATTTAAGCATAAATCTATTCTGCCCCCTGAAAGTACGATAAAAATTATATAAGCCATTTTAAGATGGATATCATTTCTGATAGCTGTGTTTGAGTACATTGTACAAATAGTTTGGATTTTTATGTGTTTCTGTCTTTTAAAATAAGATCCCATGTGTTTATTTCAAAGATCAGTAAATCTACTTGCTAAGCCCGTAGAGTGAATGATTTTTCCAAGAGATCTTCCATATGCCTTGGACAAAACTATTACATGTTCTTATGTGTTCTCTCATCTCTACTTTTCTATGCCTCATGCTCTAGGGTTGATGCCTTCTCTCCTCCGAGAGCTATAGAATGTCTTGTCCTGCTCTCTCTGTATCCTCACAAGCTATCATCATAGTGTCTTTTTGTACCTGGTAGGCACTCTGCAAATGGACGTTGGAAAATGAATGAATTATGAATTACAGATTTGCCGTAATTTTTTAATACCTGACAGTGCCAATTCCTACAATTGTGCTGATTGTGTTTAAGAAAGATCAGCAGAAAGAAAAGGCAGCAGGAAGAACAGGAATGTAAGTCCTGCTTCCATCACTTTTAGAA
>NW_012148964.1:1189274-1200244 GCF_000956105.1 Propithecus coquereli
AAAAAAAAAAAAACCTCACTGCTAAAAAATGCTAACGATAATCTGAACATTCAGCTAGTCGTAATCTTTTTGCTAGTGGAGAGTCTTGCCTCAATGTTGATGGCTGCTGGCTGATTAGGGTGCTGAAGGTTGGAATGACTATGGCAATTTCTTGAAATAAGACAACAATGAAGTTTCTGAATCAATGGAATCTTCCTTTCACAAAAGATTTCTCTGTAGCATGCAGTGCCGCTTCATAGCATTTTGCCCCCAGTAGAACTTATTTCAAAATTGAAATCAGTCCTCTCAAACCCTGCTACTGCTCTATCAAGTTTATATAATATTCTAAATCCTTTCTTGTCATCTTAACAAAATTCACAACATCTTCACCAGGAATAAGTTCCATCTCCAGAAACCACTTTCTTTGCTCATCCGTAAGAAGCAGCTCCTCATTCATGAAGATTTTACCATGGGATTATAGCAATTCAGCCACATCTTCAGGCTCCACTTCTAATTCTAGTTCTCTTGCTCTCTCCACCACAGCTGCAGTTACTTTCTCTACTGAAGTCTTGAACCCCTCAAAGTCATCCATGAGGGTTGGAATCAACTTCTTCCAAACTCCTGTTAATGTTGATACTTTGACCTTCTCCGATGAATCATGAATGTTCTTAATAGCATCTGGAATGGTGAATTTTTTCCAGAAGGTTTTAAATTTATTTTTCCCAGATCCATCAGAGGAATCACTATCTTTGGCAGCTATAACCTTGTGAAATGTAAATAAGGAGACTTGAAAGTCAAAATTACTCCTTGATCCATGGGCTACAGAATGGATGTTGCGTTAGCAGACATGAAAACAACATTAATCTCCTTGTACATCTCCATCAGAGCTCTTGGATGACCAGATGTATTGTCAAGGAGCAGTAATAATTTGAAAGGAATTTTTTTTTCTGAGAAGTAGGTCTCAACAGTGGGCTTAAAATATTTAGTATACTATGCTGTCAAAGACGTGCTGTCATCCAGGCTTTGTTGTTCCATTTATAGAGCACAGACAGAGTAAATTTATTAATAGCATAATTCTTAAGGGTAAGTGAGCATTGGCTTCAACTTAAGTCACCAGCTACATTAGCTCTTAGCAAGAAAGTCAGCTTATTCTTAAAATCTTTGAAGCCTGGTAATGACTTCTCCTCTCTGGCTATGAAAGTCCTAGAGATGGTACCATCTTCGAATATAAGGTGATTTTGTTGACACTGAAAATCTGTTGTTTAGTGTAGCCACCTTCTTCAATGATCTTAGCTAGGTCTTCTAGATAACTTGCTGCAGCTTCTACATCAGCACTTACTGCTTCACCTTGCACTTTTAAGTTATAGAGATGGCTTCTTTCCTTAAACCTCATGAACCAACCTCTGCTAGTTTCAGGCTTTTCTCCTGTAGCTTCCTCACCTTTCTCCACCTTCATAGAATAGAAGAGAGTTAGGGCCTTGCTCTGGGGTTAGGCTTTGGCTTAAGGGAATATTGTGGCTGGTTTCGTCTTCTATCCAGACCATTCAAACTTTCTCCATATCAGCAATTAGGCTGTTTTGCTTTCTTATCATTCTTGTGTTCACCAGAGTAGCACTTTTAATTTCCTTGTTTTTCTTTGCATTCGCAACTTGGCTGTTTGGTGCAAGAGGCCTAGCCTTAAGCCTGTGTCACCTTTGGACGTGCCTTCCTCACTAAGCTTAATCATTTCTAGTTTTTGATTTGAGGTGAGAGGCATACAACTCTTCCTTTCACTTGAACACTTAGAGGCCATTTTAGGGTTGTTAATTAGCCTAATTTCAATGTTTCTGTGTCTCAAGAAATAGGAAAGCCTGAGGAGAGGGAGAGAGACGGGGGACTTGCCCATCGGTGAGCAGTGAGAACACACACAACATTTATCAATTAAGTTCACCGTCTTAAACAGGTGTAGTTCATGACACCCCAAAACAATTACAATGGCAGCCTCAAAGGTCACTGATCACAGATCACCATAAAAGATATAACAATAGTAATAATAATAAAGTTTGAAATATTGTGAAAATTACCAAAATATGACACAGACACACACATGCTCTTAGTAAAATGGTGCCGATAGACTGCTCGATGCAGGCTTGCCACAAACCTTCAATTTGTAAAAAATGCAGTATCTGCGCAATGTAATAGAGCAAAGTGCAATAAAATGAGGTATGCTTGTATGTAAATTTTTAGAATATTTAATTCTAATATGTAAATTTTTATTTTATATATGTGTACATATATAAACACAATTTTAACTGAAATTCTTCCCCTGGAAGATTTTAAAACAAGGTAGAAAGTCTGTTTTTAAGTTTGATATAAGCATGAGTTTTAAGGTGAACTGCTTTCACAAATGCTTTCATTAACATTCAGTTTCAAAGTAATCTTAACTTAGAAGGAGTTTCTTTCAAAATGCAGATTTGTCTTATTCTTGTTAAATTGTCACCTTTATCTTGAAGTGGTAGATTGTGTCATTTGCTTCCTTTTTCTTTTCTTCTTTTTACATTATCTAGTAGGAAGCATTCTTGCTGACAACCACTTGTCACAGAAAACATCAGCAAACATGGGACACCTTTCTTTTTCTGAAATGACAATTCTTAATTAAATACTTTGCCTCGAGACAATCAGAAAATCTCTGTTTGGTGCAAATATCACGGTGATTGTCCAGCTTTAACAAGTATTGTGATACTGTAATTATCCTACTATGCAGAGGTTTGGGGTTTTAAAATTTGTTGCATTGGTGCCATTCTATAGCTTATAAACCGCATTGCACTGAAAGTCACTGAAAACTGAAGAACCAGTGAGGGTCCCACTGCCAACTTCTCCTTGTGGAGGCTCTACAGGAACCTCTGGTATCTCTTGTATGTAACCTTCCATGAAAGCGAGGGATGGGAGCAGTGTATATATGAATATTTAATTTAATAAAGCTTTTTTCCTTAGTTTTAGATTTTTAAAAAAAGGCAGCTTTGATAGTTTCTTCCTGCACCCTAATTAAGAGTCTTACATTTAGCTTCAAAGGCCGCTGCCATCAACGATAAATATCTAAATGTCATTTACCTTTAAGCCTAATCATTTGGCAGTTTATAGTGGGCATATTGTCTCATTATATTAAGTGGACTTTGATCCTGTTGAGATTACCCTTGAGAATATTTTTTAAATTGGCTTAAAAGAAAGTTCTAAATTACTTTTAACTAAACGTAAATCGTACAAGACTAAATAATTTTGTGGTACACTCTCTCATTTGTATTAATTTTCTCCACTTTAAAGTGGGCCAACTGTGTTCACGTGCCCAAAAAGGTTATGGATTAAATCAAGAGCTTTTCTTAGATGGTTTTAATATGAAATAGCTCAGAAGGTGCTAAACACCTTACTCTTTAATATTGGTTGGGTAAGCAATAAAATAGTAGAAGGTATCAATCTGTTCTCAGAGAGTGATATTTTAAAGCAAACAACGTATTTGGTGCTAGTATCCAGACTTTTTGCTATATTCCAAGGGATTCAAATTATGGAATTTACTAATCTGAGTTTGAGTCCTATGAGCAAGAAAGCAATGATTTCATATTTATGTTTGAAATAAGGAGTTTCAAAAAACAGAATTTATAGTATAAGCATACACATTCTATAGAATAATCTTTAAGAATTATAAATTTGCTTTTCAAGTTTTTCTAAACATAGTAAAACCTACATCCCTTTTCAAACTAAAGCTGCTACAAAATGTAGTTATTATTGTGCTGACCCTAAAGGAAGACTTTGCAAAGGGGAAGTGGTGGGAACCAGGAAGAATTAGGAGTAGACAAGCTGTAGGCAACCAGACAAGCTACTATTATGCCATATGTTTCTACAGCTCTCTGCAGCATACAAGTATATGTATGTTCTAAAGCCTCATTAATTCGATTTAATCTAATCTGGTTACAGTTACGAATATCCAGGTCTGTAATTTGAATTTCCTTGTGAAATAGTTTGGAACGATTAGAACTAAAATAAATAATTTTATGCTTTAAGATTTCCCAATATCTGGGGCAAAGACAGGGAAGGGAAAATGATCTTAGTATTTCACTGGCACTGTAGGCTATCACTGTGTTTGTCTATTTATACTGTATTGATCGTTAAGTACTTCCAGGGTTTTCTATGGGTCTGGCTGAATTCTGCATACCTTCCAGAACTAAATTTCACCAGTAACCCTCGAGTTTGATATTCATGACCACCTTTTGTCAAGCTCGTTCTCACTATTTAAAGATAAAAATAAAAGTAAAATTCAAAATCTCTTCTCTGAAAAGTCAAAAATGGGAAACTATATACATAGCATCTTTCTTATCTGAGTATAAAAGCTAGGATTATGTAAGTCTTCCCTTCATCTTCTCTTCTAGAATAAAGAACCTGAATTCTTTTAAACATCTTTTGTTAGGACCAGTTTTCCTTCCCTCTTGCCATCTTTATGACTCCTCCACTTTTCTCCTTTCTCCCAATCTCTGTGACAATGTGATCAAAATTTGCAAGTGCATTCAATAGGAGCTTCAGTGGCAGGAGCAAAGGCCTTTCTCTACAGTCCAGTTTCTTCATCCTTCCTTCAGCGCCTTGGTGCAGTGAGGAGACCCTGGAGTCTTCTCTCCCACCTTGTCTTGACTCCTCAAGGTTTCTCTCTTCATCTTTGACACAATGCACTCATCAGCACCTCACCTTCCCTGCTCTGCACCAATGATTAGCTTGCTCCCATGCTCCTTCTTTAGATAAAAACACATCGGCAACTTATGCTTAAGTCCCAAAATTATACCTGAATCACCTCCCATACCTTCCTCTTACCTCGGAAAGGAGTATCTAATGCCAGCCTTTGTGTCCTTAAACCCCATTCTCATTCCACCAGGAGTTTGTTCTCTGAACCCGCTTTCTCTCCCCCACCCCCATCCTTCTTCTCTCTTGCTGACTCTCCATTTATTATGTTTCGTATCAGTCTGTTTCTCTGCTCCTTTCTTTTCCCTTCCATTCTCTACAGGCCCTTTATTAATCAGAGTTCTCCAGAGAAACAGGGCCAGTAGGATATATAGAGATATGTATATAAGAGGAGATTTATTATGAGAATCGAAACACACAATTATGGAAGCTGAGAAGTCCCACAACCTGCCTTCTGCAAGCTGGAGGCCCAGGAAACCTGGTGGCATAGTTCAGACTGAGTCCAAAGGCCTGAGAACCAGGGGAGCTGCTGGTTTAAGTCCTGGAGTCTGAAGGCACAGGAATCAGGAGCTCTGATGTGATGTTCAAGGGCAGCAGAAGATGGATGTCCCAGCTCTAGGAGACAGAGAATTCACCCTTTGCCTACCTTTTTGTTCTATCCAGGCCCTCCATGGACTGGATGATGCACACATTGGTAAAGAAGGATCTTCCTTATTCAGTCCACTGATCCAAATGCCAATCTTTTTCAGAAATACCCTCATAGACAAATCCAAAATGAAAATGGTTTACCAGCTTTCTGGCCATCCCTCAACCCAGACAACTTGACACTCAAAATTGACCATCACAGGCCCTCATCATCACTGACTTCAACCATTACAGTAAACTTTAATGCATCGTCTTGCTGCTGGTTTCTTAAACCACCTTTCAGAGTTCCACACTGTTGAAATGTTTTTGAAATGGAAATTTTGTCATGTCACTTCCTTGTATCTTCTTCTTTGATGATTACTTATTACCTTAATGTAAAATATAAAATCAAAATTAGCCAGGCAAAAAGATGCTATGTAATCTATACTTCTGCTATACCAATCTTTGCATTTTCTCAATTTTGTCATAATTTCTAATTTCTCCGTGTGTTCACATTCTCTGTCTGGAACAACCTTTGTTTTCCCTTTGCCTTCAAGACTCAGCATAAAGCATCACCAGTCCTAGGAAGTTTTCCCCACCTCTGCCTGCATCTGTGGTGCTGCCTTACTGCGCTCAGCATCCCTCACTGCCCTCATGGAGTAGCCTTACTTGTCTCTATCCTCCACCAGGCCTATAATGCTCTCTCAGCAACAAGTGTCCAGATCTTAATTTGAGGCCTGGATGAATCCCAAAAGATGCTGGGAAACATTGCTACCTTTGGGCAAGCAATAAAGGACCATGGCTGTGAGCAACTTGAGGGTGTTCAACACGCATTTTGGTGTGACCCTGGCTGCATGACACAGGCGTCTCACAGGGCTTCGAGGAGCCACTCACCTGGGAGGCAGCTGTTTGTTTGATCTCTGCCTTCCTGTACCTTTCACTGCCTGGCGTGAAGGTAGATTCACGTATATATAAGTCATTGAGGCTCTCTACCTGCATTAGCTTTTCAAACGCTTTATAAGCAAACACATCCAGAGTCCTCTTATATTTTAAAATGCACTCCTTAATCCAAATCTCTAGCCCCGTCCTCACTACTGAATTTAAGCCCTATATAGGGCTGAATGCCAGATAACTCCTAAACTTAATCTGTCAAAAATCATGTGCATCATTTTAACTCCCAAACTCCCCTTCCATTATACCAATAACCTCAGTTCAAAAACCCTGAGGTCGTCTTTAAATACTTTACCCTGACAGCTAGTCTATCATCAAATCCTGTCTACTTCCCTTCCATAATATGTCTGACACTTCTCACAGCCAAGCTTCTTTCCCATACTCATTTTATCATCCCGGTCTAGCCCCCCATCGGCTCAGGCCTATGCTACAGTAATAGCTTTGGAAATTGCTTCCTTGCTGCCAGTTTCTCTTCCCTCCAGTCCAACTTCACGCACACGCACACATGCACCCCATACACACTTTATGTCACATCTAGATTCATCTTTTCAAAATGTTATTATCCCTCTGCTCTCTATACTTTCTCACTTTGGTCAAGAATCTTCAGTAGCTTCCCCAAAGCTGTAGAACTTTTCTTCAAATAGGCACTGTGCTCTCAAATCCCTCCCCAGCGTTCATGCATATGTAGCTTCTTTGCCTAGAACATCCTTTTATCCCCAACAAAACTCTGCTATTATAAAAGGTCCAATTGTGTCACCTCTTTTGTGGAAGATTTCTTCAATTCCTTTCTCTCTACCTTATTCCCGCCCCACCTTGGGAAAGTAATCATCTTCCCCCTCTTCTCCTAACACTTTGTTTCCTACTGCAAACAGAAGCTATACCATTGAGTATGGGCTTGCTAAAAGTTCTGAATAACTGTGTTGAATGCATAAAGATGAAAGCTCCTGGGTGAATTAAAAAGGAATATGTTTATTTGTTGTTTTCCCCTAAAACAAAAAAAATGCTTATTTAGTCAAGAAATATCTGATGAACATCCTTCTCTTCCTAGATCCTGTGCTAGGAGTAGGGAATAACTGGTAAACAAGAACACTTTCTTGGTGACTCGTGGACCTTATAGTCAAGGGGGAAAAATAGACATTAGTTAATCACAAAAACATACCAAATAGCGTCCCTCATGAGGTCAGCAGTGGCTTTCTTGAAGAAGTGATTTCTGAGCTGAGATCAAGGGGATGTATAGATAAGACCTAGGTGAAGAGGAGAGAGTGGATGGTCCAGGCAGTGGGTCACATGGAGCGTAGAATCTCTATGTTGAAAAGTAGCAAGGTGAGGCCAAGAGGTTGAAGGAAGGCAGAGCTGCTTGAGACAGGGCAGCAGGCTGGCAGCACGGCCTGAGCAGACTCCGGCTGGGGAGTTTCACGTGTCTTGGCACCAGTGGGACACATTAAAGGTTCTGAGGAGGGTGAGCAACATTTGTCACATTTGAGGTTAGCTGAGGTAGGTTCACTGCTCATCCTTGTCTCAAGAGCCAGGAAGCATATGACCAAATCATGCCAACTATCCCAAGCTGATTGTCTCAGATTCCTGTATTTCACCTCTTTGACATTTAATTTTTCCCCAAAACGCAAGCCTGTGGAGTCCTGCATATGGAAGTTCACAGCTGGATAGGCCCTGGAAATGTTGGGCGTAGAATTAAACTCTGGTTCATCTTTTGTAGTTGGTTTTGCCATCAAGCAGTAGTCTAGAAGACTTCTATTCATTTGAAATTATCTCGATCATCAGATTGTTTGACTAGGGACTGCTACCAAAAAAGCTCTCCCTTGGGAGAAAAAGCATGTAGTTTATACAGCTGACAAGTCTGTATCTTTTGGTTCTGTTCACTTGTTTCAGATAGTCAAAAATGACTGAAAAAATGGAGCTATTCATTTGATTTGGAGAAGAAAATGTCATATAAAATGGATTCAAGTTCACAATTGCTACAGCTTAGAAATGAGTTCAGTCACCAAAAAACTAAAGTCAGAAAGTGCAGGTATCTGTGCATATCTTTATTTATTTATTTCATATATTTTCAAAATAGAGAAGAGGGGATCACCTGAGTTGAAAACATGGCAGAGGAAGTAGCACTATAGAAAACCCAGAGAAAGGTTCATGAAAAACAAAACATTCTACTCTAGTACTGTTAAAGCATTTACACTCATAGGACCAAAGTGTGTGCCATTGATTCTCAATCAAAAATGCTTGCAGCTCAACTGCATTGGTGAAATGGAGATACACATGCTGTGCCAACACAGCATAATTTATAGATAAGTAAGATTTCCCAAACTGCATTACACAGAATATTATGTTCATGAAATACTAATAGGTGATCTACGAAAGGAAAAAAAGACTCTATAGATAGATCTAAGTTTGTAGAAACTGTGTTAAAAAGATTTCCTTACCATAAACTTCAACTGAGTAATGTGCAATGTACATTGCTAAGCTCTGGGACGGAGCTTTTATGCTTCCCAGATCTCTTTCACCAGGAAACCTCTTTCATCCAGAACAGTTACTACCGTTTCTGATCTGCATTTTTATCTCAAGAATACACAGTTTGACAATCACTGGTTCTGACGAGTGTTGTTATATGCCCTTCAAAGTAGTCATCTTAGTGAATGTATCATCCTAGTAATGAACTTCTTTCCCCAAATATATTTGGAAATAATTTGAGGTAAGGCATTTATTACAAATGTATGCAAGTTACTAATGAGAATACCATGTGTTGAGTAATAGGAAATCTTAACCTCAAAAAGTACCCCCTGCAGAAAATTAGTATTATTGTTTATCTTTATGCTTCGTTGTAACCAAAAAATAGCAGACTTCCATTTGTCCTCAATGAGGGTATTAAACACCGAGAGGCCAAGCAGTGGGGACAGGGGAGGAGTTGAGTTGCACATAGTTACGTGTGAACAAAGCATGTGAAGCTTTGCAGCAGGCCATTATAAGCACCCACACTCTTTATGCCTATATTTTGTCATTTTTAAAAGTATAAGATTGATACTAACGATATTCATTTCCATTTGTCGGTAGGTATATCATTTGCATCTTTATTTAGAAAGATTTTAATATTTCTTCCATGTTTGTTTTTTATTTTTTTTATTTTTTTTGAGACAGAGTCTCACTTTGGTGCCCAGGCTAGAGTGAGTGCCGTGGCATCAGCCTAGCTCACAGCAACCTCACACTCCTGGGCTCAAGCAGTCCTCCTGCCTCAGCCTCCTGAGTAGCTGGGACTACAGGCATGTGCCACCATGCCCGGCTAATTTTTTTATATATATATATATATTTTTAGTTGTCTAGCTAATTTCTTTCTATTCTTTTAGTAGAGACGGGGTCTCGCTCTTGCTCAGGCTGGTCTCAAACTCCTGGGCTCAAACGATAGGCACGCCTCGGCCTCCCAGAGTGCTAGGATTACAGGCATGAGCCACCAAGTTTGTTTTTTAAAGTTCTTCAGATTTATTCTCAATTTCTGGTAACTTTGTACCTAATAAATTAGAGATTAAAAAAAAAACAATTAGTTTCCTAAAAGAATCTGAGCTATTTAATTTTGTGAGAAAAATTTAAGATATGTAGTCATAGGACTCTTAGTTTTATGAACAAGGTCTTTAGGGAGTAATTTATTCCATAATGCACATTGGAATGGCAAGTCTAGATGGTTGAATTTCTCACTAAAAAAAAATTGGTGAAAAAATCATTAAAAGATATTTGAGGATGTGAAGGCGATCTGGCTGTGACATCTGTCACCCCACTGGTCTCCAGTCTTGATTCCACTGATCTGGCTGGCTAGGCAGGTGTCCCCTCCCTCCCTCACCACTCCATGTGCATCCCTCCCGAACCTGCATGCTCTGTTGAAGAGGACGACCTTCCCCACTAGAGCAGGACCATTCTTCGGTCAAGGGTATACGAGTAGCTGTGCTCCCCTCGTAGAACCTCCAAACAGGTTCTCAAGATATTTGAGAATTATCAGAATATATTATTAAAGAAAACCCTAAGTTGATTACACAATATCATATTTTCATTGTGATCATTTTTATTGCCCAAAGGTTTGGAGTCATTGTAAACACATGAAATACCTACCAGTAGGGTTGGAATGAAGTTAATCAGATTCTTTGTTCTTAAACTAAAAGTAAAATTTTCTTCAGTTAAGTTATTAAGGAATATATATGCTGGTGAACAATCAATAAGTAATTACCACAAAGCTGTATCACAAAGGTCTCTCTGAACCATGTTACTTTCACAAGTCTAATAAATTTCAACATTGTTTAACTTTTACGTGAATATGTTAAACTAAGAGCTAGGAAATAGAACTTTTTTTTCTTGTCTTCTTTTCACTCCAATAGGTATTTTCACTTTTTTAGAAAAGTTTTGGTTTTCTAAGCATTTAAAAGGTTAGAGCAATGAAATACTGCAGGTATATTTTTCTCTGTATAATGCATTTTCTCAAAATTTTAATGAATAAATAAAACTTTTCATTATTTTTCATAAAATTTATAGCTTTTTTTCAGATTATAAAAGTAATAATATGTTCATTGGATAAAATAAGACAGTGTAGAAGACAAACACTCAAAACTTCAATGCAGTATTAACACGTTATGTATCACTCAGTTCTCATTTTTGAAGAAACAGCAGTGAAATCATATACTTTTGTTCCATTCTTTTTTTCTTTTCATCTATCTTGAGGTATA
>NW_012148964.1:1204499-1206297 GCF_000956105.1 Propithecus coquereli
CAGCAAAACAAATACTAATATTTGTTAAATCTAGGTGGTGAGTATATGGGTAAATCTGAGTGTTTATTGCATTCTTGCTCTACCTTCTTTCTGTATTTGACATTTTTCATTAAAAGTAAAGTTTTAGGAAATGGATCTCTGAATATTCTAGACACAAAATAAGAATATGGTCTTAATGGTGTGTTTAGTCTGCTAGTATTTATGTGAAAGGGGAAGGATATTTATTCATATTTGTTAGTATATGCAAAAAAAATTATCTTTAGAATGAGACTCAAGAAGCAAATAGCAGTGATCATCTATGAAGAGAGAACAGAAAAAGTATAGATGGGGCAAAAATTGAAAGTTAAATTTTTTGGTTTTTTACTTTTTTATGCTTCTTTGTATTTTGAAACATTGTATTATTTAATAAAAACTACATATTGAGAGAGAGAGAATATGACCATTAAGGATTGTATCCTAAAAAAATAGAAAAATTTATTTAATGCTCAGAAGATTTTTCAGATGTTGCTAAAGCACTGGGCCTGTGGATCTAGTAACTATTATTGACCTGGTGACAGTATATTTAGAATTTGATTTGGTGGCATTAAAAAATTGAACTTGTTTTTCTTTGTTACAGCATGTCAGCATTTTTCTGTTTTATTATCTCTTTATAGCATGTTTTCAGTGGGGACTTTTAAAGGAAAAAAAGTATATTGTGATTCAGTTTTGCATGTGTTGTTTTCTTTTTTAAATGCCATATTGTTTTAAATAAATAAATATGGATTGGTGATATCTCAATTTTCAGTGCTAATAAATTCCCTTTGCTCTCCTAGACACAGGAAATTGGAAAATTTAACTGCTAACCTATGTAGGAGTGTGAAAAATGACATCATGTAGTATCTGAAAAAAGCAGAGCACATTCTAGAACTATTCAGACGTGGTGTAGAAACCCACCCATCCCAGCCACTTAATAACTGGAGCAAGTCACTTAACCTTTCTGCGTCCCAGTTTCCTATTATCCCAGTAAGATAATACTACCTACGTGGTTATTGTAGCGATTAATTGAATTATGTGAACAACTCTTTACTTGTCCTCATTTAAAAGAGGCACCTCTTGTTTATTTTTAAAGTGTGAATTACCAATAAGTCTATGAAGGACTAAAATTTTTAACATTAGTTGCATACATTGCTTTATTTATTTATAGATAATTCTAATGAGAAAGAAACTTAAGCCATTTTACATGCAAATAGATTACTATATGAAAATTTAATCAATGTGTCTTTAAACTGGCCAAGTAAAATAAATTCTTGAGCTATCAAGTCTATATCCTTTAGAATTAAGCTTTAAACTTTCCATTGCACTTAACCTATTAGTTGACTGGTGATGGGATCAGCAGCTCTGAATATCGTAATGTCCTTTACAAAAATTATATATTATCTATAGTAGAGTAGTCATAGTGAACCAGTTTGGGCCTAAGAAAGATTTCTGTGGTATTCTTTGGCAAATCATTCTGAAATGAATATTATGATAAAAGTCCTCTTCTGGCAGGGGATAATTTAAGAGAATAATTTTTACTAATTTCCTGTGCCTATGGATTCAAAAGTAAATGGATTTTTTAAATGACGATTCTATTAAGAACTCATAGTTAATTACTTAGCCACCTTGCAGAAAGGGTATGCTGTACCTGCCCTAAATAGATTAAGATTTTTATACCTTTGGGGGAGAAAAAAATCACTGGGCAAGATTTTCTTAGCTTTTCTTATTAAATTATATAATGTGTCATTGGTCTCTGTGGCTGTCTCTTACTTCTAAAAACATT
>NW_012148964.1:1207037-1210274 GCF_000956105.1 Propithecus coquereli
TTTCTTTTACTGCAGGTCTGCTAGCAACAAATGATCTCCATTTTTTGCTTATCTGAAAATATCTTCTTCCCTTTCACTTTTGGAGAAACGTTTCATCAGAAACAGAATTACTGGTTTTCAGATTTTTATCAAAATCTGGCAGATGCCAATCTCGTGTCTTGTGGCCTCCATTATTTCTGATAAGAAGTCAGCCATTAATCTTGTCATTGTTTCCCTGTATGTAATGCATTATTTATTTTCTAGATACCTTAAAGATTTTCTCGTCATCTTTGGCTATTGGAAATTTGACTCTATTGTACATAGCTAGGTGTGGTTCTTGTTATATTGATCCTGCTTGAGTTTGCTGGGTTTTTTAAATTAGTAAGTTCATGGTTTTTACAAAATCTGGGACGTTTTTAGCTATTATCTTTTCAGTTATGTTTTCTACCTCTTTTTCCTTCTCCTGTTCCTTCTGGTACTCCAGTTATACTTTTTTTTTTTTTTAAAGAGACAGGCTCTTACTTTGTTGTCCAGGCTGAAGTGCAGTGGCACAATCACAATGCAACCATAATGCACTGCAGCCTTAAACTGTCCTCATGCAATCTTGCCACCTCAACCTACCAAGTAGCTGGAACTACTAGTACCTGCCGCTGCACCTGGCTTCAGTTATACTTTTGTTTGACCCCTACATGTTATTCCACAGGTCTCCAAAGCTCTGTTGATTTACATTTAATCTTTTTTCTCTCTGTTCTTCAGATACAATAATTTTTATTGATAACTTCAAGTTTACTGTTCCTTTTGCCCATTTCGTTAGCATATTTT
Source organism: Propithecus coquereli (assembly GCF_000956105.1). Classification (NCBI taxonomy): domain Eukaryota; kingdom Metazoa; phylum Chordata; class Mammalia; order Primates; family Indriidae; genus Propithecus; species Propithecus coquereli. The sequence continues at coordinate 1,207,839 of NW_012148964.1, forward strand.
TCTTTAATTCTTTGAATGTGTTAAATAATTGTTTCTGAGTCATTTCTAAGTCCGGCATCCAGACCCACTCACAGTCAGTTTCTATTGATTGTCCTTCTTCCTGAACGTGGGTGACATTTTCCTGTTTCTTTGTATGTCTAGTGATTTTTGGTTAAAAACTAGATATCACAGATATGTTTAGCAGCTCTTGATGTGTTATATTCTTCTGAGAATTATTTTGTTGTTTAGCTAGCAGTTAACTCTCTTGGATTCAAACCATAAACTCTCTCCCCTGCTGTGTGCAAAAGCTGGTATTTTTGCTCAGTTCTTTCAGTTTCCAGCTGTTGTTTCTTAACCTGCCTTCCTGGGGATCCTCTTTTTACCTGTGCAATTTAACATTCAGTCAAGGATTTGGGCAAAGTTTGTGGTAGGACATCAACAAGCTCTGTCCTCTAACTCCTCAAATCAGGAAGGATTTAGCTTACTGCCTCCTAAGCTAGGCATGGGTTCAGGAGTACCCGCAGTCAATAAAAGCAATAAACATCAAATCTTATCCAGTGCAGTTCTGTCTATCAAAGGTCAATGTCCCTCTGGCTTCTCTCAGCTATTTTCCTGGTGATCCACTGGTGTCTCCCTCATGCATGTCTTATTTAGCAGTCATCCTGGGATTTGGGTTTTTGGTCCCATCTCTCTTTTATGGCTCACTTGTTTCCAGGATTCCACCCTAAATTTTCAGCTGTCCTTCCAGCCTTTAACTCTGTCCTGTGCCATTAGAAGTGCAGTTTTCTAAAATCAAGCACAAAAGCCCCTTACTCATTGCAGTTTGAGTCTCTCAGTGGCTAATGCTCTTTTAGTCTATGCCTGCTTTTGGTCACTTTCTAATGGCTTTAAATAGCTGAGTTTAAAATGTATGTGTATATATAATATCTAAGTTTTATAATTGCCTCTTAGTGGAGTGTTTGCCAACCAATTTTCTTCACCATTACTAGAAGCCAGAAGTCCCTCCGTTTTTTTTTTAACATTGTAAAGAATCTTCTGTATTATTAAACATTCTCTTCCAATATAATCTTCAATGGCTGCATAATATTAGATCTTCTAAACAGACCATAATTTTTTAACCTTCCTCCTGTTGTTAGATATTCAAACTCTTTTCAGTCTTATAATAGTATAAATAGTACTATAAGTACAAGCCATGTATTTATACTTGGGGATATAAGTATTCATACTTGGGGGTAAAATTATAATGATTTCTTTAAGATAAATTTATGGAAATTGTTAAATTAGTGAGTGTGAATATTATTAGTACTTTTGACACATTTTTCTAAACATCCCAGCAAAATGGTTGTGCCAGTTTTCAGTGCCATCAATGAAACGTGAGATTACTTACTTTCCTTTAACTCAGATAACTTTAAATTTATTATGAGACTGGGTGTTGTTTTGTTTTCTTTTTTTGCTAAAAGAATTATTTGATTGGTTTTATAAAGTAAATAATTATGCCCAATTTATCCTTTTATAAAACTGTTTTCACACACTATGTTTACATTAACAAGAATATGACCTGTAATATGATTATGTAACCAAAATAGTAGAATGAGTAACTTTAGTTTATTTAGCTTAATTTTAGGCTTTTATTTCGGTAAATAGGAATACATAGAAAAATTTAAAATTCCACTGTAGGTAACTAATTCTGTTCACAAGATACTTCTAAATGAGTTTTGTGATTTATTCCATGCCTTCCCCACTTTTTAAACCACTTTATATTGAGATATAATTCACATACCGTACAGTTCACCCACTTAAAGTATACGATTAAATAGTTTTTAGTATATTCACAGAGTTTTGTAACCATCAGCACAACTAATTTTCCTTCCCTTTAAATAGTAAAATAAGAGCACCAGATAGAATCCTGGCAAGGTCGGTTAGTGGAGAGATTATGGGGCAGCGAGAAGGAAGATCCTGCCACAAGGAAGCTGTATTTTCTCCTCCCCACTCCCTCACTCTGCGCAGGATTTTAGCTGTGATTATATAAATAATGTTTTTTAAGGCAATTTTGTGCATTTTTCAGACTATAGAAAGCTAGTCATGGTGAAGAAGCTTTCCTATGCTAATATAAAGATAAAATCAAGACAGTATTTTTTTTATAAATATGAAAGACACTAGGGAAAATAAAATAATAACAACTAAAAATAAAACTCTTTATGATAAACTTTTTATATTACCTAAAACTATAATATTTATCTTATGCTAGCAATGCTGTAGCAAAAATGAACTCTGTAAAATATATAGTTCTTCACATTTTGAGGTCAGATGGGGAAATCTGGATATGAACTGTTAATGTTCCTTGTCGCCATATAATATTGTGATCATATAGGGAAATGTCCCTATCTTTGGAGATTTATGCTGAAATATTTAGTGAATTGATATCTGTAGTTTCTTTAAAATAATTCCCCAAAAGAA
>NW_012148964.1:1213559-1244284 GCF_000956105.1 Propithecus coquereli
GTTTAAAAAAATAAACTTTATACTTTTCTGTGTACTATACTACTATAACTTTCATGGTTGAACCTAACTAAAAAGAAAAGTTATTTCCCAGATTTTGAGGATTTTTAAAACATAATGTTGGGTGAGAAAAGAAGGCTTTCTAAATAGGGCAAAGAACCCAGAACACATATAGGGGGAAATATTGGAAAATTTTACCAAATAAAGATTATTATAGCCCAAAACATGACTAAAATCAAAAGACAACAAATCAAGAAAAAATTGCAAAACATAGGTGCATAAAAGGCAAGTTTTCTTAAATGTATAAAAAGATCTCTCAAAAAGAATTAGGATGAATACTCGTGGTTAATGTGGCATGACTGTAAAATTTTTAAGAATTAGAAGAGATCGATCCACCTGTTTATCAATAGAAAATTGCTTTAATAAAATGTGAGTATCCATTTTATGCAATGTTATCATGCAGCTGTTAAAAATGATTATCCTAGAAAGGTGTCTGTGATGCTAATTGAGACAGGCATTGCTAAGTTATATATATAATGTAATCCCATTTTATTGAAAAAAACAGATTCTCCATATATATCCATATATGTGTATGCGTGTGGATGGATGCTGGTTAACTAGGATTGGCAGCTTGGAGATGCAGGAGGAATTGCAATGGGGTAGGGATGCAATATTAGCTTTTTCTCAAGTCATCTTTTACATTGTTTCACTCTTTACAATGAGTATGCATTACTTGTGTAGTTTTTAAAAATTTATAAAGAGTAATAGAACCGAAAGAGGCAGTAACACCAATACATAAATGAGACAAGTTTATAAACAGGTATGCTTCTCAGAAAAAGAAATCCATTGGCCATTGAACATTGGAAGCTTATAATTAAAGAAATGCAAGTTAAAAAAGCATTAAGATGTTATTTTTTACCTAGAAGATTGAACAGGTTTTAAAAATTTGATAAATGCCTGGTTAGTAAGCGGTCTAGACCATTCTCATACACATTTGGAGGGAGTATGTACTAGCAAATACTCTTTGGAAGGCAGTTGGATGGTACTTACTAAATTCTAGATACATACTTTATGACCTGGAATTCCACTTGTAGGATTTTATCCTGGAGACCTACCGATGCATGCCCAACATATTTGTGATAGTAAAACTTGAAACAGCAGGAAAATGTTGAATAAGTCACTGTACATTCACACACTGAAATACTATGCAGCTATAATGAGATAGAGCACCAAGATACTTTGCTTTTCATGAAGCATAGTATACAACAATGTCCGTAGTATACTTCCATTCATGTTTTTTGTTTTTTGTTTTTTGTTTTTTTTTTAGTTTTGTGTCTTATGTACATGACTGTGCACTAGGAAATTTTGGAAGAGATTTCATTAAATTGTTTATGTTTACTCTGCAAAATGACAGTAGGATCTGGAGTTTGACATAAATTCATTTCTACTGTGTGATCTTTTATATCTTTTCCATTTTTTTTCTGGCAGATGCATGTTAGTTTCACAATTTTCAAATGATTTTAGAATAGCCATTGCAAAATAAAAGTTTCTCAAATTGAGAAAATTGATCTTTGTAAATAACTAAAAGTAAAATTAAAGTGATCACATTTGGCTTTTTCCTTGTAATTGCGGATGACGGTTAGTGTAGCAAGATCTGAAAAACAGAACTGATGCTTGTCCTTACCACACCTGCTCCCATCTCACTCTTTCCCATCTTAAATGGCATCAGCACTCACCTACCTTACTAGAGCCAAAAAACTAGAAACCTTCCCTGATGCTGGCCTCCTTCATCCACAAATCCAGTCTTCCTGACAGCTCTCACTTCCAGAACGTAGCCCCGATCCCTCCATGTCAGTCCGTCTCTATCAGTCCCAGTCCAGACAACCCTGTCTGCCTCTTGCCTAGACAGCTATTTGCTCGCATGCTTCCAGTCTTGCCTTTGTGTAGTCTATTCTTCCCACGGTGTCCAGGTGAACTTTGAAAATACAAATCAGATTTTCATCACCCACTGTTTAAAAGCCTAGTGACTTCCCATTTGCACTTAGAATAAATCTGGCTGGCTCGCTCTGGCCTGAGGGCCCTGCGTGATCTGCCCCTTTGTCAGCTTTCCAGGGGCCCTGGCACTGGAGTCCCCTCACCGACTGTGTTTTAGCCTCACCAGCCAGCCTTCTGTTTCATGCTTTACAAAGTCATGCCCACCTTAGGGTACCTGTGGGAGCCACTCCCAGGTCTTCCTCGGCAGGTTCATTTGATCGTCTCTGGTCTCTCCTTGAAGGTCTCCCTTTCACCGTGTTCTTTCCAACAAGCCAATTTAAAGGAGCTCCTTGTCAGACTTCCTCACATCAACTTATTTTATTTTCTTCTTAGCACTTCACATTACAAGATAATTGTGCTATTTTTTACATTGGCATTCTGCTATTAACTGAAGTAAGTAATCTTAAAGTCTAAAGAATGTATATTTTTCCCATGGGATCCAAGAAAACATTTTCATTTTGAAAGAAGAGAAAATAGCCCATAAGCATTGTTGTTGTTCTTAAATTGACATTAACTGAAAAAGAACTCACTCGCATCCATAAGATATATTTTATACCAAGAGTAGACCCAATCCATAAACCCCTGAATGCTTCCCAGTGGCTCACTGCTTTATTTCTCAACAGTTTGTTTCAGTCCGGATCTATCTGGAAATGTCTGGTCTGAATTAATTAGTCTGAAGTTCAGCCTCTCCTCCTCCATTCCAAATTCCTCTATCTCTTAGAGTCTCCTTTCATCACATTGCATTACCAATCTCCATTCCGAATGGTTAAGAATGAATTTTGGGGACCAAATTATTATATAAAATTCTCTGCACACTTTGCCATGTACCTGGTACTGTATGCTTAATGCCTGAACTCCGTTAGCAGAACATAAAGAAGGAAGATTTTTCTTTTCTTTATTCCTTTTCCTTAAAGGTAAAGTGAGAATGATTATTATGTCAAATTTCAAAATGCTATTTTAATGTTTTTCTTTTAGCATTTTGTAAAGCTTTCTAAAAAATTGAAGTTACCCAAAGTTACATTTTTTTATGTGTGTCAGCAGTCATTTATCTCAGTATTTTCTTAAAGGTAAAATAATGATGGTAATTTTTGGTCGAGAATCTGTTGAAAGTGATCCACGTTCTGGAAGGCCTGCGACAAGCAGAATACCTGACAATGTTGAACGTGTACGAGTTAGGTTAAGAGATGCTGGGAGAGCTGTGTGAGGGCCCAAGGTGCCTACTTCGAAGGGGACTGAGGCGTCATTGTCCTATGTACAATGTTTCTTGTATCTTCTATCCTCTTTAATAAATGTCTCTATTTTTCATATTACATGGCTGGATACTTTCCAGATAGACCTTACAGAGCTGAAGCAGAGAAAAGGCATTGCCAGGAGTTCTGGTTCTAGATCATCCATGAACCAAGGATTCCTCTATCCTGCCTCTCTCTTTGTAGTATTGATAGTAACTACTCACTGTCACATACTTCTACAATACTTCTACAATTAGGGAAAAAAACAACAGAAAGTTCACAGCAACTATTTCCTCTGACACTCACCATCCAGCAACTCTCTAACTCTCTGTCCCGGTAGAAAAGGTCAGGTATCTCATCAGTCTCACACTTGTAAGAGGCTAGAAAGCAGTTGCCTGGCGATGGCATCCAGGTCGCTGTCTGGTCCAGAAAAGGGAGCACATCAAGCCCAAGTCCTGGACATGTTGCCGAAGAGGCTGAACCGAAGCAGGCAGTACTCCTACTGCTTCGGAAACGTTCTCACTATTACCAGTGCCATTTTAAATAACTTATAAAATTGAGGAATTCTAAATTACCTTTGCTTTCATTAAGTTCTTTTACGTTACACCGCTAACAAGGGAAAGAATAAACCGCAAGTATCTGGAGCATCTTGAAGAGAAGCAGGAGAGAGCAGGTGTTATGATAGGACTGATGAATGCTAGAGAGAACTTTGATTGCTGTGTTATGTTAGGGATCAGTAAAAAAGCACATTTCTCTTTTGTGAATTTCCTGAAAGACATAAGACTTTATTGTGTTCATATCTTAAATTCATCTGAATGGTATCTAATTTTTTATTTTATTTTTAATTGATAAATAATAACTGTATATTTATGAGGCATAATGTGATGTTTTGATATATGTATATATTGTGGAACAATTAAATCAAGTTAACACACACAAGAAAAAAACAAAATATTATACTGACGTTTTCATTCTTTGTATTTTACAGAGCAAACATTAGTTTTCTATAAACTACACACCTGTCAGCACTCATATTTTAAATATTTCTTCTAGAAAATACGTAGTTTTACTATCAAAGTTCCACCAGCCAATTGGTTAGTCCTTTGAAACATTTTTAAATGTATTTTTATTAAATTTTTTATTTATTATGGTTCTAAAATAAGTATATGTATTTATGGGGTACATGTGATGTTTTTTGATACAGGCATATAATGTGTAACGATCAAATAGAGGCAATTGGGGTGTCGAGCACCTCAAGCATTTATCATTTCTTTGTATTAGGAACATTCTAATTCCACTCTTTTAGTTATTTTAAAATATACAATAAATTACTGTTGACTATAGTCACCCTTTTGTGCTGTCAAATATTGGATCTTAATCATTCTATGTAACTATATTTTTGCACCCATTAACTTTTACCCACTCCAAAGCCCTTCACAGCATGGTAGCCATCATTCTATTGCCTATCTTTGTGAGATCATTTGTTTTCATTTTTAGCATCCTCATATGAGTGAGAACATGAAAAATTTGTCTTTCTGTGCCTTGCATATTTCACTTAACATAATGTCCTCCAGTTCCATCCATGTTGTTGCAAATAACAGGATTTCATTCTTTTTTATGGCTGAATAATATTCCACTGTGTATATACACCACATTTTCTTTATCCATTCATCCGATGATGAATACTCCAGTTGATTCCATATCTGAAATATTCTTTTAATGTCAATATCAACATTAGGAGGCTACCAGAAGTTCAGAGCATGAAAATTGCCAGCATTTTTACTTTTTACTTTGTAAAAATTACTAGGAGTTTAGTTACATTTTCAATATATTTTTTCCAAGAATATAAAGAATCTTAATCACTGAAAATGTCTAAACATGTAAATTCAAGGAAAACATGTAAATTAAAAGTATCAATACATGTAAATATTTTATCTATGGGTAATAAACCTTGCTGAGAGTATTTCTTGAATTTTATAGAAAATATTATGGATTACTGTAATATGTTAGAAATGGATTTGTTACTGCCTTTTATGAATGCATTGATTATCAAGTTATGGCACCTACTATGTGCCATAGTAGTGGTAGTAGGCTCGTGGTAGTAAAAGAAACAGAATTGTTCTCCTGCCTTTAGATCTTATGCTCCAATTAGGGGCATAAGGTAAGCATGAAAAGTTAAACACAGGCAGGACCCGGTAGCTCACACCTGTAATCCTAGCACTCTGGGAGGCTGAGGTGGGCAAATCCCTTGAGGTTAGGAGTTCTAGACCAGCCTGAGCAAGCGTGAGATCCCATTTCTACTAAAAATAGAAAAAATTATCTGGGCATCATGATGTCCACCTGTAGTCCCAGCTACTCGGGAGGCTGAGGCAGGAGTATCGCTTGAGCCCAAGAGTTTGAGGTAGTTGTGAGCAAGGCTGATGGCAAGGCATTGTAGCCCAGGTGACAGAGACTCTGTCAAAAAAAGAAGAAAGAAAAGTTAAACACAGAAGATGTCACAAGGCAGCATATCTGATTATATGCTGATTATTCTTTAACACAGACTGTATTTTATATAAGGATATTTCTGAGGACCGAAACAGGGCAGATACTGATTTTACTATAATAGTTCATGTTTTGTCAAGAATATCTGTCTTTACTGCTGAGTTTTCCTCTTTATTCTTTATTGTCCTCTTTATTCTTTTGTCATGATTTTTTCCAATCTTTGTGTTTTTAAAACTTTAGTTGCCAAACTGTTTCATAACACAGCTTCCAACAGCTTCCAAACCATAAGTTGTAGGCAGAAGGCAGGAAAATAAAAATGAAATCACTTGATAGCTTTATTCTGCAGCATCTGTTGAGAGTAATCCCTGAATCTGTTTGTTCTTACCAAAAGCTATACACGTATTTTTGTGTGTTATTTCTTATGTAAAAATCCAAAACTAAGAAAAGCTACCATTTTAAATTATAAGGCAGTTTAATCAACTGTCTAGTTTCTTTTGGTTGGTTAGATTTACATAAGATGTTAAGAGAAATATCAAACTTACCTAATGCAGCCTAAAAAGAACACTCTGATTGTTGGTCCTGATTAGCTAGACGTCATCTGTTTTCTTAAACTTTCTTGATATTAATTCATCATTGGGAATTTGAATAGCATATGTAGCATTTTAACGTTTTCTCACTACAGTTTCCTTAATTTGGTATCCATTTTACTGATCTTGCCTTAAAACATTTTATTGCCCACTCTGAAGTATAGTGATATCTAATCTATTAAGCATCAAGGAATAAATCCTTCCCAATTAATCCCAAGTGATTTAATATCTGGAAGAGAACCATAGTAAAGATGTGCTAAACTAGGTAATAAGATATCAATGTGCTTTATTTACCAATCAGATGTAGTTCAATTTCTTTTATAAAAATGTAGTTAGACCCACATGATCTTGACTGAATAGCTGTGAAGAATACCCCCAGGAAGAACAGAAATGGTTTTCCAAAAACTGTTTTTTTCCTACTCAACTGCCTGAACAAAAATTGAATTGAGTTGTAGTTTAGACTCCAACTGTCCAAAATTTTAGGGCAGGACATCTTGACCCTAAGATACCTGAGCATGTTTCCTATAGTGTTTGGTGTTTCCATTGCACAGTAACTGGCACGTAAGAAGCGCTCAGTAAATTATGGTTGGCTGACTGGCTCAGTCTCACTTGCTGAGTTTGGCAAGGTGTGTTCCTGAAGCACTTATTTTTTAACCTGCTAAACAGAATCGTTTATTATTATCCTCTTATACCTCGGAATTTCTGCCAAAAGCTAACATTAGTTTTGGCATAATTGACATTGAACTGCTCTTTCCAGTAGTAATTGCTCCATTGCTCCAGCTGTGTCCCAAGATCAGTGATGCCAGACTTTTAGCTTTCATGGACCAAGTAACATTTCCTAATTATTGAGAGACCTGCCTTACGTTGCCAGTGTTTTTATTTCATTGAAAAAGCATACTCCACCCAAAAAACCTATCATCATTTAACTTTTTAAAAAAAAAAAGGTAAGCTTAGTCTCACAAAAATATGTTGTACATTCATAATAAAAGATAATCATTTAAATTCAATAAAAGTGAGCCTTCATAAGAATTTACCCTCCTGCCCTTATTTTCCTGATTTCACTATATTGCAACTCTTAGAAATCACCACTTCAGATTTGTGATAGTAAACCACGTTATCATCCTGGAGGAGGATGTCTTTCTGGCTATCAGAGGGCATAGATGTGGTGACACTAAATATAGGATTATATTATTTAGATATAAGTTTGGGGTGGGAGCCAATGACACAACCCCTTTGTTTTTGCTTCTTGATTTTATTAAACTAAGCATGTATCAGGCACTTCTGTTTCTTGACACTGCTCTCTAGACTTTGGGATTACACCTGTGCATAAAAGCATGGTCTCTGTCCATGACAATCGTAAAGTCTAGCAATATTGGCTACTCTGATTATAGCAAGAAACCATAGGACAGAATTTAGAGAATTACTAAAAGTCTGGAGTCTGGGCTGATTTCATATAGTTTGATCCATAGATGATCCACAGACCCATAGAATAAAAGATAGAGATGGACAAACATAGCCAAATTGCACTATATTCTTAGTATCTTAAGTACTGTCTTGGAATGATGATATGTGTTAAACTCTTAGAATAATGGAACAATGGTATCTAAAATCAAACTAAGGGAGAATTGTAAGAGGATGTTTGGCAAACTAATTTAACGAACTACCATTTCTGAAGATAGACTATACTATGCTTCTCTTCCATCCTGAGGTTTATTAGAAAAGTATCTGAATAGCAATGTTTCTCCCAGTTTTAAAGGACTTGATGTGATGATTTACAGCAGAGGAATTTGATATATCCCAAGGGTTAGAGAGGCTACCAGATGAGGTGGGATATCATAAGCCCACCCTGTAAAGAGAAATGACTGTGTAAATAGTGGACATTTGTGCCTCTAATACGTGTTCACAAATCCATCCTCATTATCAGTTTAGGTAATCAAACTAATGTCTTCCAGCTGGAATCTATGTAGACATTTTTTCCTTGAAAATAAGTTAGCTTTAAAAAGAAACTAGGCACATCACTGAATTCTTTATAGTGGCAAAAAGTAAAAATAGTTTCAATGTCCATCACTAAGGTGTGTTTAAATAAATCAGAATATATCCATTCAAAAAAATTATTTAAAGAATATATTCAGTCCGATACTATGCACTGAGCAACAATGCGGATGTACGTTAATTGGCATGGATGATGTCCATGAAAAATGCAATGTGTAGTTTGAGCAGCAAGATGTAGAATATGATTTCTTTTTTAAAAGTAAAATAAAGTAAATACATGTTCATGCATACACATCCTAAATGCACTTAAATGCTTTCTAATCAGTTCTGCTAGCCTTTTCCATGGTGTTTCCTGAACCTAATGGTAGGATATCCCAGTTTGCCCAATAACTGGGCAAAAACTGCATTCAACTTATCTGCAGTTCATTGATAGTGGTTAGTAAGGAGATTTTACCCAAAGGACAGCTAGGAAAGAGAATTATGACATCTTTGGACCTCAGGAGCAGGTTATTTATGGAATCAGAGAGGGCTTCTCACCAACTCAGTGTTTGTATCCCCCCAGCTCCCTTCACAGTCCAGGATGGTCAAATGCAAGGATAGCAGTACTGAGAGTCAGGAGAAACTAAAATAATAAGTATTCAATTTTAGCTCTATCTAAAATAACTACCCATGATGAGATTGAATAAGATATGACTAATTTTAAACATTATTTTGGCTCTTGGTTAAAAAGTTTAAGTGTGGAAATTCTTTGGAGATTTAACCTACTGTTGTTCAGAAGCAGGAAGCTATGGGTTATGAATTCACCCAGTCAAACGGCTGCCCTTTATCAGCCACCTTTCCCCATGGGATGCTCTCGGGGAAGTAGCCTCCCCAGTCAGACTTCCTATGGACCACCGGCCATAGAATCTCAGCTAGCTTTAGAATGCGATTCCCCTGGAATTGTTAGGCCAGCTCTTAGTGAGGTCTTAAGAGTGTGAACGGCAAACCTTTTCAGGAAGGAGGCATTTGTAAGTGAAGCTGAAATTGCTTTATCTCAAAATCAGTTAGCTTTGGGAATACTGCTAAATGAAACAACCATTTGCAAAATTTCTAATTATTCTTTCCTAATTTGTGCTAAAATCCAAAAGGAATAATATTGGATTATCTGTTCTTTTGAATTAAATATCCTGTGTGCCATTTATTTGCATACATGAGTAAGGCTTTATAATAATATGTAGGATGTAGAGGAGCTTTTTCTTCCAAAAATTGATAACTCCATAACCCAAAAACTTAAATCATATTCTAGACTATGAACTTGAAAGGAGTTTGTTTACTGATCAGCTAACTGCTTGAATCATTACAGGATCTAGGAAAAGAGCAACTGTCTCATGGGATTCAAACATGAGTAGGATAGCACCATTAGTACTATAGTTTCTTCCGCCAGCCCATTAACTATTCCCAGGAGACAGAAGGAAAAGCACATAAAGCCCATTGCTTATTAAAGCTATGAGTTCTATAAATAATTATACCTTCTTGATTTTAGTAAAGTAGGATGAGGAAGTATATTACTACTGCTAAAAAAATACATTCAAATTATAGTCTCTAAAGCTACAAAATTGTATTCCATGGCCAGCCTGTAATCCTAGCACTCTGGGATGTCAAGGCGGGAGGATTGCTTGAGCCCAGGAGTTCAAGACCAGCCTGAGCAAGAGTGAGACCCCATCTCTACAGATAATAGAAAAATTAACCAGGCATCATGGCATGCACCTGTAGTCCCAGCTACTCAGGAGGCTGAGGCAAGAGGATCACTTGAGCCCAGGAGTTTGAGGTTACAGTGAGCTATGATGACACCACTGCACTCTACCTGGGGCCGCAGAGTGAGACAATGTCAAAAAAAAAAAAAACGGTGTTCCAAATTTTCAAAAGAATCACAGTGACTCAGTGTTTTTAAAGACTCATTGCTAACTGCAATTGCCAAATTGATTATTTTTGTTGTGATATGTTTTATTTTCAAATAATTATTACTTTTGTAGAATACTGAAAATTCGAATGAAATTAAAACTTGAAACATATATTAATAATACTCCTCTTCAGAACTAGGAATTGGAGGAAACAAAAATAAATGAAATTAGAGTGATACTAAAGTTTAAATTTTTGTTCTAGGATCCTTTGAACCAAATACTTGGCAGCTCCCCAGAGCCTGTTAATTGCCTTTTTGTGTATACATTTCCATATGCTGACTCATCATTTTGGCTTTAGAGTGTAGTCATTATAACAAGATAGAGAATATTTACATATTCCTCCCTGTCCTGCCTGTCTTATGGAACTAAGAGTTTCTGAACACAAACTATTATTTTATCATTAAAATATTTTTCTAAGTATTATTACTGTTTGTAAAATGGGCCAAATAAAGACCACCGCAACTGCCTTTAAAATACTTTGATAATAGAACGGAAGTTTAAGACATTTTAATCCTTCACTCCCATAAATGAGCTTTGTTTTGGCGCAGAGGTCAAGAATGCCTGGCCTTCGGTAATGGGATGCCAGGGCACCCTGACCCCAGACCAGGGGAGCAGAACTCTCTCTGGACTCATTTCCCTTTGTCACAAACCTATTTCAGTATCAAACGCCCACTGTCCACATATCATTTGAGAGATTAGAGCCTTACAAATATATAGATTCCTCAGTAGGCTCAGAATCTGGAGACAGAAATGACCTTCACAATCATTCTGTTCATGCCCTCCATTCTGTGAGCGACCAGATCTTGGTTTTGACTCAGTGCAGGCTTTCCGTGCAGGACAGGAGGCTGCCGTCTCCCCGAGACGTGCACATGTCAGTTGTGGTGGCCGTGGTGTGGGGGTGTGTCCCATGGCCTCCCCTAGGTCAATCAGCAAGTCCTTGAAGCTTTGCCTAAGAACAGGCGAGTGACCTTATATGATATCTAAATGCAGTTGTTCCTCTCTGATTTCTTTAACCCCTTCCCTAACTTATATTTAAGAGTCAGTACAACTATTGATCTTCTAAGTAATTTTACCGAAATACGTTAATTCTGTAGGCGAATGAAAGGTAACCCAAAGCCATCCTTTCATAGAAGCATACCTTATATTCTAATCCCAGTTTTCTTTCTGTTAGCGTAATGTTCTCTCAGCCGGTGCTTTTGATGTTCTTGCTCCCTATATGATTAAACAGTGATAGAAAAGAGTGCCGTTTTCCTTCTGATATGAACATGTGCAAAGGAGGAAGGGAGAATATATAACCCTTTGAAATCTTAGTTTTTCAGCATATCGGAAAATGTTCAGTATATCTCTGGTTTTCTCTTGATTCACCTCATTAACGGCAGGCAACAAATGCATGGATACAAAGTAGTTGAGTTCTAGCTTAGTGCATAAATTCTGCTTACCTTTCTCATCCCACACTCTAATCGCCTGAACTGACAAGAGCCAGGCCCTGAAGATCTGGAAGGTGGGCTGGCTTCCTTGGCACCCTGTTCTCTTTCAGGATGAAGCCATCTCCTCTTACCCCTGTACTGCCTATGTTATGGCTTTGTTTTTAATATTTCTCTAGACCTTAGAAATTTGTGGTTCTGCTTAATAGGCTTATTTACATTGGTCATTGGTGGAATGATTCGAATAAAAAATTGATATGGCGTGACAACAAATTAATGGCCAGTTACTATGTGCATTTGCCATATGTTAATAAAATTTGAAAGGAGCTGTTCATCCTACTTGGATGATTGGTTATTCCTTTTATCTAAGCCAACTATGAAAATCGAAACTGATTCACATTCCCAGAACCTAACAAATTTCCGGCATTTTCTAAAATAAATGAATATATGCTTTTCAGATCTGTGTTTTTTCTTTTCGTACACTTTTGATTAGATGTACTGTACATAGGTATTTTTGGAACAAAATCTAGATTTTGCTGTAGAAAGGAACAGGGAATAAGAATGAAGCTAGCCCAGGATTCCAGGCACCAGTTGTCTTCATTGTTTTTCTTTCTTCCGGCATTCCTCAGCAGCCTGGTGGCAGCAGCAATCACAAAACTGAAAGGGTTTAACCAGGGTTGTGACTGATGTGCTGCAAAAACAAAGGTGGTGGTTAGGAAATCTAGGGGACACCCAGAGCAGCATTTAAATGGGGTCTGCCTTCGAAAACAAGGAGGAATGTGAGCATTCCACAAGCCTTCACTGCCTGGGCTCAGTTTATCCTTGCAGCCTTCCCCCCACCACCTTCCCTTCCTGACACTCGCCTGTGTCAGAAGGTACCTCTGGTTGCTGGTGTGCCTCTGCTTGTGTGTTCTCTCTATGCCCAGGGTCTCCTCTCTTCATTCTCTCCTCATTCGCTCTTACTTATCCTTCAAGAATCAACTATGATTCAGATATGAAAATATGCTCAACATCACTAATCATCAGGGAAAAGCAATTTAAAACCACAAGGAGATGCCACCTTACCCCTATCAGAATGGCCATGATTAAAAAGTCAAAAAACAATATATTTTGCCTTGGATGCAGTGAAAAGGGAACGTTATACACACTGTGGGAATACAAAGTAGTACAACCTCTTTGGAAAACAGTATGGAGATTCCTCAAAGAACTAAAAGTAGACCTACCATACAATCCAGCAATCCCACTTCTGGGTATTTACCCAAAGGAAAAGAATTCATTTTACAAAAAAGACACCTGCACCCGAGTGTTTATCATAGCATAATTTACAATTGCAAAGATAGGGACTCAACCTAAATGCCCATCAGCTGAGGAGTGGATAAAGAAAATGTGGTACATATGTACCACGGAGAACTACTCAGCCTTAAAAAGGAATGAAATGATGTCCTTTGCAGCAACTTGAGTGGAGCTGGAGACTATTATTCCAAGTGAAGTATCTCAGAAATGGAAAAACAAATGCCACATGTTCTCATTTATAATTGGGAGCTAAACGAGGGATACGTATGGTCATAAAGTGGTATAATGACATTAAAAACTAAGCAGGGGGGAGAAGAGTAAATTAGGATAACAATCTACCTATCAGGTACAACGTACACTATTTTGGCTATGGGTACACTAAGAGCCCTGACTTGAGCATTATACAGTTCACCCATGTAACAAAAAAATACTTGTACCCTCTCAATCTACTGAAATTTTTTAAAAAACAGTTTTAAAAAAAAGACTCAACTCAGGAGTCTCCTCCTTGAAGAAAGAAGCCTGTGATCCCTATCATGTTGGATCACGTGTCCTAGTTTTAGGTGCTCAGAGAACTCTGCACAGGCTTGTCTTGGCTTTTACCATATTCAGTTGAAATTATTGATGCTTAGATCTTTCTCTCCCATTACACTATAAGGTCTTTGAGAAAAGAGTGATTTATGATCATAACCCATGCTTATAATCCAATGCCATGTATAGACTTGGCAAATAGTAGGCATGCAATAAATGTGCATCTAAACTAAAACCCAATTGTGGGTTTTGAGGTATCTGAAAGGGAATATATTGGTCAGGAGAATAATTGACTTTATTCTTTATTTGAATTACCACATATGTCTTGAAGTTTTAAGTGACTCTCCAGAAATAAACTATGCTGATGAATATGACCATGTCTCAGGAGTTACTTTTGTGTATTTGTATGTATATATGCTTATAACTCTTTTTAAAATACTAACTCTTTTTAAAAAGCAATTTTCCAAGATGAGCCATGAGACAGTAAGTTTTGAAGCTCATGTCTTTGATGCTTTCAGATTTGTGTAACATAATTTTGTTGAGATTCTTGAGCATAGATTGAATAAGACAGGGAATGAGTTAGTGCCTTAGAAAATAGAATATTGTGAAGATAAACATAGGAAAGGGAGTCTAGTAAATGGAGGGAGGATTTGGAGAGGGATGGGGGTGGGTATATAACTAATGAATCTATAAAATTTATCTTCTATCAAAATAAAATTTTGCATATAATGTCTAAAATTCCATGGAAGCTCAGGCTGAAATTAATTAAAATATTGAAGGGCTTTCTGTGGGATTGGGGCATGGTAGGAGTGTTTTAGTCTGATTTTGTTTTCTATTCTACTTGGAATTGTTGTATATCTCTATGTATAGCACCTGTACCTTCCAAAATGTTTGTCTATCTGTTCATCAGCACGAGCACACAGCAACTTCTTTCTAACTTATAAGTCAACACTAATTTTTAATTTGGAGATAGGATTCAAAACCTAAAACCAGTAGCCAAAGACAACAATGCTTGGTTTTACAATATCCAGAATAGACTATTAGCTGAGATGCTATTATTAAAAAGCTATCTCTTTCATCTCAACTCTTCAGAATTATAAAAAATGGAATTAGTCTGACCCATAACTCTTCTTTTCTTTAGTGGCATTGGAAGGAACTGGCCCTGGGCCTCTGGAGGCAGCAGCATTCTGGCAGAATTTGGAACCCTGCATTTGGAGTTTATGCACTTGAGCCACTTATCAGGAGACCCCATCTTTGCTGAAAAGGTAAGATTCTCCAATATTCCTTACCTTACAAAGAAGCACTTGTGAGAAACAATATCCTATCCTCGGAGATTTAGTAATTTTAGATTTTGAAAATAACAACCAAAGTTAAATAGCTCTTTCTGAAGTTTTGTAACACGCAGCGTTCCATTTAACGAAACCGTAAACCTAGTCTTTCCGTGGCCCCATTCTAACTCACAGCGAGAGGGCCTGGCTTCTCATTTGTTCTCTGTACCTTAAGTGAGTTACTTTACCTGTCTGAGTTTTGTTTCCTAATCTAAAAATATTTAGAATTGTATGGCCTTTATGAGTCAAGTATGTGAAAGACTTAAAGACTTATACAAATATGATGTCAGCATTGAATCGATTGCTAATTTTCAGGAAGCAAAGATATTTGAATAAATTCATATTCCCCCCACCACTCTATCTTAGGGTTCAACCTACTTTTTGGCTCCTTTTTATAGCAGAATTCCTTGAAAGCGTTGTCTCTGTTTGCTGTCTTCTCTTCTAGTCTCTTGAACCCTCTCCCAGAGGGCTTTTCTCCCAGCCACACCAGTCACAGTGGCAGGTGGGCACCACGTTGCCAAAGCCACTTATCCATTCTGCCCCCACGCCTTCCTCGCATTGGACACTGTCAGTCAGTTCCTTCTTCATGAGACACTCTTTGCAGTTGGCTGCAGGCATAGAATACTCCCCCAGTTTGCCTCCCTTTTTGCTGGGTGTGCCTTCTCAGCACCCCAACCTCTAAATGTCAGAAAGCCCCAGCACTCAAACCTGTGCCTCTTCTTTCTATATTCATGCCCTACATTGTCTCATCCAGTCCCTTGGCATTGTGTACCATGGCTATGCTGTTGACTCCAAACTGATAATTTCAGACTCAACCTGTGTCCTAAACTCCAGACTCTACATCCAGCTGTTTATTCACATCTCCACTAAGAGGTCTAATAGACAAGTCCCACTTAAAATGCCTCGGACTCCACCCCAGGCCTGCTTATACTGCAGGCTTTGCTGTCTTGGTAAATGGCTCCTCAGTGGACCCAGTGGCTCTGGCCAAAGATCTTGAGGTCATCCTGGTTCTTCTTTTTGGTAAAACCCGGGTCCTTTGGCTCTACCTTGCACCCTCTGCAGCCCCTCAGCCCAGGGCCATAACCTCTCACCTGGACTCTGCAGTAGCTCCTGACTGCCACTTCCTCTCTTGCCCCTCCATCTTCCCAAGACACTCAGAGTAAAACAGGTGGCCTGTATCACCTGGGCCCTAGCTCTCCCGCTCCTTGGCTCACTGACGTTCTCCCCTTTGCTTCCTCACCTCTGGCCCCAGTGGCCTTTCCAAACCCAATCTCTTCTTTGTGCCCAGAGGGGGAGAGAAAGAAAGCGCACAAGGCAAGAGTGCGTGCTCTCTTTTGTGTGTCTTCTTACAAGGGCACTAATCCCATCATGAAGGCTCTACTTTCATGCCCTAATCACCTCAAGGCCTTACCTCCAAATACCATCATATTGGGGCTTAGGGCCCCAATATAGGAATTGGGGGGGGGATACAATTCAATCCGTAACACCCTCTTTTATTTTTTTCACATTTATCATCTCCTGACATACTATGCAGTCATGCATGACTTAATAACATTTTTGTCAAAGATGGACTGCATATACAGCAGTGGTCCCATAAGATAATAATGGAGCTGGACAATTTCTCTCACCTAGTGACATCATAGCTATCGTAATGTAGTAGTACAATGCATTACTCATGTGTTCGTGGTGATGCCGGTATAAACAAACCTGCACTGCCAGTTGTATAAAAATATAGCTCATACAGTTGTGTACACTACATAATATTTTACAATGATAATAAACAAGCATGTTACTGGTTTACATATTTTTTATGCTATACTTTTTATAGTTATTTTAGAGTATACTCTACTCCTACTTATTTTTTTAAAAAGTTAACTGTAAAACAGCCTCAGGCAGGTCCTTCAGCAGGTATTTCAAAAAAAAGGCCTTGTTATCACAAGAGATGACAGCTCCATGCATGTTATTAGCCCTGACGACCTTCCAGTGAGACAAGATGTGGAGATGAAAGAGTGATATTGATGATCTTGATACTTTGTAGGCCTTGGCTAATGTGTGTGTTCGTGTCTAAGTTTTTAACAAAAAAGTTTTAAGAAATTAAATAGAAAAAAGCATATAGAATAAGGAGGTAAAGAAAGAAGTTATTTTTGTGCAGCTGTACAATGTATTTGTGTTTTAAGCTAAGTGTTATTATAAAAGAGTCAAAAAGCTTTAAAAAAAGTTTATAAAGTAAAAATCATTACAGTAAACTAAGGTTAATTTATTATTGAAAGAAAAAATTTTTATAAATTTAGTGTCGCCTGAGTGCACAGTGTTTATGAAGTCTGCAGTAGTGTGCAGTGATGTCCTAGGCCTCCACATTCACTCACCACTCACTGACTCGCCCAGAGCAACCTCCAGTCACACAGATTCCATTCATAAGTGCCCTGTACAGGTGTACCATATTTTATCCTTTATACCATATTTTTACTGTACCTTTCCTATGTTTAGACATGTTTCGATACACAAATACTTCAGTACAATGACATGCTGTACAGTTTGTAGCCCAGGAGCAGTAGGCTGTGCCATGTAGCCTGTGTGTGTAGTAGGCTATGCCATCTAGGTTTGCATAAGTACACTCTGCGAAGTTTGCACAGTGGTCAAATCACCTGGCAACACATTTCTCAGAATGTATCCCTGTCATCAAGCAACGCATGACTGTACTTACTTATTTATTGTCTGTCTCATCCCACTATAATGCAAAAAGTCCCTAGTTCCTAGGATGGCATCTGGCATATAGTAGATAATCAGTGTAACTATATTTACTTACTGCTATTATTTTAGTAATAACAAGCTGACAGCAACTATCTATGTTCTAATTCTACATCATTTAAATTAACTTATTTTTTTCTAAAATGGAAAAAAAAAAGAAAGGGAGAAGAATGGCACAAAAATTGTTTTTTAGATTTTCATAGTAACACTTCATTTTTGATTGTAGGTGATGAATATTCGCAAAGTGCTGAACAAACTGGAAAAACCAGAAGGACTTTATCCTAACTATCTGAATCCCAGTAGTGGACAGTGGGGTCAACGTAAGTCAGAAGCTTTACATTCTTATAGCTCTTTAAGGTACTGTGCTAGTAGCAGAAAGAGGGCGTGCAAAAGTAGCACAAATTTTGTTGAGAAATGTTTAGAAAAGAAGAAAAGGGGTATAGTCCCTTAATAAACAGGCTTCTGTCATAAGGCAGATTGTGTTACCAGGAAACTGGATTGTTTATTTTTTATGTATAACAGTAAGTAGGATGACATATAAGCACATTTAAAGCTATTAATCAGAAGGGGAAGATCTGGTCAGGGAGGAATGGGGATGTTAGCCTGTAACAAGTTGGTCATATGGATAGAAAGTAACTTTATTCCTTTGTGCTAATGACTATATGGGTCTTGCACAGAGTAGCTAGGTCATTCTGCTTCCTAACATTCTGTATTTCTGCATGGCGATACAATGAGAGAGGAGCCTGAAACTGTAAGAGCTGGGAAATTGAAAGAACAAACAGAATGTTTTCCCTACTTAATTGTAAGCCACCAGATAAAGGTTTCTTGCCAGTAGAGTTACCTTTAGGGTAGGAGAAAGTATCGTATAAGTACTTTTGATGCCAGAAGCCCTCACGTAAGACTCTTAAGACAATTTTGACCAGAGGTATAAAGATTCAGAGTAGTTGAAAGAAATGTCTCAAGCTGATTTGGAAAAACAGTGGTAGATTAAGTAGCAACTGAAAACAAGTGAAGAATATTAAGTGAGATGCCTAGCTGTGGTGAGAGTGTGCACTGCCTTAAAATTTTACTCTAATTTGGGTTTTTTATTTATATTTAAATGTCATGTTCTCAGATGCCTTGTTGTTACTTTAGGAGTGCTTTTCTTAAAGAATAATTTAGTAGAAAAGAATGTGGTAAAATCCATACGTGTGTTGGTAATAGCTATGGAAGGCCTAGCCATTGAAACCTTAGGACTAGAATCAAGGTTGCCACTTACCTAAGTGTGTTCTACAGATCATTGTAAGTGCTTGAGGCCTTTCGGGGGGTCCACAAGTTCAAAACTATTTTTATGATAATACTAAGACTTTCTGCCTTTTCCACTGTGTTGACATTGAACTTACATTGCAAAAGCAATGGTGAGTAAAACTGCTGAAGCTTCCATGAGAACCAAGGCAAACACCAAATCCAAATCGTACTAATAATACTCATTGTATTCTTAACCACAGTTAAAAATTTTTTAAAAGATGCCAATTTCACTTATGAATGTGCTGAATGAAACAGTTAAAGTATTGATTCTAGTAAATATCAAGCTTTGAGTACACACCTTTGTAGTGTTCTGAGTGAGGAAATGGAAAGTACGCAGGAATCGCTGCTGCTGCATTATGAAAAATAGTAGATGCCTCGAGGAAAAGCTCTTGCGTGATTGTGTTGTGAGCTGAACTAGCTGCTTTTTGTTTCATGGATCACCATTTTTACTTGAAAGAACAACTAAAAACAAACTGGTTATTTAGACTTGGGTAATTGGTAGACCTGTTCTTGAAAATGAGCCTGTCACTTCAAGGAAAAGTGACAGTATTTGTGCGAATTATGAGAAAATCTGAGTTTCTAAATAAAAATTAGAATTTTGGAAACCACGTGCATGCCACCATGAGCTTGACACAAATACTTTTGTGATGAGATTGGTGGCAATGTTAACAAATGTGGTTTTCTGATTTTGTATAATGAAATGTGTCACTATTTGGAGGATCCGCATAATTCAGTGAACCAATCTTTCCCAAATGACCAATGCATGACATTACAAAATTATGCATGGAAAAGTTCTATTCAAAGTACAAAATAGACCAATGGATTTTAGTGTAACAGAGTAAAAAAATTCATTAATGTAATTTCTAATTTTCACATTGCAGCTAACCTTTAAGAAACTTTAACCTTTAAGAAACTGCTTGCCCAGTTTTGTTGTAGTATCAAAGAAAAATATCTGCAATTATCTGAAAAGACTATTAAAATACTCTTCTGTTTTCCAACTGTATAACTGTGAGGCTGATATTTCCTCATATATTTCAGCCAAAACAGCATATAGCAATGGATTGAAAGTAGAGCACATATGAGAATCTGGCTGTCTTCTATTAATAGTAAGGCAAACATTAAAGAGATTTGCAAAAGTGTAAAGCTGTGTCAGTCTTCTCACCAATTTTTTTTGTTCTGTAAAATATGTTTCTATGAAAAAGAACTATGTGTTAACATAAAGGATATACAATTTTAAATAAAATAACAAAAATATTTTTAAATTCTGTTTCAATTTTCCAATATGGTAAATATTGATAGATACTACTCACTTAAATTGTTTGGGGTGCTTGTTTCTTTTTAACAGTATAAAGGGGTGCTGAGACTAAAATGTTTGAGGGCCACTAGAGTACTGGGGATAAAACAGAACTTGTATATCTTTCTAAGTACAAGATGACTAGATACAATTTTCTAAAAAAATAAGCATTTTTGGAGTTCTTCTCACCACACATTTCAAAAGTTGAAAAGTCTCTTTGATTTACTGCTTTCTTTTTATAATTTATAATTTAGATGTCAGTATGAAGTAGGACAAAAGTAGCCAGTTTTATTGGAACATCTCAGCTTCACCTTCTGGGTCACCCATATACAATGTATTTGGCCATGTTTCCTGGTACAAAGAGTCCTTTATATTTGGATGGCTCATGGGCCAATTTCCTGATGGAAAAGCAGACACGATCGATGAG
Organism: Propithecus coquereli; assembly: GCF_000956105.1. Classification (NCBI taxonomy): domain Eukaryota; kingdom Metazoa; phylum Chordata; class Mammalia; order Primates; family Indriidae; genus Propithecus; species Propithecus coquereli. The sequence continues at coordinate 1,234,152 of NW_012148964.1, forward strand.
CCCCATGTCTCTCCTCCTCCGTCCCCCATCCTGTGTTCCAGCCGCAAGGAAGACACATTTTGTTTTTATTTTTTAATCAAGGCCTGCTTGGCCATGTCCAGGTCTTTGCTCATGCTGTTTCTTTAGCCCTTCTACTTCTCTTCTTCCTCTACCAAGGCCCAGCCCAGCTTAATTGCCCTTTCTTCCAGGAGGTCTTCTTCTTCAAGACCCTGATTGGAATTTATCAGCATCCACTCCTCCTCTGTTTCTTCCTCCCCTGGCCCCGCACTTTGGGTCGTTTCCTATCACAATCCTTTTCCCAGTGGACCCACATGCATGCTCACCTTCCTAAGGGTCCAAAGCTTTTGACCATGTCTTTATCATATTTGTTAACCCAGCACATAGTATCTTGCACCTAGTAGGTGTTTTACTTACTTTGATTTTGTGAATATTCATGAGTTCTGTATATGATCTATCTTTCTGCCTCTGCTTTTAATAGTGATTCTGTGTGTTCTTGTTTAACAGTTGCTCCTGCTCCTCAGTTGTGGCTGAGAGGTGGCATCTGGACCTGGTCACTGGTGTTTAAGCAGATCTTGTGACCACTGAGGCCAGTTGTGAGGTTTCATGTCAATACACAGAACATTTATCACCCTTTGATTTATATAACAGCTATCCATCTATCTATTATATATATATTTGTGTAGTGTCATCACTAGCACCATTGGGGGATTGCTTTGAGGAGAGAAATTCAGATTCAGATAAAGTCTACAAAAAATTTAAAAACAGATGTTGAGTATTTTAATCCTTCTTTGTCTTGATTCTTTAGCTATTTGTTTTTTTTCTATTTTTTTTTAGATATTAGGAATCCTTTTACAGGACCTATTCCTATCCTGAAAAAAAGAACAAATTATCCCTTCAGAGAAGAGCATAATATTTGAGTGATATTGTATACCTTACCTTTAGAGCAGTTGGTCAGGAAAATACTATATGTGTTTTTTCTAAAAATAGGCAGTCCTTTCCTGCTGATAAAATCAGGCATGTTCTTTCCCACATCCACTAAGATGTTTATACAGGACTCTGTTGCCAGTTCACACAGTCATCCAGACCTGGGAAAAGCCTAGTGAGTGATATGGTAAATTATCAAAAAGATGGTTCTCGTCTATCTTCCTTCATTTTGATTTTTTTTCCCTAAATGTGAAATTTTTATAGGCAAGAAATAGAAAACTCAAAAACTGAATAGTACTTACAAAACTTAATTAAAACAAATATATTGTTATATAGCCCTTTTTCCTTTTTTACAAAAATCTCCAAATGCTCAAACTTGCTTCTTCCATCCATTACAGAATCATAACCCAAGGGGAGGAAAATACCAAGCTGCTTCTGGCTGTTAGTTTTCAACTCTCATTGCTTTAACTCTGAGGGACACGTCTGGATCGTGGCCATCGTTTTCTATTACTCCATTTAGGCTTTGTTATTCTGACAGCACTGAACTGTGATCTGCTCTACCATGCATCACTTGCGTTTGTCTCCTGCAATCATGTTTATACCAACAGGGCTTATTATTGATGAGATAGTACTTAATCTATGTAGTTTGTAAATGTCAGAGGTTTCTGTGGTGATTTATTTAGGAAATTGTAAAGGTCATTTCAAATACTACTGTTTTAAGAATCAGACTTATAATTTTAAAAATACATATGAATGTTAAAATCAAAACTATAATGCTCAACTTTCTGCAATAAGAAAATGGAATATTTAACTACTTAAAAATATGTCCCTTCTCTAGTCCTTATTACTGTTGACTTAGGAGAATTTCTCTATGTTCATCAGTTGTTTACAGGGTACCTACAATGCACAAGACACTTTCTAGGGGCTGGTGTGGACTGGGAAACATAATAGGTCTGGTCTCTGCCCTCTCAGATCATGATCTTGTGAAAGAGACAGAAGAAAATTCCACCACATTATGAAATTGCAAGTGTGGTAAATATGTGATCTCAGAAAGTATGTGACAAGGGAACCTAGTGGCAGTGTGAGGGAAGGTTTCTTTGAGGAAGTGCCATTTGATCCCAGGTGTGCAGCATGAGTAAGAATTACTAAAGGAGAGGAAGAGGTCCTGGAATACACTGCAGGCAGACAGAACAAGGCCTACAGAAGCCCTGAGGTGGGATGGAGCCTGATGTTTTTGAGAAACCAAAAGAAAGGTTGTGTAGCAAACAAGCACAGAGCACGTGGAGCAAGACTGATGCTGCAGAGAAGACCGAAATGTCTTGCAGGACATCCCAGGTCTCCAAAGACCCAGCGTTGAAGGGTTTCAAGGAAGGAGTGATCAAATTCACGTTAAGAGAGTTACTCTTACATTAATGTGGGAAAATGTTGGAGCGGCACTACCATTAGAACTCTCCGCAATGATGAAAATGTTCTGTATGTTCCCTGTCCAGTACAGTAGGCAAGGGCCACATCTAGCCACTGAGCAATGGTATAACCAAGGAACGGAATTTTTTAATTTAATTTTAATTAGTTTAAATTGAAATAGTACATGCTGTGAGAGTGAAAGCAGGAACTGGATAATTGGCCATTGCAGGCTCAGAGGCAGGCGCTAGTGGTGGCTTGAGCCAGGGTCCTGTTGGTGAGGACACAGAGGCATAGGTGGATTCAAGAGATACATACAGGAAGTAAGATAAGTGGACTCTGATAACTCATTGGATATGGGAGTGAGAGAGAGAAGTAAGGAACGACTACCTGATTTCTAACATGTGCAGAGAGGAAGATGGAGACCAGAGCAGAAGATAAGGTTGAAGGGGAAAGATAATGAATTCTGTTTTCAACCTGTTCAGTTTTAGGTGCTCATTGTAGACAGCCAAGTAGAGTTATTAGGTAGGCATCAGGAGAATAAGTGTCTTGGTAGCTGCATAAATAGTGACTTACTTTTGTAAGTAATTCTATACTTGTAAGTATGGAATTAAAACAAGTAAAGGTTTTATTTTTAAAAATAGATAAATAAAGTTAGTTTTGGGGTGTGAAACTTAAAAAGGCTATCTTGTTAAGGTTCAAATGTTCTGAATTCCAGGAAAAATGTTTCAAATAGATTGCGTGTCTGTGTTTGTAAGCAAACATGCTTGAAAAATAAAAGTATTAATTCAGGCAGTAAGCAAAGGAATACATTTAGTGTTACATGGTAGAGAGCAGGCAGATCCAAACATGAGACCCTGTGTGGGTTCTGGAGTCAGATGGCACTTACCAATGCTATAATCTCAGATGGCCTTTCTAAGCCTCGTTTTTCTCACTTTTAAAATGAGGATACCTATCCTACCGCTGCAAGATTGTTGATAATTCCTGTAATGGATCTGGCATAACAAATGGCAATGTGGGTTGCTGGTAGGAATGGAGTTTAGAAGGAAAAACTTTCTCTGCCTATCTTCTTTCAGACTGCTCCCACCCCATAGATTTTTGGCCCTTCAGATTGGTAACACTAGAAAATGAATCACATAACAATAATAATAATAATAATGGCAAGAACCTGAGGAGCTTCTTATTTTATTTATTGCAAGCCATGTTTTTTAAAGATTTGCTAATATTTATTTTATTTTTTTTTGTTTTTGTTTTTCTTTTTAACAACTTTATTGTATAATTTATATACCATAAGTGCATCGAGTATACAATTCAATGGTTGTTAATAGATTTACTGTTGGATTTTTACATTTTATTTCTTTGTTTTTGTTTTGTTTTTAGAAAGTTACCCAGGCTGGGGTGCAGTGGCCCCATACACTGTAACCTTGAACTCCTGGGCTCAAGTGAGCCTCCCACCTTAGCCTCCCAAGTAGCTAGTACTACAGTCATGTACCACCATGCGCCCCTAATTAAAAAAAAAAAAACATTTTGTAGAGATGGGGTCTTGCTATGTTATAGGCTGGTCTTGAACTCCTGGCCTCAAGCACTCTTCCTGCCTTGGCCTCCCAAAGTGCTGGGATTACATGCGTGAGCCACACTGCCTGGCCAGGATCCTTAAATTTTAAATAATCTCTTTGACAGAATTTTTTTTTTATTTTATTTTTTTTTTTTGAGACAGAGTCTCACTGTGTTGCCCGGGCTAGAGTGCTGTGGCGTCATCCTAGCTTATAGTGACCTCACACTCCTGGGCTCAAACAATCCTTCTGCCTCAGTCTCCCGAGTAGCTGGGACTACAGGCATGCGCCACCATGCCCAGCTAATTTTTTCTATGTATTTTTAGTTGTCCAATTAATTTCTTTCTATTTTTAGTAGAGATGGGGTCTCACTCTTGCTCAGGCTGGTTTCGAACTCCTGAGCTCAAACGATCCGCCCGCCTCGGCCTCCCAGAGAGCTAGGATTACAGGCGTGAGCCACCGCACCTGGCCACTTTGACAGAATTTTATAGTATTCAGAACTAAAAGCCAATAAAAATTTATTTAAATATATACTGGGAAACATTTTAGTTTCATATTTTCTACTAGAGAACCTGATTTTTAGAATTAGGGGTGATTACATATCTTTTATCTTCATGTTTTCAAAACTACTCTGGTAATTATTTAGAGTATATCACATTAGTTAACAGCCCATCTGCTCATTTCAGAATATCTTTCTGAAAATAAGAGATTTGTTGGAATTTAAATGTAACATTGAGATGCAGTTGACATGGGGTTTTGCATCCTCGTCGCTAATGTGATTTTGCTGCATTATCTGAATTAAAAGCTGAATCACTCTAAAATTCATTTCCCTCTCTTTCCAGATCATGTATCAGTTGGAGGACTTGGAGACAGCTTTTATGAATATTTGCTAAAGGCATGGTTAATGTCTGACAAGACAGATCTAGAAGCTAAGAAGATGTATTTTGATGCCGTTCAGGTAACCCAATATTTAAATCATCTTTGTCACTCAGCTTCTAACTTACAACTTGCATATCAATCAAGCTTTATTAAAAATATGGAATACTACAAGAATGGGTTATAAAATATTTCCAGTTAGGTAGAGTTCAATATATGCTAATAAAATTATAACAGTAGTAATCATACTTGATGTGTCTAATAGGACAGTTAAATGTTTTTTTATTAATATATAGTTTAAACCTCAGTTAGGAATCATATATCTGAAAAAAGAAGTATTCTTCTTTCATGAGTATGAGTTCCCTCCTTAAAAGCACAGTTAAAATCATGGAGGAAAAATTCCTGAATTTGTGTTCTGAATATTAACTAAGTTAAAATCGCTTAAGATTACAGACAGTCCCTCCCAGTGGCTACCTCCATGTGAAGTAAACTTGTCTCCAAAGATAGACAGTACTCTAAGAAGATCCACATACATAAATCTGAACAAACCAATATTTAAGAGAAGATCATTAATAGTTGTCAGCAATTCTTTATAATGGAGGAGAAATCAGAGGGAACAAATATGTGTTGAATTGCCTTCTTTGTGCTAAGCAGTGTTAGGTAGATACTTTAAATGAAGTAGTAAGGTTGTTTTTAGGGGAGTTTTTTGGTTTTTTTTTTTTTCCTCACAGTACTTTAGATATCACTCACCCAATTTTATAGATAAGGTTGCTGAACCTCAGAGAAATTGTGAAACCAAAATCCAGACTAAAATTTGTGTCAACACCTGTCCCTTTTGCTTCACCACCATGGATTTGTTTGTGAATAAGAAATTCCATACTACCTTGACATTTTTATTTACAGGTGGTACTTTGAAACTACTTAGCAAAGTCAATAGGAGGTGGCCAGTATAAGAATAAACTAAGGAAAACCTCCAATTAAGCCTCAATCAAAAATGAAAATAAAGTTAGAAAGTAAATAAGTGAAGAAGAAAATTATTGTATATATTATTGAACTTATACCCAGCTTTTGAAGAACAAAATTTTTTAGCAGAATCAGGTGCCTTTGTGATTGATAAGTATTTTACATTGGAACTCCCACATATCATTAATAATTATTATCAAGGCTTCTCAGACAATTTTGTAAAGTTGTAGTTAAGTCTTCAGAAAATTGACCTTTTTCTTGACTGCTTAGAAATTTTTTATAATCAAAAATAATAATTCATAGAAAAACATGGAAATTTGTAATCCCAGTGATATAATCATTGTAAAATTAGTCTTTCTAACAAGAGATCTGGGTCATTTTGACATAGGCTGATTTATTTATTTAAATATGTATGCAGCTTGCTTTGCTGTGGTTAACTGGATTGAGTATTACTTTGGTTTCCTCTCAAGATCAGTTGTGAGCTTCACTAAGCAAAGCACAAGTCCTGACTACTTCACATAGAGAAACCAGAGCACCTTAGTTAGAACATGGGCCTTCATTTGGGACAGCTTTATCAAGGCATGTCATGAACATCAACAGCAAACTAGGATATTATCCACGCAGCATTTTCCTGGTTTATTTTTCCTCATTCCTATGACGTTTCAGGTTTTAACCTAGGGAACTCCTCTCCATACATTACGGTTTCCATTCTGTCATCTTCTAATTACCATACTAGCAGACATTTTAATTATTCTAGTCTGAAAATGGCCCTCTGAGATTTTGATGTTACACGAAAAGCAGCTTTAAAATATTCTTTGAAATATTTTTCCACAATTTCTCAAACAATACCCACACAACTTTTAGTGTATTGTGTTTAGATAAATCATTGATAGGAAAATCCATTAAGAATAAATGAAGTCAAAGTGTTTCCTGTTTCTCTTAATAGTAGAAACTAATTTTCAATCCATTGTATATTTTCAACTTAGAAAGCAAAGCTACAATTTCTAATTTTGAGAAGTAGTGTTGTCTTATATAGCAAAGTTTCTTTCTGCTAAGTTGCACTTTAAAAGATCATCATAATCAAGGCATCATAACCAAGGATTGGATGCCCTACATTATTGTTCTGGGTAGCTGAGTTACTGGAGATATGGTTACTCAGCACTGGCTTCAAGTGGATTTTGGAAAGCATTTAATCCCAGAGTGTTATGTTTTCTTTGGTTGATTTAATATCAAAACACTTTGAGTTTTCAGCTGGCTGTCATGGCCCTATCTGGAAAATGCATGAAGAATCCACAGTGGTGAATGATACCTGGGCAGGTAATTTATCAGACATTTAGGATTCTAAAGGCTTCATGAAACCAATTTTTTTTCAAGTATAAGGATGAAATCACAAAATATATAGTGATCTTTTTTCCTACTTAATTCTCTGAGCCTTAACACAGTTTTTTGAGAGCCACTAAATACCATTTATCCTTCTTTTTATTTATTTACATTTTCCCATGGCCACACAAAACAATTCCTTTGAAGGTCTTGGAATCTCACTGTGTAGTTCATATTGAGAAGTAGCAGCTTGGTCAGAATCATGCCAAAAATAATACAGTATTTTATTTAGGATCCATAACAGGGTAATACTGTTTCTTTAAGTCATGCTCAGAAGCTATTACTCTTGCCATGTAGAAAGTATAATTTCTTGGGTGATTAACAAGTATCTGCTTGAAGGATTTTATTGCAATTTGTGTTATGAGAAGTATAAATAGCTAAGATGTTAAGTTGCATTAAATAAGAATGTGATATTAATGTAATAACTAAACCATCAATAAAATTAGCTTAACCACAGTTAATGAGCACAGTAGTATGTTCATTTATTTCATACTGTATTGGTTTCATCTGCTTATTTCTAATAAAGGTAGGAAAGGCTTTATCTGCTTGTATATTCATTTTCATTCATTCTTCTCTATTACAAGTTTTTTCTGTGTCTACTATTCCTAAAAATTCCTCTTTTTGATAGCAGTGTCTAGGTATAGACACGGTCCTTCCTATTTCCTACTATGAAGTAGTTGGGCAGGGGGAAGAGGTAAGCATTTTCTGTTAGAGTAATTGGAAATTAGCAATCCCAAACACACTTCATTTTTGCTTTTTAAAATATAAGGCTTATTTTATTTCTCTGTCTAGTTTAAAGTAATACCAATAGTCTTGGGACAGAAATAAAAGATGTTTTCTAAATCATTTTTGTAAACATGATTATTTCTCCCAAATGTAAAGATCTTTATTCTGTATTTTTTTTTTCACTGTATACTAGTGAGCTTTTTTTTTTTTTTTAAATGAGACAGGATTTCACTCTGTTCCCCAGGTTAGTGTGCAGTGGCATAATCATAGCTCACTGCAACCTCAAACTGTTGGGCTCAATTGATCCTCCTACCTCAGCCTCCCGAGTAGCTGGGACTGCAGGCATGAGCCACCATGCCAGGCTAATTTTTTTAGTTTTTTTTGTAGAGACGGGGTCTCACTATTTTCCAAACTAGTCTTGAGCTCCAAGCCTCAAGCAATCCTCTGATCTCAGCCTCCCAAAGTGCTGGGATTATAGGCATGAGCCACTACTTTATTTTTTAATAGAATTATTAGGAAGGAACATGATTCAAGTGTTACCCCTTGGCGATATAAATGATAGTGATTAAATGATCTTTGTCAACAGCCACTTACAGTACTTGACTGCTGTTTAAAGAAAATGTTGCAGAGGACTCTTAGGAGATACTATCATTCCCATTTTATGGATAAGGATGCTGAGATTTAGGGATATAGTAAGCAAATTACCCACCCCCACAAATTACAGAGAGTGTCAGAGCTGGAATTTGAAGCCAAGTACTCTGACTCCAGAACAGCTCCTCTTTGCCACTCTGTTTTGCCACCCTCAGAGCCTAAGGAAATGAAAGGGACAGTAATGCCACCAGCCTGCATCTCATACACAAATATGTTCTGTTCTTCATCCACATTAGGGTCGGGGCTTCGTGTTGTTTCTCCATTTGTGAAAATGAAAATGCTCTAAACCAGCTATTTCCACTGCACCAGTGGCCTGTCTTTGAGAAGGGGGCAGCTTTTGGGGTATGAGGAATACAAGTGTTTGGTCATGGAACCAAGCAAAACCAACTGGGCTGACCCAGTAACCTTAATTCTAACTAACCAAACAAATAAGGCATAGACTAGAGAAAGAAAACAGAAAGCAATAGCATAAAATTTCAGGTTGAATTAGATTTGTAACGTGAAACTCAAATTGTGAGTCATGTTTTGTTCTTTACTTTTTAATGTTGACTGTGTTTTTAGTATAAATTTGAGAAGAGATTACAAAATATTTAAAACAATAAGGCTTTTTTTTTTTTTTTTTTTTAAGGCCATCGAGACTCACTTGATTCGCAAGTCTAGCAGTGGTCTCACTTACATCGCAGAGTGGAAAGGGGGCCTCCTGGAGCACAAGATGGGCCACCTGACCTGCTTTGCTGGAGGCATGTTTGCGCTCGGGGCTGATGGAGCTCCCGAAAGCCTGGCTCAACACTACCTTAAACTCGGGGCTGAAATTGCCCGTACCTGTCATGAATCTTACAATCGCACGTGTGAGTACATGCTATTCTTCATTTACAATCTAATCCCACATGCTTTGATTTCATTCCGTAAGGAACTTTGTCATTGCTGCCATCAAAAGAATATCCACCGTGCCTATGAAACTTGATGATCATGATTAATATCTTACAGGAATTCATATTTTTACCTTAAAAGGCAAGGCTTTTCTACCTAAAAATATCTACCCCTTAGTTTGCCAAGAAACAAAAATCCAGGCCACAAAAGGGTTAAGCCAGCCTAATTTACTGACCTCTGCTTTTGCCAGATAACATTGGGTGAGGGTCTCTGTCTCAGTGCGAAAAGAAACTTAGCATTTAATAAAACATTATAAATCTTTGCTGTATCCTCATGAAATAGTATGAGTCTGGCTTCCTTCTTATAAAATAGGAATTTGAAACACAAAGATTAAATGACTAGCCTTTTGTGACAAAATGACTTAGAATTCTCAGCCACTGAGTTTCCTACTAACTGAAAAGATGTCTCATGGTACCTTGCACCTACCTGTTGGGTGCTAAGTAAATGAGGGTTAAATAAAAAAAAAAAAAAAAAAAAGATTGTTACCATATTCTAAAATGGTCTCATTTAGATGACTACATTTTAAAAGTATAGTGAACATTATATATTATGTGATATTTATAACTATTCCTTAAAACGATTGTCTTAGTGTCTCTTTTGAGACAACCAACCGTGGATCAAAAATTTTCTTTAAAAAAGAATGGATGGTCATGCTGGGCATGGTGGCATGCACCTGTAGTCCCAGCTATTCGGGAGGTCAAGGCAAGAGGGTCCCTCGAGCCCAGGAGT
>NW_012148964.1:1248019-1249836 GCF_000956105.1 Propithecus coquereli
ATAATTTACAGTATGAGATTTATCAGAATATTAATTATACATATACATTCATATAGATTATATAATGTCTCAGCTGGTCCACAGTAGGGGATAAGCCTTATGTAGGGATTTTGAAGGTTTTTGTTTTTGGTTTTGTTTTGCAGAGACATTTTCCTTTGATCTTCTAAATCTAACCTTTTCTACTTGGACATTTTAACTCTGAGAGAGTGATTTGTCTTCCCTGTTCCTTGTTTCCAAACTCTGGTATGTTCATGGTGCCTGGTTCTCTATGTTCTACCCTTGAGTTCAGACCAAACTCAAGCAAGATGGCATTAGTAGCATTATTCCTTGGGATTCATTCTTGGAAAGCTCCATGGATCAATTGTTTATCTAATCTGGTAGATGAGAGAATGCTTTTCCATCCAGTCAGTAATACTTTCTAACTTAGGATATAACTCATGCTGCTCACACACTTTTCTTACCCCTCTCCCCCAAATACAATCACTTGGGGTCAGATTTGTCGTTCATCCTTTATTTAGAGCTCCAGTCACTGTAAACATTCTCATATCCTGTTCTCTGCTATTAGCACATCCCGGTCACATATGGTCATTAATAATATAAGCATTTATACAAAATCAAGGTGGTCCCTATGCCTAGAAGCTGAAAGTCCCAAGAACAGATTGTAGTGGAATGCTGATCTGATCAGACTGTGCTGTACAGACATGTGACTGCTTCCACTGTGGAGATACCGGCAGAATCCGGGCCTATTATAAGGGCCCAAGAAAGCTATTTGTACCGAGTTTCACATTCCTGAAGTCTTAAAATTTAAACTTTTGGCACGAAGGGGATAAAAAGATTCTTTGGCATTTTTCCTTTTTTAAAAAAAAAATTAATTTACCAAAAGCCTCAAAAAATGGAAGTACCTAGGCCTCTCTAAACCTCTGAAAAACCCCTGTCACTGTGCTAGCCATTTTTTCATCTTGTTTCATTTTCACTTACAAGCCCACATTGAGAAGGATGCTGCCTGAGATAAGGAGTCCCTGAGGCCTCCATTAGGGGGCCTCAAGCTGGGACGTGGCTCCCCACTCAAAATTTTTGATTGTGTTTTTGACTGCTATAGCTTACCCCATGAGGACTCGTGGGGAAACGAGAATGAGATGAGTGAACTAGAAAGAAAGACCACTGGGCATTGTCCACCCCAGACACAACTCTTTTTCTATAACAAAAAAAGGAACTTATAGAAATTTCTGTGGGAAGGGTGGCTGTCATGCCTGGCCTTCTCATTAGCTTATCATGAAAGAACCTCAAGGGAATAGCTAAGAAAAGGTTTTGTGGTTAAAATCTAGTTAAGGAAATGTCTGGAAATGGGGTTTCATTATGTTCCGTAACAAGCTTGCCCATTTCTTCTAAATCCTTATTTTTCTCCCATTTTTACAAATAATTTTTTGCCTACTCTCCATGTATCTGGTATTTGACTTTTTATCAAAAAGTCATTTTATCAGAAAAGGAAGGAAGGAGAAAAATAATAGGACTTGAAAGTTTCTATCTCCAGGCTTGTCCCCCTTTTGGCACATTGTCTGCAACTTAGAATGTAATCGAAGCTTCTTTTTAAGTTGATTGTTCTTATTTTCCCAGGAGCTTTTTAAAAAGTACCAAATCATGAGGCATTTTCCTTATTTTCTTTATTCATATAGCCTGCTGATCAGATTTTCTTTAGCCTGGTAATTAAATGGTTCTCCTCATAGCCCCTGTTCTCTCCCTTCTGCCCTCCAGCCCTGATGTGAAAAATCAATACCCTCATTATCAGTATCTGCAATGGAAGCTGAGCTCTCAGTGCA
>NW_012148964.1:1249886-1253379 GCF_000956105.1 Propithecus coquereli
GGATGATTGCATCTGTGCTGAACATGTGCAGACTTTTTTTTATTATTATTCCATAAACAGTACAGTAGTACCATTTACATAGCATTTACACTGTATTAGGTATTATAAGTAACCTAGAGATGATTTAGCATACATGGGAAGATATGCATAGGGTACATGCAAATACTGCGGCATTCTGTACAAGAGACTAGACTGAGCATCCTCAGGTTTGGCTATGCACTGGGAGTCCTGGAATCAATCCCCCACAGATACTGAGGGAAGCCTGTACTTTCTAGTTTCATTTAAGTTACAGACACTAAGCATTGTCCAAGACCGTAACCCTTGTTCACCTTTGCATGTCCTTTAGTTATGAAACTGGGACCAGAAGCTTTCAGATTTGATGGCGGTGTTGAAGCCATTGCTACAAGGCAAAATGAAAAATACTACATCTTACGGCCAGAAGTTATTGAGACCTACATGTATATGTGGCGACTGACTCATGATCCAAAGTACAGGAAATGGGCCTGGGAAGCTGTAGAGGTGATGTTTTAACCTTTGTATGTTTCTTATAGATAAACGTCTTACGAAGAAATATTCTGTGATACCTATAAATCTAGCATACTGACTTTTCTATAATTTTTAACGCTTTTACCAGAGTTTTCTCTACTCAGGACTGTGTGTTTTCAGTTAAGTCATTCTATATCCCTGGCATTAGCTTTGCTTTATATAATAGTGATATAAATACACCTACTAGTGGACATGGATATTGAAGGGTATCTAGAAAGGCATATCATAAAATTAAGTTTGCCTGACTATAGAAATGATGATCTCTTAATTCCACAAGGTGTTATGGCAACTTGGCGATATTTCACCTCTATTGTCTGGGTCAAGAAACCACTACGTGGTTTTTATCTATTAGTCTCTGGGCTTTAAAAATGCTAGTATATGCTTTTACTTAGAGTAAACTAGCTACTTAGATGTAACTTTTAGAAAGAACTTATAGAAGAATTACTTTGTATAAAGATATTCCTTCACGAGTCTCAGGTTTCTCTGAAAATCTGTAAGCTTTCCATATGCCCAGTGTTGTGTGGCAATTGCCTGTCACCTCTTGAGTCTCGTCCTGGAGGGTTGTGTATCATCTTCCTAAACTAACCGAGTGCACGCTGTGTGCTGGCTGCCAAGGAGGCGCTCTCCAGGATGTGCATCAAACAGTGTCTGTCTGCTTATCAGACTTACTCTGGAAGGAGTGGCAGGAAATTCAGGGGATAAGCACAAGCAAATGCTTTAATTATACTCTTTCATTCTCTGGCACTCTTTGTTAGAAAGTTAGCTATCTTTTAAAACTGTTCATTAGGAATGACTTCTCTCAGGAAATCTAAAATGAATATTGCCTTTGTGTAAAATTTAACTAATATCTTAGGAAGCCGTTCATGAATCTTATTTATTACTCTCTTCATTTGGTGTGTGCCTTATCATTAATCATCAGTCATTTTAAATAACAGTGATTCTTTATGCCTCTTTTTTTCTTTTTTGCACAGTTTTCTAATTACATTTAATCAGTGGTAATTGTAATTTCTTTAAATTTCTGTTTTTCCTCTGAAAAAAATATGGTAAAATTGAGATTCATCTAAGCTTTGGTGAAAGGGAATTATTTTGGTCTTGAATTGGCCAGCAAAGGAATTGAGTATCACTTTAAGTTGAAAATATCAGGAATAATGTATTTCATCAAATCTAAAACACCATAATTTAGAAGAAGCATCATTATTTTATATGAATTGAATATCAGTTTAAGTTGAAAATATCAAGAATAACATATTTCATCAAATCTACAACACTATAATTTGTAAGAAACATTTTATATACCACTGAGAAAGAATAACACTGCCAATTAAATTATGACATGCCAATTTTATAGATGTTAAAATGTGCAAATGTGTGACAGAGAAGTGATCAAAAATGGGAAGTAAATCTCTGGCTAAGTGGGTTTGCTTGATTTTTCAGGGGAGTTATTTGTGAAATAATAAGGTTGGTTTTATGTGTTATGATTTTTATCTCTCGTCAACTCCTGAGCATAATGTATGATGTGAAATTGTTTCCCTCTGTCATAACTCAGTGTTCCTCCCTGTTTTTGCTACTAGAAACTTCTGCTAGAACCTGAGCTATAGCAAGCAATGCCAGGGACTCTTGCCCTTTTTAAAGCACAAAAATCCTAGACTTGAAGGCGGGGTAGCATTTTCTTTTCCCTGTTTTACATCCCTGTAGCCCCCTGGGCTTCAGTGGCAGCCCAAGTGACAGTGCCCTTCATTACGGCAGCTCCCACCCCCAGCCCAATCCTTCTCATCTGTTCTGACTCAGACTCAAGACCACAGCTGGAAACCATGTCAGGAGAAGAAGGTGGAGGAACTTTTTCCCAGGGTGCTGGTTGTGGACTGGGAAGTGTGGAGGAGTTAACAGCCCCAGGGGCAGCCCTCAGCTAATGAGGTTTTGGATTTGATGGATAACTGTCCTAGTAGTCCTTCTTTCAAGCATAATTCTGCAGTGCACGCTCCATGGTTCCAGAGGGTTTCCAGCGGCAGCGAACCCCATTGCACACAGCTACGACCTACTCAATGTATTTCAGTGGCTCTTCTGTCCCTGTTTCACTCTCCCTGCTCGCTCACTTCCTGGTATCACCTCCCCAATAAACTTCCTGCATCCAACCCTTTTTCTCACGTTCTGTTTTTAAGAAAACCCATCTAAAACATAGGGAGTCTTAAAAATCACCTTGTCCAGGCTTCTACTCAAAGACAAGACCTCCTCTCCGTCTCTGCCAAATGGCTGTTGCTCATCAATGCAGAGACTTTGCAGCAAAGGGGAATGTACTACCTAATGAAGTAATTCATTCCCTTTTTTAATGGTTGATGGTGTTAAAAAGTTACTCCTTGTGAAGCCAGAATTTACAGTGTTCTGTGCTCCGGGAGTACTGGGGGGTGCTTTCTCATCTACATTTTGGCTGCTCAGATATCTGAATACAGCACATTCTGCCAGCCCTTCCCCTCCTGTTCCATCATTTCCCTCCACCTTCTCCTGATTTGGTTTCCAGCTGTGGTCTTTCAGGGCTGAACAGTGTGACTCAAAAACTTCTCAGTGTGATTTCCTACAGCCTACAGTCCAACTTGTTCTTTTAGTAGATTTATCAAACCTCTGGCTTACATCAAAATTATGGTCAGAAGATGTTACTACTACATTAGCTGCTGTAGAGTCACAATTCTTTTGTTCTGTACTTTGTTTCAAGCCATACTTGCAGCTTGTAAAGGATTTATAAGCCATCTTCCTATCTTCTAACAAATTACTCCCTTCCCAGCCTTCTTTCCCTGGCATACTTGAAAAACTGGCTTTCCATGTCTTAAACTTTTTAATAATAATGTTGAATAAGATATGGAAAAGTATATATAACCCAGCAGTACATCACTAGAGACTTCTTCCAGAGATTAACAGCAATCCATTAATCACAGGCATTCAAGCACTTATGAGT
>NW_012148964.1:1255484-1299090 GCF_000956105.1 Propithecus coquereli
TTTTCTCAACAAATATGGCAAGGTTGAGAAAAATGAAAGAAGAAAGAAGATGCTTTCCATCTTCTTGATAGTTAGGTTAAATGGGATATAATAATACATGTAAAAAAAAAAGGGACAGAATTAGGATTCGTAAGAGAAAACTGAAAATAAATGAATTAAGACAGGAGAAACTTTGATATAAACTTTATCTTGTTTATATTTTCTTTATTTCGTTATAAAATATATTAGGGTTTTAGACTTAAACTGTTATTTTTCTCCAGTCTGTGACTTAGAACCAGATTTTAGATGGAAATTTTTATGCAATGGAAATTTTTATTTGGCCATATAATCAATAGGATTAGTAGGATGTGGTGAGCAGAAAATAACTTCGCTAGAGGTAAATATGCCTGGTAACCAGCAAAGCAGCAAATGTAATTTTAAAATACAAACACTGCACAGAAATCCAACTCAAAACGAATTAAAAACTTAAGCATAAGACCTGAAACCATAAAACTCCTAGAAGAAAAAACTGAGAAAAAAGCTCCTTCACATTGACCTTGGCAGTGATTGTTTGGAGTTTTTGCAAAAGCACGGGCAACAAAAGCAAAAATAAACGCATGGAACTCCATCAAACTAAAAAGTTCCTGTATAGTAAAGGAAACAATCAACTAAACAAAAGGCAGTCTACAGAATGGGAGAAAATATTTGTAAACCATGTATCTGATAAGGGGTCAATATCCAAAGTATATAAGGAACTCTTACAAAAAAAAAAAAAAAAACCAATTTAAAAATTGGCAAAGGACCTGAATAGACATTTTTCCAAAGATGACACACAAGTGGCCAACAGATATGAAAAGATGCCAAATATCACTAATCATCAGGGAAATGCAAATCAATACCACAATGAGATATTACTTCACACCTGTTAAAATGGCTGTTATCAAAAAGTCAGGAGATAATCAGTGTCCTTGAGAATGTGGAGAAAAGGGAGCCCTTGTGCACTCTTGGTAGTGATGTAAATTGGTACAGCCATTATGGGAAACAGTATGAAGGTTCCTCAAAAAATTAAAAATAAAACTACCATATGATCCAGCAACCCCACTTCTGGGTATTTATCCAAAGGAAATGAAATCAGTATCTTGAAGAGATATCTACACTCCTATGTTCATTGTAGCCTGATTAACAATAGCCAACATGTGGAAACAAGCTAAGTGTCCATCAGTGGATGAACAGATGAAGAAAATGTGGTATATATAGACAATGGAATATTGTACAGCCCTTAAAAAGAAGAAAATCCTGCCATTTGTGACAACATTTATGAACCCAGAGGACATTATACTAAGTGAAATAAGCCACACACATAAAGAAAAATACTGTATGATCTCCCTTATATGTGGAATCTTTTAAAAAGTTGAACTCATAGTAGCAGAGAGTAGAATGGTGGTTACCAGGGACTGGGGGGTGATGGAGAAGGGGAGATATTGGTGAAAGAGTAAGAATTTTCAGTTATAAGATGAATAAGTCCTGGAGACCTGATATATAGCACAGTGACTATAGTTACTAATGGAGTATGAGTAGATCTGAAGTGTTCTCACCCCACACGCAGTAACTGTGAGATATGAGGCGATGGATATGTTGATTAGCTTGATTGTGACAGTCATTTCACAATGTATACATATGTATATCAAAACATCACGTTGTACACCTTAAAATATATACAATTTTATTTGTCAATCATACATCAGTAAAGCTGGAAAACAGTAAAAAAAAAAATAAAGAAAAATAGAAACAAAAGAAATAAAGTGGATTTCTGGAAGGAAAAACAAAAACACAAACAGCAGTCAACATAGTGGCAGCTGACAAAGTAGAAGGCAGTTGTTGTTAGCTAAATTTTCATCCCCACACTGCCCAACCACCTCTTTTCCAAATGCTCATGCTCAGACATCTCCAGAGGTGTGGGATCATTTTCCCTAGATAGTTGTCAGTGGATTCATCCCATCTTCTTCCATACAAGACAAAAGAAAAGAAAAAAGATATTTTAGGAATAGACACCAGCCACATTTTTTCACTGCCTTTCTTCTTTTAGCTCTGTCACCAGTATCACTAATCAGTACCCTGCAATCAAGTTTCAAGAAATAAAATGTTCTGATTATAGTGGCAGCTGCTTTTGGTCCAGTACACTTTCTCAACCAGTGGTTTATAATCTCCATTGACATTAACAGTCTCTATAGACCAGGGGTCAGCAAACTTTTTCTGTAAGAGCCAGACAGTATTAGGCTTGGGGGCTATACAGTCTCTGTTCCATCTACTCAACTCTGCCATTGTTGACAAACAGCCACAGACAATATATAAACGAATGAGTGGGCTATGGTTCAATAAAACTTTATTTACAGAAATAAACAGTAGGCTGGAGTTAGCCTGTGGTCCGTAGTTTCCCAAACCCTGCTCTAGACCATAGGAGGAAATGGTCGAAATCAGTGAAAAATTATTCCATTTCTAAATGGAGAAGTGTTTCCAATTAGGTAAGATATGTTGTCCATGTGTTCTTTGACTTTTCATGTTTTATAATGTTTGCATTCATAGTTTATGGTTTTTACATTTTTTACCTAAAACTGTGACAAGCTTTCATTCCAATTTGAATAGAAATTTTTGAAAATAAATTGAATCTATATTCAACAGTCTAATAATAAAAATTAGTGACAATCAGTTTACCGAAGTATGACTGTTTTTTTCACTCCTCTTTGTAATTTAGGCCCTGGAGAGTCACTGCAGAGTAAATGGAGGCTATTCAGGCCTACGGGATGTTTACCTCCTTCGTGAGAGTTATGATGATGTACAGCAGAGTTTCTTCCTGGCAGAGACACTAAAGTAAGTGGAAATTATCCTGAAACTATGTGACTGAGCTATCCAGACAGATCTTCTTTGTAGATGTCTTTATCATGAACACATTCCAATAATATTAAGTATGACTGATTCAAAATGCCATTCTACATACATGGCAGTAATTACAGGTGTATTTTCAGTAATTACTAATTTGATGACTAGGGACAGCTTTATTTGGTTCTCATACACTAACACCAAAGCACAGAATAGCTTCTTTACCCCATAAGTAAACCCTGAGGGGATGTACTCAGGGTTTTGATATACTTGATTGTTGTCCACGGTTCTCCATAAGATGAATGGGGACATTAATGTGGTTTTTGCTGTGTCTTTACTGTCTGACATAGTCTCATATTTCTCTCACCAGATATTTGTACTTAATATTTTCTGATGACGATCTTCTTCCACTGGAACACTGGATCTTCAACACTGAGGCACATCTTCTCCCTGTACTCCGTAAGGATAAAAAGGAAGTTGAAGTCAAAGAGAAATAAAAAGACATTTTATATTTTACTCTGCTCCATTCCCTTCACTGCATACCTTAATAATTCCTTTCCTGGTTATCAGGCACATGATCAACTTTCATTAATAGGTCTGTGATTATTATAAGTTCTTAAATTGTTTTGCAGTCTTTTGTTTATTATCATAGGCATAGATGGACCTAAATTCCTTATTGTATCCTTTATTATTCAGCCAGTGAATCCACCGTTTTTTGGTTTTTTGTTCGTTTGGTTTTTTTTTTTTTTTTTTGGTTTGTTTTTAAATAATCTGTTATCTATGGAGTTGGTGAAGGTGTAATATCATTAAACTGAATAGAATGGTATAGTAATGACCTCTTAATTACAATTTGATTTGACTGCAAAACTTTTTCCTCCTCTATGAGGAGATGATGTCTGCTTTAAGCTGTAATGTTTTGCCATGTTGCAAAAAGCCATAATAATAAATTAAGTATTAAAAAAGCTTTTCCTTTTCAATTTCATGTTAATCTGGTTTGTCTATCCACAAGAGACAGATCTTATAACTGTGACAGCCTCTTTATGCGGGTCTATCATTATTTGATAGAATGTCTTCTAAAATACTTCACTCACATTGTAATTCAAATTAGAAAGTCATTCCAAAAGGATCATCTCATGAAGATCTCGTTTCATCGAAACTGCAATATATTTTTGTTGGTTAATTATATTAGTGTTTCCTAATTTGTGAATTTGTTAATTTTACTATAAATGCCCTGTGTCATTTCTGGATCATGCATGGTTAATTTCTTGCATTCTGTACTACACAGCGAGGTGAGCTCTCAAGTTTTACAGAACTCTGTCACTCAAGTACATTTTTTAAAAGAGAAATAGAATAGCTTTTAATGTATTAGCTTTTGCTTTTAACTGAATATATGAAGAAATTGGGTCTCTCCAAGAAGAGGGTATTTCATATGGCTTTTAGTTCATTTGTTTTTATTTCACCTGTATTTTTTTTCTTGAGAAAAGAAAGCATTCCATTCAGTTCTGATTTTTCAGATTTGAAAAAGGCCCTTTCTCAAATGTGGTAAATTATTTCATTTCCATTTATGAAAGCAGGATTTGACTGTGTGAAAAAAGCTTTACCAGTTCATTTATTCATGGTCAATTAAAGAAAATCTAATACACTTTTAGGCCATATAAGAATACAGTATATTTATGGTTAAATTCAACGTAGAGATCCCAACTTAGAAGCAACATATAGAAATGGTATCTCCCAACCCCCACAATTCCACAGTAGATCAAAATAATTATATGATTCTACTAAACATTAAATTTTGAAGTATGAATGGTTTTCCCAAGAGTAGATTTAGTGACACCTTATGTTTTATCATATTGGTTCATAAAATATATATATTTTTTTTTTTACATGAAAGGGCTAATATGATGCATATTCTGAAGTTCAAAGACTTTGACCACCATCTAAATTTTCAATCTAGAATGATCAGACAGATCAGTGCAACCCCATGGATTAAGCTGAAGCGTATAACATTGCTGCATTTGTAGTTTAAAAACTGTCCAATGTCAGCAGTTTCATATGGTTCAACCTAATATTTTTAAGACAATTATTTTTTTAGATCTCAGTAGACTTAATAGTTTCAGCTATTTCAGCTTTTGAAAATGTTTCAAAAGATTTCCTTTGACAAGGCCACATGTATGATCTGCCTTTTTTTTTCAATATTGTACATTGGTATATGTCAAAGAATAAATTAGTAAAATTAGTGAATGAAAAAGATTCTTCAGTATGTCATTATTGCCATGTAAATAAGTCTCTGTGATCCAGAATTACTTCACCCTCTCATATCTTTAGCTCACCTAATGAATGAATAGATAATAAGAGCCCTTTGTTTCCAGGACTTTAGGGCAAAATATAAAAAATGATTGCCAAAATTGGGCCATATGTATTTAGATTATAATTTTTATGTGAATGTCCTTGGACCAGCAATTTTAATTATTCATTTTCTTGCTTTTCTATTTTATTTTAAAGAGCACAAAGCTGACGAGTATTTCTGCAGCAGGTAGTGTATCAACATCAGGTTGTGTATACACACGGCACTATAATGTACCTTTTGTATCCTGGCATACGTAGACAAGAAGCTGTACTACATGTTGCTCTCTCAATGGCAAGAATAAAGTTTTTGCAATTCTAGAACTTGGATTTTTAAACAAAAGTCCCAAAATACCAAAAAATTAAACAGATAAGAGATTAATATTATGATGATATAATTGAATTAAAGTTATATTTTGTGTTAATTGTTTTAACAACAGAAATCTTTAAGTAGAAACTTTTTCATTTCCAACAAAACCATGAAGTTAAATTTATATATGTATTCACATCCTGAAAGATGAACAATAGCACTTAATTTTGTGTTTATGCAATGTTTTTGATATACTTTGTGCAATTATTAATAATATTACACATGTATCGCAAATTACAGAACTCAATGACTTTCATGTGTACTACCCATTTTTTATGCTGATTGTTTTTGATTTGTACATAAATCCATTCTGTCATTTCCAACTTTATATAAATCTCTAATGTAATGGGAAACATAATAGATTGACACATAATTTTTAAAAATTATATTTGTAAAATTTCTCTTGTGAATAAAGTGTTTTACTATATCTCTTCATTTGTTACATTTTTCTCCTTTTAAGTAAGCTTCTTATATCTAGGGGTAAGTGCGTACAGTAGGAATGGAAATATTAGATCCTAGTAGCAATTCCATAGTACACCTAGAAAATCTTAACAAGGAAGCATTTCCCACTGAGAAACTTTATATCAGAAATGATTTTGCATATATACAGTTGGTTAATCAAGTATCTTTGTTAAAGGTCTAATACATTCAACACTAGGACATGAAGGATAGAGGTGTTAGTGTCAGAAATAGCATGAAGTA
Organism: Propithecus coquereli; assembly: GCF_000956105.1. NCBI lineage: Eukaryota > Metazoa > Chordata > Mammalia > Primates > Indriidae > Propithecus > Propithecus coquereli. The sequence continues at coordinate 1,261,756 of NW_012148964.1, forward strand.
TGATCCCCGTAAGTTTGCAGTCCAATTAAGGTCCAATAACCCCACCCCTCAAAACAAGACAAAAACATCATGTTAGGTCAGGCGCGGTGGCTCCCATCTGTAATCCTAGCACCCTGGGAGGCTGAGGCGGGAGGATCACTTAAGGTAAGGAGTTCGAGACCAGCCTGAGCAAGAGTGAAACCCCATCTCTACAAAATAGAAAAAAATTAGGCGGGCATGGTGGCATGTGCCGATAGTCCCAGCTACTCAGGAGGCTGAGGCAGGAGGACCGTTTGAGCCTAGGAGTCTGAGGTTGCAGTGAGCTATGATGACACCACTACACTCTACCTGGGACAACAGATCGAGACTGTCTCAAACAAACAAAAAGTGTGTTAAACTATAAGTTAAATTCTGCTGTAGAAGTTCAGGGGAGCAGGAGGTCCATAGGATTTGAGTGGTCAAATAGGCTTAATGAAAAGAGAATTTATGCTACAGTAGAGCCTCCAAATTTTTTGGAAAAGCCTAGGTTTTTCAAATTCATCTTGTACCTTTTTGAACATTGCAAATATTTTGGTCACTGTTGCCTCTGCTTGGAACTCTCTTTCCCCAGTATTCGTGTAGCTCATTCCTTACTTCATTCAGTCTCTGCTCAATTGTCACCTCAGGACGGCTTCCTTGACAAATCAGTATAAAATTCCCCATCATCTTTGGCCCCTACCCTATTTTATTTTCTACTTAGCATTTGTTATATTACATATTTACTTCCTTTATTTGTTTATTGCCTTTCTAACCCCTTAGTAGTGAACCCCACGAGAACAGAAACTATTTGACGTTCCCCGTCCCCCATTTCTCCATCTCTAGTGCCTATAGCAGTATCGAGCACTTGATGTAGTAAACAATGAATGTTTGCTGAACAAGTGCCTGAGTAAATGAGACTCCATCTTACATTCATAGCCTTTGCTACAACTATTGGCAAATGTCCTTTAATAAGTAGTAAATTTTTAAAAATATTAAACAACGTGTTTGTGACTAGAATCAACTCTTATCAACAAATTATTTTTAAACTGCTTATATCATTAAGGTACCACGTGTGGCCCTATATAAAATACAAAAGAAAAGGAAGGCATGGTTCCTTCAATATAGAATTTTTTCAGTGTTGAATAGCCTACTATTGTTCCATATGACTTAATCTCACAGTCCCTGCTTCATATTAAAAAAAACAAAAACGATTAAAACAGCATCAAGCAGAGGAATTAGTTTTTCACCTTAGTTAAATGAGAACATTCTGAATTCAATTATTGGTATCAGTGGTGTTTACCCTGTTGGTGACAGAATTATTAAAATTTATCCTAAGTGTGATTTTTATTTATACTAATCATCAGCCATCCACACAGAGATGGCAGCTTGGCAACCAGTACATCTAATTTCTGATTACGATATGCAGACTGTTGCTTGAAATTTTAGAAAACAGATAAAATCTTTTTCATTTAGGTGTAGAGTTCATATATCTAATTGTCATTCCAGCTCCCTAGCTTGTAGATGAAATGGTGAGGGTGGGGAGGAAAATCTTATCAAACTTTTTAACTGATTTAATGGTTCAAAGGCCATTTTCCAGTCTCATTCCATCCACACTAGCCAATACATGAGTCATAGTTCTCAAGAAATATTTGCCAGGCATCAGATATGCATTTAAAATATTGAAACTACATGGGAGTCTAGACAGCATTTAGTTCAACTCTCTTATTTTAAATATGAGAAAATGGGAGGGTTTTCCCAGGGTCAGGAACTGTTCTGTCCTTGCTTTGTGCTGCCAGATACAGAGATACGGTAAGATTTTATGCAAATAAAAAAGAACGATGTATGAAAGCATATGTTATTTCTAACCAGCCACTCCAAAATAAAGGTCTAAATTCGAAATTCACCCTTAGAAACTGTCTCCTACTGTGTTTCTATATCTAGGTGTGGGCTACAGTTCCCCTAATCAGAATCTCTTCTTGTTAAAATGCAGATTACAGAGCCTTCCCCAAAAACAAATCAAAACTGTGGTGGATCCCAGGAATATCCATGTTTAATTAGCCCTTTGTGTTATTCCTATGCATACTGAAGTTGAGAACCACAGTTTTAAGTTATAGGTAGGTGGAAGTCCCAGGAGTAGCAGAATTAATAAATTAATCAGCAAGCCATGACAAGCCATGTACCTTTTTCTGTATTTATGTTCTACCTCAAGGTTTAAGTACAACTTGACATAATTTTGATCACTCTGGAAACATAGATTCATCCTTTTACAACAGCATTTCTGAGCAATAAGCCATACACCTAAATCTTTTAGAAACAGATTCACACTGGATTTTTAAACATAATCCTTTCTTATTAGGGGAATCTCAAAAGTATTAACTTAGTCGTCCCTGTTGCAATTCAGCTGCTGTTTGATTTGCTTTCTTCTCCCAATAACTGCTTTTTAAAGCCATTCCTCAAATTGTTTCTTCTGTTCTTGTTGATTTTAACATGACTGTCACTTGCACAGACTACACAGAATTCCTAGTTTGGCAATGTGTCGTATAAATGTATAAAATATTCTTGGAAATGACCTCTGAAAAGCACCTTCATTTCCCCTGCCCAGTGTTTTAACATTCATTGCAATGCTAATCATCAAAGATTTGCTGGCTTGCCATTATTATGATCACTTTGAATCCCCTTAAAACATGCCATTACTTACTGAATAAATTAACTTGAATTTGTGTCACAGATCCATTTAATTCCCCCGTGAATGCAAATTACCATGAAACATTAGAAAACAGTGATACATGCATAGCTCTTTTAAAAACTTTTCCTCATACTGGGGTATTTTGGCCTTAGGCAATGAGCACATATTAATTCACAATTCTGTGAACAGGTCCACGAAATGTACTGCTTTTCAAATAGCACTGTTTTGTTTTGTTGTTTAACTTTCCTAGGAGAAACAAGTGAAGGATCCTCATTCGCAGAATCTTTGGGAACTTTGTTCCTGACTTCCTGACTCTTTTGGAAATCTTTGTCGAAAATAGAAACTCATAACTTACAATCACCTCTTAGAACCAGGAGGGGAGACCTGGATATCAAATTCTTGAGGCAAGCACGGTGCTATTGGTTCCCTTTCATGTATGTGATGGCTTGGGCTTGTTGTGACCCAAGGCTCTCTACTCAATAAGTGAGAGAAGGAGAAGCAAACTAAATCTCTTCCTTCCTTGTGCAAAACCTCTTTGCCACATTGCCGTTCGATACAGCACTTGAATCTCATTGATCAAATAAACCCTAAATGTGTTTCTCTGTCATTCACATTCCACTTCTATCTTGCTTTGTCAAATTGGCAACCTTGTGATTTACATAGTCAGCCAGGAACTGTAAAAATATATGCATTCTAAGTTGCCCCATTAAAATGTGTGAAGTCTCTCCAGTCTCTTCTCTATATGTGACTCAATATAGAAGGGGTGGAAAGCAGGTCAGTTGGGACAATGGGACGGTGTGAGGAAGGTGGTGGCAGGAGGGTAAGGGACTGTTAACATGCCCACGTTCACCAGGAATCAAGACGACTGGGTTCCAAAGCTCTCGTCATTAACTTCCTGCGTGTTTTGGTGCAAGCACTTAATGTCTTCACACCTGCATTTTTCTCATCTGTAAAACGAGAGGTGTGATTAGCCCAGGCGCGGCAGCGAAGCTGTGCATTGAGTGATGTCTGTTGTGGATGCTGGAAGAAGAAACAGCAGTACCCATACCAGGAATTTTCCATCCATAGACTACAGACCACCACACCCAAATTACAAGACATCAAAACCTTAATGTCCTCATCCATAAAATGGGAGCAATTCTATCTTCTCAGAGAATTAAAATAGCTAACATATGTAAAAGTTCTTAGTTCTATGCCCAAAAAGGATTATGCCTCCAATCCATGAGTTCCAGCTCCTTCTTTCAGCTCATAGATTATATAAAAGAATCATCTCATCTACCTTGCGAAGCCTCCAGCTTGTTTTATGACAACATATTTGCTATTGTTTTCCTTGCTATTTCCAACCACCCTAGGCTTTTTTGGATGCTTTCCTTCAATCAGACTGCTTCAAACACATTATTACTCATCTTCTAAGGTCAAAGTTTAGTTCTTATTTTCTGATATGGAAAGACAAATATAGCCGGCTTTTTCTTCACACCTGTATTATTCATTAATTGAACATTTTTTCACTTATTTTTTTTGTTAAAGAGCAGGAGGTTTTTTTTTCTTAACATTTGTAGAAGAAAAGAAATAGGGATCAAATTGCATTATTGCTGCACTGAGAAGAACATGATTATCAACTGTGTCATGGCATTCAATTGTGTATTCAAATAATCCAGTGAAAATAAAAGAGTGACTGCAACAGTTAAGAACTTTTAGATTGAAGGGCAGTTTTATTTTCATCCCAGAGTAGTAGCTTTGGAAACCAACAAAATCAATTTTATGAACTAGGAAAGATTACTGAAATAACTCTTCTGAAAGAGCCAGTACTGCTTCCAAAATCAGCTTATATGTTCAGAAATCACTTATAATGACTTAAAACTGATCAATTCCAAAGAAAAATGGATAACATGTATAAAGTGATTTTGATTGAAAGTCTGCTTACTCTCAGATTCTACAGTCCTGGGGACATAAACTATGTGTAACTCACACTTACTTTTTCTTCTGGCACCCCTGTGCAAGAACATGAGACTGTTAGCTTCTGGAGAGGGGCTTTCTACCCCCAGATTCTGCTAAGCAAAGTGCTCACGGTTCCCCTTCGCTTCCCCACATGTCCCATTCTCGCTGGCCTTTGCTTCTCTGCACTCGCCTGAAAAGGATTTCCCGACCCATCTACTCTGCTTGGAAAATGTCTACTCCTCCTTAAGTCTCAATTTACACATCAGTGACCAGTCTGCCTCTCTCATCCCAATTCTTGCTTCTTTTGGGACTCCAAAGGACTTTGTGCAAACTCGTATTCATAGGCATCACACCATGTTGTCATTATTGGTCTAGTATTCATTCCACCAATAGTTATTAAGCACCCAGAATGTCTCAGATACTCTCCTAGGTCCTGGGGAATTCAGCAGTGAGCGAGTTAGATTTGCTCTTCTTGTTTTCATAAAGCTAAAGACTAGAAAGAAGACAAATATGCAAAAAATAAGTAGAATTTAAAAAGGAAGGTGCCATGGCTTATTCATTAATATAAATAACAGGGTTTAATATGGTATCTGGCACATATTTGTTTTCAACCCAACATACCCTTTATCCTTCACAAAGGAAGCACGGACTCAGTGAACACCTGGTGAAGAGTGAACAAATTGTTAAGAAATGGAGAAAAAGTTAGTCTCAAACTTTTGCTCAAAAACATGAACATAATTTTCATCTTAAGTTTGCCTGTAACAGAACACAGCCCCTGCTAGGCCCTACTAACTCATAGTGGTACTTCTATCTGCAAAGTTGAATACAGATTCTATTTTTAGTGAATAATCTAATGTTTACCTTAACTGTAAGATACCTAATTATAAGCTGTCATTAGAGAAATTTCATCACTATACTTGCAAGAGCAAACTTACCAAAAATAGGACAGTTTTCTCATCTTTTAGTATATTCAAAATATACCACCTGTCTGAGGGGGAACACATAGGAGTCCAAGCTACATTCTTCAACTATAATTGCTAGTGAATTACCCACTGTCATTAAGATCAACAGGCACATCAGATACTAAACTTCACTGCAGTTTGGCCTGTTTATTTTTTGTTCGGGATGGGGGGAGGGTCAAGAAATGCTCGTTTGTTTTAGCTGTTATAGATCAAAGCATTTATTGGCGTGCCCGCCACACATCTGGGGCCAGCTTCTTCTGTTCACTGGAACACTTGAGGGACACTGTCAGTGATATAAATAATAAAGAACTTCTCTGTAGTGACTGCAACCTTTTTCTAATCCTCTCTAATAATGGGACAAAAGATTCTAGGGCTAAAGTAAATCCATTAATAATTGTATTGTTATATTTTTTCAAATAAGTTCAGCTTCTTTCTCCCAAGCTGGCTTTTCTTCAACCATTCTAACAGGTAACAAAATGACTGATTAGAATTTAACCATCATCCACCTTATCTTCTTGTCTCTAACCTCCAGAGGTGATGCTAATATAAACCAGCAAAGAACAGAGAGGGAGAAAACCTCAGGATCTCAGAGAGATTCATCAGTTCCTGAAAGTGACTTTTGTTACTATTGTAAATCAATATACAAGATTTCTTTCAACACTAGATAAAAACCATATAATATGTCAAAACCACAATTAAAAAGTAGATAAATATAATGAATTTCAATAAGATATTGAATTTATTCTGTTGCTTTAAAAAAGTAAAGGATAGATTGCTTTCTTCTTTCTGGTCTCCTTCATACAATGATGATTACATTAAGCAGAGGTTTCAAAACTTCCACATCATATATCTGGGCTTTTAACCTCGCCCAAAGATCAGATAAAGACTGCCAAACCAAAAAGCATTCTTGGCGCACGTACACAGATCATCCTTTAAATAGGAGTTTCGGCACGTCCAGCAGGAGCAAGGACCTCTACGGAGTCTTTATCTATTGATTAACTGTAGAGAATATTCTGTTTAAAATGAATCTTAAATACACTCTAAAATAAAAGTTTTATTCTTCTTTGGAGTAAAAGGTGTAAAGAGGAAAAAAATGAGACTTTACCACCCCTCCCCCACCCTGAAAATATATGATACATTTTTCCCCATGATATTTCTATAAAAAGCCAGAAGCAGGAAAAAAAGCCCATTTGGCAATGAGATTACATTTTTCCTCCTGAGATGGACATCCAAGAACAAGTGCCAATTACTGCTCCACTGGGCAGAGGTCACTTGGTAACTCTCCAGAACACAGTAGAAACTGCCTTGAGACCTTTGGCTAAACTATTGATGGACCCCACATCTCAAAGGGGTCAGGAAAACCTTCCTTTTTCTGTGATTCTGATGGTTAAAAACATACCAGGATTCCTAGATAGAACCCTGAGGAGCAGGCATCATACAGTGAAGAGATTAATTTAAAATGAGAATTCAGCCAGTGTTTTTGCTGTTGTTGTTGTTGTTACAGACAGGGTCTCGCTTGGTTGCCCAGGCTTGAGTGCAGTGGCCTCATCAGAGCTCACAGCACCCTCAAACTCCTGGGCTCAAGTGATCCTCCCACCTCAGCCTCCCTAGTAGCTGGGACTACAGGTGTGCACCACCACACCCGGCTGATTTTTTTTATTCTTTTGTAGAGATGAGGTCTTGCTATGTTGACCAGGCTGGTCTCCAACTACTGGTCAAGTGATTCTCCTCCCCCAGCTTCCCAAACTACTGGGATTACAGACGTGAGCCACTGTGTCTGGCCCTTCCAGTGTTCTTTTATGGCCATTATCTTAGTCATTATTACAAGTGGTGTATCAGCCATGGAAACAGAAACCATTCTGTCTCAAAAAGAAGAAATTTAACACAGGGAACAGGTTCTACTAGTGTTAAGATTGCTGAGAAGACATACAGAGGATGCTGAATTGTGATAACACAGAAACTATATAGCAATAGCAGGATGCCACCGTCTGGGGTAGGAGCTGAAAAGGCAGAGGTGATGTTGCCACAGACCAGAAATGAAGGGCAGAGTATGAGCTACAACGGAGGATTCGCCAGCAGGAACTGAGACCACAACTGAATGCAAACTCCACGGAACGCAAACTTTATTAAAAGGATTTGTTCTGTAAAATTTGCATTCAGTCAAAAGGCTGCACTCAAGGATCCAGAAGGCCACATGTGGCCCCAAGGCCGCAGGCTCCCCACCCCCCAGGAGCTAGAATCGTGAAGGAGCTGCAGCAATTGCCAGTCATCACCAGAAGCACACATTGAAGGGGAGAAATACCTTGACGTCTCCCTGTCTCCTGCCTTCTAATTTTTTAGTACCGGGAAAACAGGACAAGGGAGTCTGAGAAATGTAGTTCCCTAAGATGTAGAGCAAGCTGAGGAAATAGATACGAGAGAAAACAGATAAATGTCCTGCAAAAGTGGCTATAGCCTAGTCACTATTCACTATGTGGGGCCTCTGCTTAGCTTGAGATGTCTTCATTGAAGCAAACAAGGCTTAAGGCTACCAGCTGCTAGAAACTGACAGGTTTAGAGCTTTCATCGCCATGATCTCTCAGCCCTGCCTGAGCTATGCAGCAAAAATACTGGATGCATTTCTGAGCCTATGTGAGCTCCTTCATATCTCAGTAGTGAACTTGGTAGCAATAAGCGATATCTGCCCATCCATGAAAGTTCAAAAAAGATGTTTAACAAGTGCTTTCAGTCAAAGAATAGATTTCTGAGAAGGAAATCTGTGAGTGTTCTCAGAGACTAGAAGACAAATAGGCCATTTTAAAATAAAACCTGCAGAAGGCACGGCCATCAAAATGATCATTTTGGATGTCAGTGATTAAACTTTGCCCACCCTGCTTTGGATCACAACTGATCCTAACTCCAAATTTTCACATGACTGATAGTAGCACTTTCCTAAGCTTTCATCTGCCAACCCAAATATATCAGCCTAGTTTTATATTCTACTTAGTGGAGCATAAAAATGATGAAAGCTAAATGATCGTGCAAGAGAGAGAACTTAGATTATTTTTAAGACACTGACTATATTAGTTTAATAGTACCATACTCATCATCCTGGAATTCTGTGATTTAAAAAAAAAAATTAAAGAAAAGACATTTTGGGACATCTTGTTCTGCATTCCTCTCTGGGTTTAGATGGAAATACCTACTCTTTCAAGCCCAGTTCAAATGTCACCTATGAAGCCTTCCCTGTCTTCCTCCTTTTAGTTCTGTGAGTGTCTCATATAGGCCTTAACGGATGTACGTATTACATTATATTGCAATTATTTGTGCCAGTCTCTCTCTCTATATATATACTAGCGATTTAGACCAAAACAACTTGTCGAAAGCAATTTAACTTTACAAATTGAACAAATAAAAGTTGTCCAGCACCATAATTTAGTCAAAAATGAATATCCCAGTCACTACTGCCAAGTTTGATAATTTTGTTGTAGAATGTGGTTGTTTTGCAACACTTTATGGGTCCAGAATTTAAGTACTTTTTGTCATTTTTTAAGAAATGGGATTGGGTTTTTTTCCCATTTTTTGCTAACTTATTTTCAGCTAATTATTGCTATTCTGTGTTATTTGTAATAGTTAAATATCCAATTTAGGAGACTGTTGAAACAAATTTTTAGGAGACAAATTGGAACAACTTTAAAGTCCAAAATTGATTGGCTAGAAAATAATATGTAAGTTATTTTCCTTTTTATAGAAAAATATTATAATTATGCCTATCATCTTTGACTTCAGTTCATAGTATGTATCTAATAAATGACTATGAATATAATTTTTGTTCTTTTTCCTTCTGAGTTCAATCCATCTCAATGGATAGCTCCCATTCTTTCAGGCATATCAACAAACATGTGTATGTAGGCTGGCTAGAGGTCTTTCTTTTTCAAAACCCCTAGAATTTGCATGAATACACTAGTTCAAACTTGATTCTACTGAACTAAGATGCTATTTTTCCAAATGGGAAGTAAAACATTGTCTCTCTCTCTACTCTTCTCAGACAAAATCTGTTTCTTCAATTTCCAGTCCTCTCATTCTCCTTCTCTGCCTCCGTTAAACAGAAGTCTCACTATACATAAACCATATGCCAGGACAAAGTTATCCCTTTCATAATTATCTTCTGCCCAACTCTAAGAATTTCATCTAGACAACACTCTGAGGGCCCTCCATATTACTGTTAAAGGCACCAGGGTTAGCAAGCTCCTAAACTGGTCTTGAGTAGTTATCTACTTCCAAAGGCTGGATGAGAGTGTGGTTGCAATAGGCATCCTTTATAACTGATCCTAGCAAGGTGCTGACTGGGGTTATTTCCAGTATATGATGCAGGAGACGTGAAATCTAGTTTGGTGTATTAATGAACATTAATGGTCCATAATCAGTTTATAATAAGAAATAAGTTAAACAAACAAGTAATTGGTTTGCTTGGAATGTAATTAATAAAGTTGCTAATTCAGGTCAGAATGTAATTGCTTTTGGCAAGACCCTTTTTGGAATTACAGCTAGGTACAAGCCTGTCAGAGTGCTGTGGAGAAGTGTTGTTGTTGTTTACAGAATGCAAAGGGCTTTACACATAGTGTGCACCCAAAAAGCATCTTTTCTGCAAAGATTGAAGAGTAGGCATGTGGTGACTTTTTCAATGAATCATTCAAATGAAACAAGAATAAAGAGGCATTTTGGATTATAAGAATGGAAAGGTCATATTTTAGAGCAGTTTCCATAAAATAACTTATCAGCTACAACATCACCCAGCAGCTTTAGTGTTGAATTTTTAAATGGCCAATGCAAAAATAAGAACAATGATATTAACATTCTCACATTTGACTTTTTAAGACATATCTTCACATATATTGTTTCATTTAATCATTCCAATAGAGAAAATGCCATTCATATATGTATGTAGTGTGTGTATATGTTTGAATGTAAACAGCATAATTCTGGCACATACCTAGAATGCATACCAAGGAACATATAAACACAAGAAATTTCTGGCATGATGTCAGATGAGTGATTGTTGACCTAGGGGTGCACGGATGGAACCTCGGGAGGTGTGAGTATGTGTATTTTTTAGGGATGAAGATCCAAAACTTTAATCAAATTCTCAGAGGAGGAGGAGGAGAGTCTGTGACCTGAAAAAGATTGGAAACCACTGTTTTAGATAGATACTACAGTTGACAAGCAAATACAGATGCTTCAGTTAACCCAGGAGCTCCGCAAACGTAGGTTTGTTGCACCATTTGGATCTGTAGAATTCTGCTAAAATTGCTCATTTTTCTTCCATGCTTCCAATTACAATAGAGTAAATATGGTAAGGCTCCCTTTTATTTATTTAGGAACTTTTATTAAAAACACTAAGAAAGAGATGCACACGTGAAAAAGGAAGTACTGCTGTGTGTGATACCCGGTGTATTTTCTGCTAGACCAGGTGAGCTCATCAGCAGGCCATGGACAAACTGCATGTGGGTAAACTGCACACTTTGGGGAGCTGAGTTGTGTATGTTTTCTGAAGTCACCAGGGTGCTGTTTAAAAGATTTGTTTAATTTATTTGTTAGGTGCTCAAAATGTTACCATCTGAATCCTGAGATATGCTTTGAGATCTTCCATTACAAAGCAACTCATAAAGAAGAAATGTAAAAAAAAATAATAATAACAATAAAAGAAAAAACATATATCCATTGGGAGCAAAACTGAGAGAATCATCCCGAATTAACTAAAATAATGCCAGCTCATTCAAGTACTGAGATATTTGCAGATATCAACTTCTTGTGATGGGAAATCTTACACGAGTAATTTATTTTCATTAATTCCATTTTCTAAGTGCTGTTCCCAACAGCATGCATTGGATTCCTGTATGTCAACAGCCAAGGCCTGATTTGTGCTTATGTTCTGATTTTCCTCATCACAGTATTCCCCAAATACTCTGCTTTATAGTTATACATGCAATCGATCTCTATATAGAGCTTTATGTTGAAATAGATGCCACAAGCTACGAAATGCTAAATTAACCCCATTACTTTCTTTTGCAGGAAAGAAATATTTGTTGTTGGCCAAATACCAGTCTAACTGGTTGCTCATGGACTGGGTTAATGTATTCCAGAATGGTATTCCTGAGCGGTTAGAGTTTTCATTAAAACATTAATTCCCAGGCCATCCTAGAAACACTAACAGTGAGCCAATAAGTGTGAGAATAAGTATGAATGTTCCCTTTCACTGAGCATCCATACAATGTGTAACTTTTTATTACCAAGCTATTGAGATTACAATGAAAATTTTCCTTAATGCCAGCATAAACAAGGTTAGCTAATAATGGGAACAAAAGCAAGAGAAGCAAAATAGAAACTAGAACCACAAATGTAACAAGTAAAAACATGGTACATGGGAATTCAGGAGAGAATCTACGCTGAGGAAACTGATGTAGAAATAAACAGCTAATAAATGTTTGCATCCTTAAAGATGGTGGACCCCACCACTTGGCCCAATTCTGCCCTCATGGTATAGAGTTCCTTTACAGCAAAACACTTCCATCTCAAACCCTAATTAAAAACAAAACAATAGGGCAAAGGCAATATATGTAACCTAAACATTTGTACCCCCATAATATGCCGAAATTAAAACAAAATAAAAAAACAAACAAAACAAGACTAAATGACTGCAGCAGCCCAGCCCTAGGGCTCAACTGCATTCCTGCCCAGAGAGTCACCACCCAGGTAACACGTGATTTCCCTGCCCCACTGGCTCTTTCTCATACCTTCTCAGGCTCAGTCCTGCCCTGGCACCTCCAGCTTATGCCTTACAAACCCCAGCTGTTTCCCTCCACCGTTTCCTAGAAAGCAACTCCTTCAAGCCAAGGCCAGGAGCCAGCTCTGGATTTGACAGGTGTCTGACTTGGAGGGATCTCAAGCATGTGTCTTGAGCATCCAGCATGGGCCCAACAGCTTGTGCTGTTTTCAGAAAGGGCTCATTCAGGACACTCCTAAAGACCATAGAGCTCAGTGCCCTGTGATCAGGAGCATGCCACCTCATCAGAACAGCAGGATGCCAGCAGCAGGTGGGCCCATGGGGCAAATCTGTCACCCAGGAAAAACAGAGCAAGGTCCTATTTTCCTGATAATTCTGGTATTTCTGCTATGAAGGAGCAGTCTGATGGGGAAATCTAACTAGCAGGCATCACACGAGCAGCCAACAATGTGCCTCCTACCTGGACAGGCCATGAGTTCTGTGGTGGGAAGGCAAGATGACCAGCCCTGGAGTTTGAGTCCAGCTTTGCCTCTAACTATATAATAGATCAAGGCTAGGGTGAACTTTCATTAGATCGATTCATCAGCTATTGACTGAATGTCCACCTCATACCAGTCACAATTCCAAGAGCTTGGGAAACATCAGTGGACAAAAAAGACCAAGTTCCCTGCTGCTGTGCAGCTTACATTCTAGGAGAGGACAATAAACTTCATAAATAAGTAAATTATATAAGTATTAGGAGATGATAAGAAACATTGAAAATTTTTAAAGTGGAACAGAGTAAGACAACCCAGAAGGCAAGGGATGGCAGGTGGACTCTGCACACGTTGCAGTATTTAGATAGATATGGTGGTCAGGGGGAGTCTCGCAGAGAACAGGAGATTGGAGCAAAGGCATAAAGGACATGAAGAAGAATAAGCCCAGCAGTTATCGGGGATGCCCAGGGGAAGAGTGCTGCAGGCAGGGGACTGGCTAGAGCAAAGGACTTACGAGATGGGGCATGAAAGGTCAAAGAACAGCGAGGGCATGAACAAGAGGAGAGGAGTGCAGAAGGGCGGCGGAGACCACTGTCAGGAGCAAGTCACCTCTCTTGGCCCTCATTTCCTCATGGGTACCATGTATAGAAAAATGCCTCCTGCAAGGGGCTGTCAGGAGGGGACAACAGCTGTGAAGGGCTTGGCATAGCACACAGCGGAGCCTCTGTAAACGCCAGTGGTTTTTCTTCCACCTCTTTTGCCCCAGGTGGCATAACTAGTACAAACGAGCTGGGAAATGGGAGCTGCGCCCTATAACAGCATAGCAGAGTACAAGCATTTTTAATTCACATGTTTAAAGATTTTTTCAACAAATTTGCACTGATTCACTGCCCCAGACTCCCCCCTCCAGCTAGCAGTCCAAGCTTGAGGCCACCTCAGTCCCCTGGCAGTGGTTAGAGACTGTACCACCTAGAGACCCGAGGTCAAGGAGGGGAATCCAAGACACAGGGACATTTGCGTACAAGGGCTTCCTGCTCCCTACCTTGTCTCCCCTTGCCCCTCCACCCCCATGCTTGTGTAGGCCCTAAACTGTGGGGTGGGGTCTTATCCCGCTGCCCCGTGTCTGTGATGTGGGCCCTCCTAGCTGCCTGCTGCTCGGTACAACAAGAGCTCCCTGTGCTTCTTTGAGGAGGTAAGTATGTATGGACAAGCAGGTTCTTGGGAACAAGGAGGGCACACCAGAGAGGGGACAGAGAGCAGGTGGCAGGCCTTCCCAGGAGAGGAACGCTTTCTGGCCCTCCTTGGGGAAGGAGAAGCAATTTCAGCCACTCTGTGGAGGGGGGCTTCTCCTACTTCTCCCTTAGGACCAACGAGAGGAAACTAAGAGGGAGAAGTGTCCTCTCCCTACCTCATAAGAAATATGGGTGCTCAGACGGGAGCCTACCACAGCCAGACTTTCAAAAGCACAACTTTTTATGGCAAATGCCTTTCTCCTTCACAGAGACCCTCCCTACCCAAGGAGAGACCCAGCATGGGAAAGTGGTGAGGATCCCTTCCCAGCAGAACCACAGGCTATGGTTTCCTCTCCAGGTGACTTTAGGTCAGTATGATCCCTGATATAGCCTTGAGGGAGAAGAGAAGCCAAGGAAAGGCGGGAGGAGACAGGCTCCCTCTTGGCCATCCCAAGGCCTGCTCTGCTTGTATGAAAATGAGTTCCAGGAATTTTTCCTCTGATTTGTCAGCCAGCAGCTGCCCATTCCTCTTCCCCTCCCAGGAACCAGCTGCCTTGTCCCTCTCTGTCGCACAGCAGGTCACAACTGAAAGCACTGGGTCTCCTGTCTGGGAATTCCTAAACCCCAGGGAAAGCCCAACCCCTGTCCGTGTTAAACAAGATGTCACTGGGGGAGAAGAATTAGGTAGTGACCCTGACCTCAACACATGTTTTAATGAGTTGGTGAGGGGGAGACAAAACTGACACAAGAGACCAGACTGACCTTTTAGAGAGAGTGCATAATTCATGCCAACCCTTCAGGAATTGCCACTGGTGATCAGAAGGGCGGAGAGCCAGGAGACCCGCAGATTCTATGGAAGACGAGAAATTTAATAATGAGGCCAACAGGGTGGCCAGACTGAGGAACGGATGTTGAGGACAAGTTCAAAACAACTTGCATAAGCAGGGTGGAGTCAGGCTGAGCAGGGTGTCGAAAGCAAGGGGGAAAGGTCCAGAATTCTTCACTAAGAAATTATCCATGAAGCAATCTGGGGTCATTGAGGGCTCCATGTGCTGGGCTGATGTCGATGATGAAAGAGCTGCTGCATAGCCCTCTTCTTAGCTTCCCAGCGTACACAAGCCGCCCCCAGATGCACGACACACACTCGGTGCATCGCCAGGAACAAAGGCTGCCCAGATTCCACTGAGTGGGCAGCCACAGAGAACATTCCTCTTGAGTGGATCAGATCTCTGGGGAAGCTCCTCGACCTGGATACTCTATTTTGGCAGCCAAAGAAGGCTGCCAGGATACGGGAAGCTCTGCATATGAAAATAATGTCAGCCGCCTCTGGGAGGGGAGGTTGGAAGCAAAATCACTCTGAAAACTCACAGATGGCAAGCACAGACTGCGCTGTTTTGGCGCCATCCATTTTTTGTTCTTTTATTTTGCATTTGTGGGTTCCAGTCACAGTAGCCTAGGGAACAGTTCGTGACAGAGAGCTGGGTTGGGTGTGGGAAGAGGGTAAGGACAGGCTCCAGGGTCCACTGCTACTAGACAGAATCTACCCTTCTGGCTGTTGCCAACACCTCACCTAACAGCTACAGGTGGCCACCTGTAGGTCTCTCACCCTTCAATTCACACTCCTTCTCATTTTCATACCCACACATGAAGGAGGGAGCATTCTCTCCTTGTTCCACTGGCAAGGACTTCCCTTAGGTCAAGTTCTCTTTCTTCCCTGCTCGGTCGTCATGGTTTTGTCTTAATGGCAGAAAAATTGCAGTGGACAAAATGAAAAGGTAAATGTATCCCAATTACATATCCCTATCACCCTCCCTTCCGAGGGTGGAGGTTAGGGCTGGAGGGTGGTTGCTGTTGGGAAAAGAACTCACGATCTACATTCTCCAGTATAAAAAATTCCTCCTTTCCCTCACTCACAATGTTTCCATGCTTGAAAATATCGCTTTCTTCTTTCAGTGCGTAGTTATGGTACACTTACTCAATGCTCCGTGACAACGTGTCACATGCCTATGTCGATGACCTGTGCAGTGACTGCACCCTAGTAACTTCCAGCACCTTCGCCGGCACAACCACTTCCATCAGCACTGTGGGAGATCACGCACTATGCCAACTCTTTGAGAACCTCTGGGAAAAGCCAGATATAAGAAAACCATCTGCCCACTCAGCAGCATCTCAGCTTTACTCTGGTTTTGTCTACGACTCAAATCAAATTAGTCCAAACTTCCAGGCCTCTGCATCTCCTTGCGCTGGAGTACAGACTGAACCACTGTTTACTAATCATGTAATTTGGCTGAATGTCAGGAAATTAGGAGGGGCCACAGGAAGGAAGGCAGGAAGGAAGTCCCACTGGGAGTGGTGGGAAGCAGCGCTGGCCAGGATGGCACCCACAAGGGCAGGCAACAGGCCGGCCTGGCCACAGACGCAGGGAGCATTTGGTGCAAGCTGGATGCTGGGCCTGCTTGGAGGTCAATGATCTTGAGGAGACCTGCTCCAGGCTCCTGCAAGCTGAGCTCCAGCCAGCGCTGAGATTGGCTCTGGGAAAAGATCACTGGCACTAAGGTAAAGGTTAGGCTGGGAGAAGTTCCAAACTCTAGTTATGAGATATATTCCCAGGGTTTTAAAAGACAGACCTCAGGTCTTGGCTTGCTGCCTCCAAATGAGAGGTCCCACTCAGCCTAACCATGCCCCAACAAGCCATCAAAGGTGAGGGGGTGAGACCCTCAGCACCAAGGGGCTGGTGCCTGCTGATACATTCATGAGCTGCCTGGATTACTCCCCCAGTATCTCTAGTCTTCCACAAAAACATGGTGTTGTGCTATGTACAACGATACTCCAGAGTAACTTGGCTCAACATCACAGTGTTGGCAATATTTAACAGCCTTATAAAAATATATTGGCAAGAGTTGTTGGCCACGTGATTTTTTTTTAAACCACAGTGTTTGGGCTACAGTTACATGTGTGTATCACTTATTTAAAATTCATGCTATTAATTAATAAATGCCTGATTTAATCCTGCCTGTCATCTACTTCCAAAGAGTTTTTTTTATTCTGAAACAAAAAATCTCAGAGCAGCAAAACTGAGTAGTTGGCTGTGAACGTGGGCATGTTAACAGCCCCCTGCCCTCCCACCACCACCCTCCTCACACTGTCCTCACCTCTGTGTTCATCTTGGGCCTGGGGGACACAGCCTCCTGAAACACCCCCTCAATCCCCCTGCCTCTACAGGAACTGCTTTCTGCTGGACCCGCCAATCTCTCAGGGATCTGCAGCCCACAAGCGGAAGTGGGCACTTGGTGTTGTGACCCTCTTGATGCTCTTCTGAGCCACGTGGCCATATTGAGCTCCATCCTGTGCCATCAGCTTTGTCTTTCTGTGCATGCCACTCAGCTTCTATCTCAGCTGCCACTGGAGACCACAGACCAGGAAAGACCAGACCAGACCAGAAGGCACATAGGTGCCTTCCTGGTGCAGAGCTGGTGACCACACCCAGTTCTGGGACTTTGGCCCTGTGGCTATTCTATTCAGTTCAGTTTAAAATCTGTAGCCACTTAGGTTTTAGCTAGGAAAGGACTACTTCTAGACAAATAGCAAAGATGCTGTACCTCTTGCTAGAGAGGCTGGCACTGTTCATATAATCTATTGGGCTAAAGTATACCCATCACCTCTTCTAATGAGATATTTTAGGCATCAAGAAGAAAGGATGATCTACCATCCCACCTCTGTATTTATAGAATCACCATGTCCTTGAGCTTATATTAGAGTCCAGAGTAGTCTTCAGAGGGTTATAAGGCGCATAAACTCAAGGGACAATAGGTCAATAGGTGTCCAGGATGACTAAAAGCTATCATAAAAATGCACTTACCTTCTATCTTTTCCACATAAAGAGTACACTCCTGAATGGACCCCATCAATCTCAGTTTTTTCAAAATTCTTGTGTGGCTGCCATGGGAACAACCAGAGTACCCAGACATCTGGGAGGAGTGGAGGGGCAAGAGGCGAATGGACTATAAACCTGGCTGGGATGAGGAAGCCACTCAGGAGGTTGTCACAAGGCTAAAGTGGCAGAAATTCTTGGGTCACTATCTTAAAACAAAAATATGACAATCAGCAAACTAACAGCCAATAACCACGTTTACCTTTACCCAGGGCCAGTAATGAAAGGCAGAGAATGCCGGTGTTTACTGGAATATATTGCCCTGAACTACTTGGGAGGGAAAAAAAAAGAGTTTTATAAATCCATTCTGAGTATGCAATCAAGAATGCAGACAGGAATTTATATGCAAAGTTTTCACTGCAATATTATTTATAATAGTGAAAAATCAAAACCAACCTACATTGTAAGGAATAAGAAAAATAACTAAAATTAAGACACATCAATAAGTCAGAATATTCCATAGCCATTAAAAAGGATGTTAAGCCAAAAAGATTAATGATATGGGAAAATAGTCATGATTAAGTAAAAATCAGGATAAAACATTGTGTATGCAATATAAGTGGGATGATATTAACAGTTCTTAAATTTGATGTGGGAGGATTCTGTACCATTGTTCTTTTCTTCTGGGTTTTCCAGATTTTCTGCAACATGTGTTATTTGCATAACCAGATGGGCCTAAAGAGAAGGCTAGAAATGTTAAGTGGATAAGATAGTCACTTTATGTAGGATATATTAAATGTTTTAATTAAAAATGGACTCTATTGTAAGTCGCCTATTTGAACACAGTTGGAGCCCCTTGGGTAGAGGGGATAATGAAACAGTTGGGGAACTAATCTAAGCCACAAGGAAGAAACCATGGAGAGTTTACCCACATTCTGGCTGAGGTCTAGGCTCCTGACCAGTGGGCCCTGTTATGCTCTCTTCCTTCCTCGCTTTGCAAATCTCCTCAGGTCACACCCTCGTGCTTCCATAGCAGAATATTAGCTCTTACGTCAAAATAGTTAATGCCTCTATTGCATGAAAATATGATTTGGTTTCCATGTACAATTCATTAATTGAACAAATATTTATTAAGTGCCTACAATTTTCCTGGTACCTTCTTTATCCACATAACAAATATTTATTGGAGACTGAGCAGGAAGTATAGAAAATGACAAAATAGATTCCCTGCCCTCGTGGAGCTAAGAATCTGCTAGAAATTGGTGATACTGAGAGAAAAGACAAAACTCTCCCCTCAGGCAACTCCACAATCCAGACAGACAAGTTAATAAAAAGTGATGATGCCTAACATAAGAGCTAATATTCTGCTAAGGGAGCACGAGAGTGTGACCTGAGGAGATCTGCAAAGCGAGCAGGGAAGAGAGCATAACAGGGGCCACTGGTCAGGAGCCTAGTCCTCAGCCAGAACGCAGGTAAACTCTCCATGGTTTCTTCCTTGTGGCTTAGATTAGTTCCCGAACTTTCATCATCCCCTCTACCCAAGGGGTTCCAACTATGTTCGAATAGGCAACTTACAATAGAGTTCATTTTTAATTAAAAACAAAAAAGGTCTGAGTCCTGCCTGTTCATATCCAGCCTACTACTAAGCACAGGAGTCCACCACCCCCATTTGTTAAGAACACTAAGGAAATCCGGGTTTAACAACAACAAAAAAGCCTAGAGTCAATGCAAAGAGAGCTGGGGAAGGGGGCAACATTCGCCTTCAGTCTCCACTTTTCCTTTCTACCTTCTAAATGGCTTTTAAACATCTTAGATGACACATGAATAAAATCCTACACATGTATAGCACTTTACACAGGAGACTCTTACAGGAGTAAGGTCCCAGAGAGCCTAAATAGGATTCCCAAATCCGGTTTCATACAATTAGCAAGAGACTAGTGACCATCCCTTGTCCACGTCTGTTTGCACAAATTGATGTCTATGGAAAATTGTTCTAGTTTTGTAGTTGCTGTTGTTGTCACTGTTTGTTTGTGTTGTGACTAGAAGAAATATGGAGATGCAGGGAAATGGAGAAGAGTAGTAAATCAATGGTAAGAGTCTAAGATCTAGAAATTAGGAGAAACTTCTATTATTACTGAAGTATCATTAATGAACATGTCACTTCACTGTACCCACAAGTTGGTGGAGCTGGGGATATTCGAGTGCCACATGCCATCTCTTGGAAGACTTAACTCTTCTCTCCAGTCATGAAAACCAAATAACTGACCCTTAATCTTTGAACTTTCAAGAATCTCAGGGTTATATTTAAAGTTTAATTATAGAAACTCTGTAGCCCACCCCTCCCCAACATCTAACCATATTTTTCCTTAGTCTTGACTTTCTATTACTTTATATAATTTCCTTGTTCCTGATTCCTTAACTTTATCTTACCATTCTTTTCTTGTATGGTATCTGTGGTCAGCAGATCAAAACCTTGTCTGATGGGAGGCTGAGTATTAATAAATACATGAAAATATGATTCCCAAAAAGAGCCCTGTGAAATACTTAGCCCATGCTGTGTCCCAGTTTTCCAGATGGAGAAGCCAAGATGAATATGTGTCCACTTATGTACCGTCATGAATATTTGCATGCTAAAAGAGGGTGGTGCTTCCCAGAAAGAAATGAATCACAGAGTGGAATTTCCAACATCCGTGGGGAAGATCTTTGTCTTTTTCAGATACCATAAACCTAGTCTTGCCACCGGCTATCATGTCCTTCTTACTAAAACATTACCTATCTAGCTAAGTGAGGAAAAAATGATGGGAAAAGGACTGTCAGATGATGTAAAAAGTAGCGTTTGGTCTCTAAGGGAAGGGCCAGGGCCATGGGCAGGAGAATCAGCTGCTGGAAGAAAAGAGAAAGGGGTCGGGGAGAGCTGAGCAGTTTCAAATGAAAAATTAAATTAATTTTAAAATCTAATTTACAGCAAAGTAGAGCAGCAGATGTGAAGGGAGTTGAAACTCCTCCTTGGATTGTATCCCCTAAACTTTCCTGTTCTTTCATTCAGCCTGAACATCATCCTATTTATTCCAAATAGCAAAACTGGATTAATTAAGAAATAAAATACTCCAGACAGTTCATTTCTAGGGATTGTTTGTACACAGCATGTATGAGAGGAAGGAAATGCTTGCAATTTTAATTTCTCCAGAAAGAAGGGCCACCAATACTTCCTACCTCAAACTTTAAAAGTGTACCTTCCAGCGAGGCTGTCCTAATGAGCTTTATATCCCAGAATCAAGTATTAGTAAAATATGTATTTATTTTTGCAGTTCATTCATTTTTACACCAACACCTTCCATGAGTCAGGAGCTGTGCTAGCTTCTCTGCTGTGTAGGTGGTTTTGGAGATTCTGCTGGCTTAGATACAGTTCAGATGCCAAGATCCAAACTCAAGTCACAGGCCAGATCGGTTCTGCAAGACTTCCATGTACTAGTCATCAGTGAGGCATTTCATATCAAGAAATGAGAGGATAAAACTGCTTCCTTTGTGCTGTCACAGAACAAGTGTAAAAAAAAAGTGGCCACTGAAGAGCCCTGCTATGAATCTTGTGCTTTTCATGAGGTGAACTTCCCCTCCCTAGAGATGTGTGAATAGCAAATCCGGATGCCACGTCCCCCTATTCCGTACTGCTGGTTTGTCTTGTTTGTCTGCTATGGGCCTGACATCTGCCAAAACACCCCGCAATTTAATCATGGACATTGTCGGGTACTACCCTTACCTTGCATAAAACTATTCTTTATACACTGGGCTTTCTATTTAGTGATATCTGTTCAAGGTGTTTAAATTTTTAAAAAATCTAAACAACAGCTTGATTGAAATCTGCTTTTGTATATTCTTTTCTGCACATGTTTAAGCATCGCAATGAAAAGCAAGTTCTAGAAATCAGGCAGGAGAACCTGGCTGGAAATATTCCTGTGTAAAGCTACTGAAGTTCGAAAAGGGAAGACTCTTACTAGCCAACATTAATAGTGATAGTATCTAACATTCACTGGATGCTGACTAGGAGCCATGCACTGATTACATGCATCCATGCTGTATTCATTTGCGAAGGCTGCCATAACAAAGTACCACCAACTGGGTGGCTTAAATAACAGAAATGTATTGTCTCACAGTTCTGGAGGCTAGAAGTCCAAGATCAAAGTGTCAATAGGTTGTTTCCTTCTGAGGGCTGTGAGGGAGAATCTGTTCCATGCCTCTCTTCTAGCTTCTCCTGGTTTGTTGGCAATCTTTGGCATTCCTTAGCTTGCAGATGCGTCACTGATCTCTGCCTTCATTTTCACATGGCATTCTCCCTGCATGGATGTCTCTCTGTGTCCAAATCTCTTCTTTTTATTAGGGCATTAGTTGTATTAGGTTAGGGTGCACACTAATGACCTCAACTTAATCATCTGAAAAGACTCTATTTCTATATAAGGTCACATTCCCAGGTACTGGGAGTTAGGACTTTGACACTTTGCGGGGACGCACAGTTCAACCTCTGACACACTCATTATCTCATTCAGTGCTCACACCAGCAGCATGAGGCTGGGGCTATGATTATGGACATTACAAACTGGGACACTGAGGCTTTGGAAGCTTTGCTTACCTTTACTGAACTCGTCTACCATACAAATGGTAGAACCAGGGTTAGGATGCAGACAGTTTGACTCAAAAGACCATGCTCTTAATCACCACCTGGGATTTCCAAAGGAGCAGGAGAAATTTCCTGACCTTTCAGTTTCTTGGCCATAGGTTATGCACTGTGATCTCACCCACTCTACTCAAAGGAATACTAGTGACCTGTGATTGAGCACTATTATGCATACTACATTACCTCTTTAATCTCCCAAACAATTTTAGAAGTCCCATACTCTTTATCCCAGATCACAAATTAGCAAATTGAAGGTCAAAGAAGTGAAGAACATCTGGCCAAGGTCACAAAACAAGAAAGGGTTGAGCCAGGATTCAGGCCACCCCCCACCACCACCCACCACCACTCCTTCCTGAAGATGTATTTTCTCCACTGTGCTGTGCTGCGTCTCAGACAGAGCCCGAGGCATAGCAGGCTGTCATTCAGCCACATTTAAAAATAAGTCCAAGTAAATCTCACAATGCTCTGTTTTCAAAAGCATGCACAAAACAAACTTCAAGTCTAAAGAATTTGAATCAGCCAAGGGAAAACATAGGAAAATATCAAATGTTTGTATGATTACCTGAGCAACCTTTTCTGTACTATGTAAATGTGTAATGACTAATCGGCCAGGGTGGCTGAGGAATTTTTCTAGACATGGGCAGTTTTCATTTGTGCCCGTGATTCACTCAGCTACCTATGTGAAGCAGGGAAAAGCCTTGTATTTATTTAGCATAACGATGGACCAAAACAAAAGGAGAAATCATTTCACTCCTGCTTAGGTAAGACATTTTAATCTTTCTTAAATCTTTGTGTATCTATTTTTGTGTTCATAGCAACTGGCAGACTATTTGGAAAAGAAATGTGCATGTGTTGAGTACAAAGGGAAGACAGCAATGGGCGGCGGGATGTGTGCTGAAGCGGGAGCGTTAACATTTGGCAAGTGCCAGACACAAATGGCTATTGATCAGGAAGAATCCTTGGCAAAATAATATTAAGATTTTTCTGGGGGCATGTTGACCATTACTAGTTTTCAGTTTTCTGACATTCCCCAAAACAGAAAAATACAGATCGTGACTCCCTGGGGCTTTGCAGTTTGCCAACTCTCTGAGAGCATTGCTAGCTGTATAGTGCCATCATGTGGTCACTGCTCAGTCTGTTCAGAAATTCTGCTGGAGCCAAGCCTGGCAGGGTGGCTCTGAATGATTCAGATCTCTTCGTGTTGGGCAATGAGAACATTGCTGGCTGGTCACACATCTGGCCTAGGCAGTAATAGTGTGCGTGCTGGGGGAGCGGAGTTAAGAAAGAAGGGCTGAGAAGGTCCCTGGAAGACGAGCAGGGGTGGGACAAGGAGAGTCCAGGCAGCTGGACTTGGCCGTGTAGACAGGCAGTTGGCAGAGAGGAAATTTATCCACTGGGGATTAGGACCATACTAGTCGGTTTGGGTTCATAAACTACGCTTGGATCCTTGAGAAGGAGGAATTGGCAAGAGTATGGCTAGGCCCCAACTCTCCTGGGGTAGGTGGGACTGGGAAACAAAGCAGGAACTGGACCTAAAACCCAGTTACAGTCTTGCCTGGTCACTGGCTCTTAAAGAAGCCAGCATCCCATGCGCCTTACTCAGGAAAAGATGGAAGTCCAGCCAAGCCCTGCCCCTGCCTGGGCGCTCGCCCAGGAAACTGCTCCAGCTGACGCTCTCCGCAGCAGAGGAAGGAAGAAATCACGTCCACGTGGGGAGAAGCTGAGGTCTGAAGTCTCATCACTAGGTGGGGTGTTAAGATGGGCTTAGGAAGATACACAGGTTATAGGCTCTGTGCAAACAAAGGGCAACAAAATGAGAACGGCAAAGGCTATTTATTCTGCGGGAATCAGCCACCATCATTTGAGTTTTGGCAGAGGCTCCAATGCAGGCAGAGGAGTGGGAAAGCTTTGTAGTGCAAACAAGGAAAGGCTTCAGGTGTGCGCTGATCGGGGCCTGGGGCAGCTGCAGGTGGGCTAATTCGAAGTGGGGCATCCTATGGGGTTGTTTAGGGGTGGGTACCTATTTAGCTTGCTCTGGTTAGTTCTAAGTGAAAAATGGGGACAAAAATTAGGGAAGCTGCCAGTTATTCATCAAGTCCTGGACATCTGGGGCTGATTGTTACAGAAGTTACTGTTCGGCTTCCTGGATTGTCATTAGAGGCAGCGACCTGCCTTCCTGCAGGTCTGACTTACCGCAGGCTGGCTTCCTGGGTTGTTTGCTGTAGATAAGGGGTTGGTTTCCTGAGCAGGTCCCCTGCTGCAGATTGTGAGTCAAAGTTCTATCTTTGCATATGGTCCGACCCATTTGTAGATTCAGTCTCTCAACTCTGAGGGGCTATGACTCAAGGATCAGCCTAGGAGCAAGTGCGCTGTGCTGGGAGGCTTCGTCTTGAGTCAGACAAACACTGAGGAGCTGGAATTGGCAAAAGACCCCACCACGTCTTATCCCCCAGTCAGAATCAAGTCTAGGAGGGGACAGGACAAGCTGGAAGCTCAGGGGTCAATACTGGGGTGTGTCATGGCTCAGAACAACAGCTACGATTTATCCATGCTAAACCCCCTCTTGGCCACTGATATGTGGATGAGGCAACTTGATTATTTGCTGTTTTCATCGGAATTGGATGAGGAACTTGGAAGAGACTTAAGCTTCAGGAGGAGGAGGAGGAGGAAGTGGTATTGGTGTTGGTGGTAGTGGTGTTGGTGTGGTACATTTTGTAGGCAGCTGGGAGACATGAAATAGCCTGCCACTGCCCCACTGGGTGTCTTGGTACCTCTAATTAGATTTTGGGGCCCTGGGTCTATCCTGTGGAGAAACTATATATGATTTTCTAGAAATGCAGTGACCATCGTTCGGTAAGGGCAAGAGGGCTGCCAAAGCAAGGCTGGGGGTGCACATTTTTGGGAGGGAACACCGGCTACAGGCACTCCAGTTTAATTCAAGTGGACTTGAAAGTGTGACAGGGGAGCTGAGGACTTTTCCTTTCTTGCTGATGACTTTTTTTTTTTTTTTTGGGACAGAGCTCTTTTGCCTGGGCTAGAGTGCCATGGCATCAGCCTAGCTCACAGCAACCTCAAACTCCTGGGCTCAAGCAATCCTTCTGCCTCAGCCTCCCAAGTAGCTGGGACTACAGACATGCGCCACCATGCCCGGCTAATTTTTTTTCTATATAGTTTTAGTTGTCCGATTAATTTCTTTCTATTTTTAGTAGAGACGGGGGAGGGTCTCGCTCTTGCTCAGGCTGGTCTCGAACTCCTGAGCTCAAGCAGTCCGCCCACCTCGGCCTCCCAGAGTGCTAGGATTACAGGCGTGAGCCACCGCGCCCGGCCTCTTGCTGATAACT
Source organism: Propithecus coquereli (assembly GCF_000956105.1). Classification (NCBI taxonomy): domain Eukaryota; kingdom Metazoa; phylum Chordata; class Mammalia; order Primates; family Indriidae; genus Propithecus; species Propithecus coquereli. The sequence goes on from NW_012148964.1 coordinate 1,287,691, forward strand.
TTAACTCTATGCCCACTTTTACAGCATCCATCACCTAAAAAAGTTACACGTGGACCAACACAACTCCCATGTTACGTTGACATTATTCCCTTATTTGTCAACTGTACATGAGCCGGTTGGTGGCACAGAAACTCTAGTCGTAGCAAAGCTGTATTATAAATGTACCTGGAAATGGGCGAAATATGGATGAGTTAATCAGAAGAGACATTTGAGAGCAGATATATTTATTAATAATTTTTCTAGTTTTAGCAGAGTCTTGTTCCGTATGAACACTTGGGTCTCACTAAGGGCCAGTGTGGAGGGTACAGTGTTCCCCAAATCTCAGTCATAATTTTGGCTATATCCATACTCAGCCTATACAGTTCCTTAATATTTTTCTTTAAATTTATTGACTTGTTTTTAATCATGGCTATCTTGAAAGGAAAACTACATCACTATTGAAAATGGAAAGCCAATATTACCTGTCATAAATAGAAAGTAAGCCTAAATATAAATACATAACTAATCAAATAAAACTCTTCACCCATAGACTGTCCTCAAATGGTCTCCTATTCCACCAATGGCACTAGGGACACATTTGGAGAAATACTTGTGCAATAATATTAATAGTTAAGAGCTCTGGCTCTGGTATCAGACTGCCTGGCTTCAACTTCTGGCTATAAAATCATGAGCAAATATTTAGCCTAAGTTTCATTCCTTCACTTGTAAAATAGAGCATTTGCTTCATAGAGCTGGTGTGAGGATTCAGTGGGATGATACATAAGTAAAAGATTTAGCACAATGCCTGATATACGATAAACAATAAACATCAGCTGTAGCTGTTATTATTATTGCTATTATCTTTTTGGATTGAGTCACCAGTGTATAGCTCTTCCCAATAGCTGGTCCTCAAAACACTCACACCCCATCAGTGGAGAGGAATAACGGTCAGAATATACAGAAGGTGCATGTCTTAAAAGACTTGCAGACTACTAAAAATAAGAAGCCAAGTCAATGGAGCTGTTGTGTCTTTCGTCTTAAAAACTCCAGTCAGCAAGTCAGTGAACCTAAGTGTATCAATCAACTTCTGATTTTTGATATATTTTTGATGTAACCTGTCCCTTCCCAACCTCTTGGTTCTGTGTGACATTTTTAGCTCCTGGCACTCACTGAATGAGTCAGAGTCCCAACAGAAATCAGATAGTACCCAAAGGAGAGACTGAAAGGTTTAATAATAGAACTATTTACAGAGGTGTGGGCAAGAATTAAAGAAGCCAACAAAAGATGATGTAGCAACCCAGGGCCTAGAAAAACAGGAAGCTATTACAACCCTACAGCCTAAGGGCAAGGGGAAGGAGCTGTAGCAAGATCCCCCGGGAGCCACAGTCATGAGAGTCCACCCCCGCCCAACACCCCATAGGAGTCTTGACCTTAGTAGGGGCCAGCAGAGGGGCAGCAGAGAGAATGCCTGTCATGAATGGATTCTTTTCCTGCCTGCCTGTCTCCTGCCAGGGCCTCCCAGGAACTGAAACCAGGTGGAAGCTAGAGGACAAGGGGAGCACAGGACATGCCACACTTAGAGGTCAGCAGAGAAGGGCAGAGAGGGGATCTGGAGGGCCAGATGGAGAATCGCCAGCACATTCCTCACATAACATGATGATGTTTACAGATCTGTCATGCCTCTTTGCACTCCTTAAACTCTCAGTAGAACGAGTTATAAATGTCAAATGAATCAGATCGTGAATGTGTGTGTCAGTGACACAGAGACTAGCGGGGATGCCAACAGAGGGGTGCACCACCCATCTAGAGCACGGAGAGGGCGCCCTCTGCAGGCCCCTTGTCAGCCAGAGCTCTGCTACCAGCAGCATGACTTTGGAGTGAAGGGGACAGTGCATGGGAGAGACCCTCGTGACTTCCATCTTCACCACCAGCTAGCAAAATCAAGAAGCAATGCAATTAAAATCTCTCACCTACTAACAAAGAAAGGGTATGTTCCCCAAGTCTTCTGAGAGAAGAACATAGCACCCTAAGTCTCGGGAGCAGATGCTGAACACCTGAGCCAGGCTGCCTCTAACAGCAGTTTGCACGAACAGTGGCAGAGTGTGTGTTGGCAGGAAGGGCAAAGCGGGCACCTGGCAGAGCTGTGGGCTTCCAGGCCCCGCTTGAGTAAGGTAGGCAGCCCTGCTTCTTTGAATGCTGTCACAGAATGCAAGTCCCAGGCAGGCAGAAACAACATTTTCTTGATTGAGGAAACAAAACTGTTCAGTTGGGCTGCCTTCTCACAGCTGAGCCAAGCTAACAAAATCCTGTTATTGGAAAAGGCCCCATCCACATATCTCTCTCTCCCTCCCTCCCTCTCTCCCCTTCCCCCCTTCCTCCCTCCTTCTCTCACTCTCTCCTTGTGGCAAAACACAATTTTAAAAATTTACCATCTGAATCATTTTAAGTATACAGTTCAGTAGCATTAAGTACATTTGGATCATTGTAAAACCAATCTCCAGAATTCTTTTCATCTCACAAAACTGAAAGTCGATACCCACTAAGCAATTCCTCACTCTCATCTTGGATTTGCCTACTCTAGATATCCCAAGTGGAATCATATAGTATATTCCTTTTTGTGATTGGTTTATTTCACGTATCCTCACGTCCTAAAGGTTCATTCAAGCTGTAGCATATATCAGAATTTTGTTCCTTTTAAGGCTGAATAATATTCCATTTGTGTACAGACCATATTTTGTTTATCCATTCATCTATTCCACCTCTTGGCTATTGTGAATAATTCTGTGAACATGAGTGTACAAGTCTCTTCAAGACCCTGCTTTCAGTTCCTTGGGGTGTACACTCATACGTGGAATTGCTGCACTTCTCTTTTATTTACCTCCATGCTGACTTTTTTCAGAGATATTGATTGGTTGATTTTCTGAACAGAACAATGTGGGTTCTCCCTGCATCCCATAAATCAAGGTCATGTGGGGGGAAGGGCCTAGGATCTGAAGTCACAGCTCTGGGTTTTAAGTCTCCATGAACCATTTACCAGCTATGTAATCTTAGGCAAGTTCCCTAACACCTCAGAAACCTGTGTTTTTCTTCCATAAATGGAATACTCACAGTATTAGTTTCCTAGAGATGCCTTACAAAGTACTGAAAACTGGGGGGCTTAAAATAGCAGAAATGTATTCTTTCACAGTTCTGGACACAAAAAACCCAAAATCCAAGTGTCAGCAGGGCTGGTTCTTTTCAGAGGGAGAATCTGTCCCATGCCCCTCTCCTAGTTTCCGGTGTTTGCCAGCAATCTTTGGCTTGTAGCTATATAACTTCAACGTCTGCCACCTCCCCCTTGTGTGTCTGTGTCTTCACTTGGCATTCCCTTTTCTGTGGGTGTCTAAATTTCCCCCATTTTATAAGGACACCAGTAACTGGATTAGGGTCCCTCCTAACCCAGTATGACCTCATCTTAACTTGACTACATCTGCAAAGATCCTATTTCTAAATAAGATCACATTCACAAATACTGAGGTTAAGACTTCAACCGATCTTTTGGGGACATAAAATTCAACCCACAACACTCCCCCTCCAGGGTCTCTATGAGAATGAAATGCGTTTGTCCGTGCTGAGGCGTCATACTGGGTGGGAGGAGTGGTCATGCCCAGCTGACATGTAGCTTGGGTGTCCTCTGAATACAAGAACTTCCTTCTCCCTGTGCTGCTTGATTCAGAGTGTTATGTCCATTCTTGTTTTCTAAGTGCTCCTCTGGTTCCAACTGGGACTGCATTAACTGTGTGAGTTGTTAAATGTTCAATGTCATTTTCACCACTGGGACGAGGAAGAACATTGAGTGTGGACTTTAGTGGATCCATCTGGCTCCTTGAGCTTTCCGGTTTTTGCTGCCTTTGCTCTCTGGAGAGCAGCCCTCTGCTGCTCTCACCACCCCCCTTGTCCTGGGAGGAACAGAGTGCCTGGGATGATCTCGGAAGTGACACCAGCAGGGCTGCGAGGTCACTACGTCCTTCCCGGCCCATTCAATAGTCACCACATCCATAAATACCACACCCCAGAGAGGCCCCGGCTGCCTGACTGATATATTGTCTTCAGATGTTCGCCTGTGTCCTACATAACGTTCTCCAAGCTGGGACACACAAAACAGATTTACTGGGAGTCGGGACAGAAATGATTAACTCTCAACACTTTAACTATATTGCTGCTAAATGGCTTACTTACCCGTGTGCTCTGCACTCCAGAGGAATAACCATTTTCCAACATATGAAAATCAGCATTTCTAGAAGAAATAAAATTAAGGGCTGATTATTTGAGTTGAAAAAATATGCATTATGTGATTTCTCTAAAGGAGAAGATGTAATAAAATAACAAAAGTTTCCACTCGAAATTTTTCTGAGCTCATCTATTGAAAAGGGAGCTGTCACATGGCCACTTTCCAGAATATATGACTTTGAGGCTCTGAGACAAACTTTTAAAGGAGTTTAGATAAAGGATTCAACTGAACCCCTCATTTAGCAGCTCGGCAGCCCTGCAACCTGGCTGCTCAGGTTGGTGCCAGCACCACACTTGCCTGTCGAGCTGCAGGTGGCTGAAAGGAAGGAACTCGGTGACACAAACTTCTCAGAGGTTTGGACAGGGCTACCTGGTGATTTATTTACAGAGGCAGCTTTGCTGTAAGATCAACACCAGGGCAATTTGACTAGGCAGGTTGCTAAACCCTATGGCAAAGTCGAGTTTTAAAGTGTGTTTTTTTATGCTCTCTGAGTCTAGTTAGTTTTAATGAGCCGTGGCTTTCTTGTGAAAGAATTAAACAGCAATTCCTAATATGAACGAATCTAAGCGTAGGACTCGAGACACAAATGAACACATTCTCCCCTGTCCCTGCCACCTACTCTCGGTCATATAAAGTAGCCCTGGCTTCCACACATCCTGGCAGATAGAACATCAGGGTAGCTTATCTCCAGTTGTAAAAGCCTGCTTAATGCTACTAATAGCATAAGTAATTTTGCTGGAAAGCCTAGGGAGGATTCTTCCATTTATTACCTAGTGAATCAATTCTAACTTTAATAGAAGAGATGGTGACTATAGACCGCAATGCACAATAAAGTGCTGCATGTAAATCCTAGCAGGGTTTTGATGCCAGGATTCTGAAAGGGAAAAAGAGACCCTCCCTCACCTCCCTTTTACTTATTTTACTGCTTGGAGTGTGGGAAAGGAGACTGTCAATGTCTGGCAGAAGCAGCCTCTGTTCTTCTGCGGGTGCCCTTGAGACTTGCAACTGCAGTGGCAGAGAAGGAAGGCGAGGGCACCAGGTTGCAGCATTGTGTTGCCGGGGGCTGAAAGGCGCGGATGAGATGATGCTGATTACAAGGACTGAACGAAAGCGGAGAGCAGGGTTCTGAAAATGGCTGAGAAAGAAAGAAAGAAATGCCCTGTGAGTCCAAGAAAGTGGATATTGCACATTGGGTACCTCTTGTGCCTTTGTCCTTCAAAAATGAGGCCTGTGCTGCCTGAAGTCAGTTTTCCTGCTTCTCCCAGGGGCTCTCTCATGAGGCTGGGGAAAATGGAGAATCCTTTTTGCTAAAGAATCAAATCAGATCAGACAACCCACTAACGTGGGAAATGGCAAACAATAGAGACAGATGGCCAGAAAAGTTCATTCTCCTGCCATTTCTCGACACACCCTTACCTTGTCGACATCCTCTCCCTACCACACCCCAGGCAACACTTGAGAGCACACTGCACCATTTTCCTCCCAGATGGCCTGGTCTTCTTGGACATTCTAGCACCCGACTTCGCTCTCAAGCCCACTTTCACCCATACATGTATTCCCACTGCCAGTTCTTAAGCCCCCTCAGTCAGGGACCTGAGGTCCAAGCCGACCTGGGCAGTCCCAGCAACGTGCAGCTGTTCCAAGCTGAGGAGTGAGCCGCAGGGCAGACCTCACTGGCATCTCACACAACTGTGCATCAGAAAGCGTCAATTTTCACTTGCTGTTTCCGAGTTGGCGATTTCTTACCTGGAATCAGGAAACCCTAGTCATTTGCTTAAAGGGAAAAAGAGGACTTGAACACAACCCTTTGTTTCTTTCTCAAAGCAGCTTTTCTACAGGGGCTGTGGGGAGAGATCTGTAAAACCACAGCCCGGACCCTGACGATGAAATGACAATTAATTTAGTTTTAAATGGGTCACTAAATATCCCCAGCGGTGTTTTTTCTCATGCCTTAAATACACAGCATGATGGGAAAGTGTAATACTTTAAGGAATCGCTTAGAATCTTTTCTGTCACAAGGAAACAAGTTCCATATCTTCTCTTATTCACCTGAATCTTTTTCCTTTCTCTCCGCTGTAAAATGTGTCAGGGATATTCTTTAAATTGCCTATTTTTCTCTTCCCCCTAGGAACGCTGTAGGTAGGAAATCTTGCTCGACAGAGCACTCACAGTTAAAGATTTCCAGATACTGCCTGGAATATTCTGAGAACAGTGAGTCAAGTGTGCTAACCAGAAACAACCTGCTGGGCTCTTCTCCCCAGCAGCGCCGGGAGAAGCCTGTGGTTTTGACACTTAACCCTCTAATAAAGAGGAAGTTCTCTGGGATCCTTTTGAAACCTCTCAGGCACAGGAAAAAGAGACTGATTTAATTGTGGTTATCCCTGTGTTTCAGTCACTTCACTGCTCAGTTAGACACTGAGAACAAAGCTGGAACGAGAAAGGAGAAAATCCGCTTCTGTTTCACAGTCTGTGCGCAGTAAAGTTGCATGGGGAGGAGCAGACAGTCAAGACCGACCCCAGGGAGGCCCCTGTCCTGGCCCCCAGAGCCTGGGACTATGCTGCTGTACCTGGCAAAGGGACTCGGCACATGAGATGACGTGAAGGATCTCGAGATGGGGAGATTTTTTGGATTATCCCGGGGAGCCCAATGTAACCACAAGAATCCTTACAAGTGAAAGTGAGAGGAAAGAGCATGTCAGAGTGGCGTGATGTGAGAAAGTCTTGACCGGCCACTGCTGGCTCTGAAGATGGGAACGGGCCATGAGCCCAGGAGGCAAGTGGCTTCTGGAGCCTGGAGAAGGCAAGGAAACAGACTGTCCCCAGGGCGTCCAGAACATAGCCCTGCACTACCTGGATATCAGCCTTGCAAGATGCATTTTAGACTTCTGACATTCAGAACTTTAAGATAATGCATTTGTGTTGCTTTAAGCCACTAAGTTTGTGGTAATTTGTTACAACAGCAATGGGAAACTAAGGGAGGAAATTGAAAAACAGTGTTCCCTAGAAATCAATGAACTACGGATCCCAAAGTAACCACTCGCATTTGGGTGGCTTACATATCTCATTTGATCCTACAACTGCACTAGAATGTAAACCATTTTACTAGAAAGTAAGCTTCTTGAGGGCAGAGTCTTTGTTTTGTTCACTGCTATATCCTCAGCACCTAGAAGAATGTCTGGCACATAGTAATTGCTCAATAAATGTTGTTGAGTGCATTAGTCAGAAAACAACACTCTGGGCCAGTTGGTAGCTATGATACAATCTGCGGGCAGAGTACCCTGTGTTAGAAATGACTAACATGTTTATTTATCTCTACTCCCCTTGCCCTATTCTGAACCACCGTCCTCTCTGGCCACTTCACACATCTAGTCACAGCCACCTCTACTCTTCTCCAGTACTCCTCCATATTCTAGTCTGAGTGATCTTTTAAAAACACATTGGAGCATGTCTCTCCCTTACTCCCACCACACGTCCCGGGACAGAGAATACAATCTCTGTCAGGGCCGGACGGCTGCCTGCTCTTGCCCCTGCCATCCCGCCCAGCTTCATCTCGCATCACCCCTCCCATGTCTGTGGCGGATCCAACCAGAAGCTCCATGTGCCAAGTCCCTCCTTCGTCAGGACCTGTGCACATGCTGGGCCCTCTGTCTTGAATATCTTTCCCTCCTAGCTGCTCCCACCATTTCTCCTACGTAACTTCTGCGCATCCTTCATTTTTCTTATCGAGAGTCATTTCCTTAGGAAATCCTTCTGCAACCTACACTACCAGATTCACTAATACCTCCCCACCCTCATGCTCTCAGAGCATCCTTTGTAGCATGTATCACTGACTTCCCAATACCTAGCACAAAACTTGGAAGTAAGAAAGCCACACACATTTGTGGCATAAATAAATTTACTGAAGGTTAAGTGATTTCCCTAAAGTCACGCAGCTTGTAAGTGCTAGAGCTAGGAACAGGACGCAGGTGTTCTGACTTCCGTATCTTTCCACTACTCCACATGGCCTCTGTAAGTGATTCCTGTAGGGGTGTCTGAAAAACGGAAGAAGAAACTCCTCAAAGACTGGAGCAGTGACCGCTGTGGCAGCGAACTACAGCAGAGGAATAGACTCAGACAAGCCAGCCTGGCACACGGACCCCAGAGACGGAGCCTTGGCTTTGAGCATAGTGTATCTTGGTCCAGGAGGAGGAGAGGCAGGGCTGCCAACAGCAATAAACCCCACAGAGCCTGACAAACTCCAACAGATTACTCAGGAAACAGCTGGCACCCACTCACTGGACTTTGCAATCACATTTGTGCATGAGGATGAGAAGAACATCAAAGTGAGTTAGCAGATTCCGAGTCCAATAGTAGGTGCCTGCTATGGACTGAATTGTGCTCCCCCCAAATTCATATGTTGAAGCCCTAATCTCCAGTGTGACTGTATTTGGAGATAGGGTCTTTAGGAAGGTAATGAAGGTTAAGTGAGGTCATAAGGGTGGGGTCCTAATCTGAAAGGACTGGTGATCTTATAAGAGGGAGAAGAAATTTTCTCTCTTTTTCTCTCTCCCTCTCTCCCTCTCCCCGCCCCTCACACACACACACACACATACACACATACACACACACACGAGGAAAGGTCGTGGGGACACAGGGAGAAAGTGGCTGTCTGGAAGCCAGGAAAAGAGCCCTCACCAGAACCAAGCTATGCTGGCATCGTGATCTCAGACTTTCAGCCTCCAGAACTTGAGAAAATGAATTTCTGCTATTTAAGCCAGCCACTCTGTAGTATTTTGTTATGGCAGCTGAGCAGACTAGGGCAGTGCCCAGATGTCTGTAGCACTAATTTAAATCCAGTGGTTCTGGATAAGAAGATTACAGCAAAATTAATTTCTTCTAAAGGGGTTATAGTGAACATCTGCTATTTTGCCAGTCCAACATCAGTGCCCCCATTCTTTTAGTAACGGCACCTTGGTTTTCCTTGGGAAAATGCTAGACTTCTCCCAACACCACCCCAACCGTATCACTGTAGTAGTCTTGGTGGAACTGTCAGTAACGCCGTAACTTCCTCTTCCCAAGGAATGTTCACGTGACCCAAACTGGGCCAGACGGGATCAGGGATTTGAAAATTGAACACAGTCACACAAGAATAGAAATAATATTGAAGCTAATTTATTTTGATGCTAGTACCTAGGAAAAAGGACTGCCCAATAAGTCCCATTATCTAGATTCCTGGAGCCTCCCTAATTCCTGCCGTTATCCAAGTCTGGTTGGTCAGTTGCTTCTTCACTTTGATAAAACATTCCATATCCTTCCAATAAATTCTTTTATAGTTTAAACCAGCCAGATTTGAATTTGGTTGCTTGTAACGAACCAAAGAACTTTCAGTGATATACATGGGTCTATCAAATCTGTGCTGCCAATTTTTTTAATGCCAATGAATTATTTTGATATAATTATGCAACTAAAATGCATATACATTTTGAAAGCTATCTATAATTAGGCAAGAATTTTACTTTATAAAAGTTTAGTGATTAGTATATGCATTAGAAAAAAAATGTGCTATATTTCTGGAAGTATTTTTTCTGCTGATTTTTTTTTTTTTAACAAGAGAATCCTAATATTTAAGGCCATCTGGGTAACAGCGGAGTTAATGAGATTTCTATTCTGAACCATCCGAGGAACAATTAGGAGCATAAAGAGAGTAACATATATTTTAATATTAAAATCATGGATGCTACAGACCTGAAAAATAGTAGAATTCACCTGGTAAATCAATTTCAACCAAATTATAACCTTCCTCTTGCATGAAGTATGGATCTGGGCTTATTATTCTCAGTCTATTTTAGCTCTTATCCTGAAAATCCACACCAGAGATCTGGAGCCAGACAGTGAATCAGAAGGAGCTCTGAGGGCACATTACCATGACTTTTGTAGTAACATTTGTGAATTGAGGAAACCCGCTCTCTTTTTCCAGGCTCAGTACATTTATACTTTTCTATTTTGATAGGGAGGAATGGAGGCTGCGGAAATGCTTGATGTGTAATGATGAATATTTAAGAACATTCATTCGCTCACTGAAATAGCCCTGACATTTTCAATTATGTCTTTTTTAAAGAATAATTTTTAGTTTTTTATTGTGAAGCATATTATTTTTACAAAAGGACTGTATAAAATGTATCAGTAGAGTTGAAAGAATAATAATAAGCTCTCATGGAATTTGAAAATTAGAACATTACCAGTTCCTTAGAGCCTCTTGTATGCCCCTCTCCAAATACTTCCTGATCCCTCCCCCGCAGAAGTAACTACCACCCTATATTGTGTATGGGTCATCCCCTTGCTTTTCTTTATAGTTTAATCTCACATATGTGGCTCCCTAAAGAATATATTCCGCATATTCCTTTGTGACTTGCATCTTTTGTTCAACATTGTTTTTTAGATTGCCTAAGGTTGACGCCCATACCTGTAGTTCATTTATTTTGCATTACTATACAGTATTCCACTTTATAAATACACCATCATTATTTATCCATTTATGAATTATTTATGCATTTTTGCTCTTAGGGGTAAGGCTTCTGTGAACATGTTTTCTAGCGCATATATGCAAAAGTATCATTAAGGTACATACTGGGAGTGGAACTGCTGGATCACAGGTTAGGCACAAGTCCAACTCTCCTAGAAAATACAAATATATGGGGGCATGGTTATACCAGTTTATACTTCCCACAAGCAGGGAATAGTGTTTCTATCACTCTGTACTGTTGGACTGAGCAGAGACAACATGGCTTAATGGCCTTTATGCCTCTCTCTCTCCACAGTAAGATGGCAAGAGGATGAAGGACCCATACAACGTAGTAACTCTTCTGCCTGGAAGTGTTCCTCATATGATCCTAGTGAGTATAACTATGTCCCTTTCATGACACAATGATATACTTTTTAATTTGTGTAAATCTGTTAGATGTACAACAGTAACTGTGGTAGCCGGCATCCAAGATGGTTTTCAAGCATGCTTGCCTTCTGGTATTTGCCCTTACGTAATGCACTCTCACAGTAAACACAGCCGACCGGTGCAGGCAATAAGATATTTCATAAACAACAGACTGTGGTTTCTGCAAGGTCACAAAGGACATTGCAGTTTTTGCCTGGCTTTCTTTTGCATAAAGCCCTGCTCT
>NW_012148964.1:1299841-1300845 GCF_000956105.1 Propithecus coquereli
ATACCTTACTACAACCTTGAATTCCTGGGTTCAAGCAATCCTCCTGCCTCAGCCTTGAGAATAGCTGGGACAACAGGTATACACCACCATGCCCAGCTAATTTTTTTTCTTTAATTTTTTTGTAGAGACAGGGTCTCACTATGTTGCCAAGGCTGGTCTCAAACTCCTAACCTCAAGTGATCCTCCCGCCTCAGCTTCCCGAGTCACTGGGATTATAGGCATGAGCCACTGCACCCAGCTTTTTGTGCCTTCTTTAAGAAACACTTCCTGGCCGGGCATGGTGGCTTATACCTGTAATTCCAGCACTTTGGAAGGTCAAGGTAGGAGGATTGCTTGAAGACAGGAGTTCAAGACCAGCCTGGGCAACATAGCCAAATCCCATCTCTAAAAAAAATAGAAAAATTAGCCAGGCATGGTGGCACATGCCTATAATCCCAGCTACTTGGGAGGCTAAAATGAAAAGATCCCTTGAGCCCAGGAGTTCAAGGCTACAGGGAGCTATGATCTATTGTACTCCAGCCTGGGAAACAGAATGAGACCTTGTCTCTAAATAAATAAATAAAAATAAAGAAAGAAACTCTTCCTTACTCAAGTTCTTAAAGATATTTCCCTATATACTATCCTAAAGTTTTACAGCTTTTCCTTTTACATTAATTCTTTTACCACCAAGATTGACTTTTGGTTAGAATATAAGGTAAGAATCTATTTTCAAGGTTTTTAAGAAATATATGGTAACTATACTCTCCATGAGCCATTTATGAAATAGCGTGATCTTTCCCCAGTGATCTGCACAAATAAAATTCCCATATATTCATGAATTTATTTCTGGACTCTATTCTGTTCTATTTATTCCACTTGTCTATTTGTCTTTCCCTACATCGTTAGAATATTCTTAATTATATAGCCTGATAATAAATTTTTATGTGGTAGTGCAAGTCTTCCCACCTTTCTTTTTCCTCCTTGGTCTTTTATTCGTCCGGAAGTAAAAATTTTCACTTCTCTTT
>NW_012148964.1:1301971-1303493 GCF_000956105.1 Propithecus coquereli
TCCTGTGTGTTAGTCCCCATCTCAGAGTCTCCCTAGGGAACCCAAGCTGTGACAGTGACTCTTACCAATTCTTGATTAAGGTAATTCATAATAAATAACTAGTAAAATAATCCAGAATAAATTAAAACTCACATGAAAAAGCCCATATAGGAACTGAGCTGTAGAAAGCACCTGGCAACAACAAATTAGTAGAGTTTACTTATGTGCTAAACACTTTGCCAAGCTTCCTCTTCTGAATACACACTTCCTTCTGGGAATTTACTAATTCTCAAACCTCTGATAAGTTTATCATTCATTGGTCACACAAAATATCCACAATTGAGCATAAGCAGAATCAAACAAGATTTATTTACTATGACCCAGCTCTTCAACTCAGTGAGAAGTTTCAGATCAGGAATGTTACGCACAAATCCTCTTTATTGCCCAATTTGGCTCTTTGTTCCCTGATATTTTCAACTCTAAGTATTGATTAAAATGAAAGGAACATTATATGAACATCTGGATCCCAGTTCAATCCATCCTCTAAGCTCCTCACTACCAAGGGAAAAGGTAATTGAAATCTGATGTTCCTGAAAGGTATAAGTTAAAGCCAGGGTAATAAATAGATTTCACCTCAAGTGCCAACTTCCAACGATTGGCAGCAACTACTTGGGTCACTGTGTTGCACAGATTAGAAAGCTATGTCCCACTCAAAGGAAAAGAGAGCTGTAATCCATTAGAGATGTCTCACAGGTGGGATAGGCAGGATTAAAGTGAGGAGTGGCTAATGGATAAGAAAATAGAAGACTGAGTAAATAAGGGAAGAAATTTGCAAATGAATGAAAAGTGGCATTTACAATTGTAATTACCTTTCTCTTCAAAAATGTAGGTTTGGAGTGCATGAATTATTGAGACTGGGATGCAGGCAGCTGTTGTAGCACCAGATGACAATTTTAATGATCTCATGGGGTTGGAGCTGTATCAGAATCTCAAACAAGAGCTCTTGTCCTCTAGCCAAGCCAGCCTAGTAGGAGTTACTAGGGTTTGCTGCCAACTAACTTACTGCAAATTATATTGCATTTGCCACCACAGGCTGGTAGGAGAAAAATACTTAGCAGAAAGGGGCTGGTAAAGGACTGAAATTGATTCTGCAGTTACTAGAGGCTGGCTAACAGTGTAAATTTATTCTTTATTATGAGAGAAATGATATACATTCTGATACTCAGTATCATTAAAACCTACAAGGAATTTAGCATTTGTTATTCCAAAACAGAAATAAATAAATAAAGGAAAGGTTTTATGGGGAGCAAACTTTTTAAATTTTATTCTCAAAATCAGGCCTGATTATTCAAGAAAGAAAATATAATCAAGTTAACCAGAAATGGAATTTTATTCATTTGCATACTTTACTTGGAAGCTTTAAGTATAAATTACTATATTGTTCTCCCTCATATAACCACCTTTCCAAATGCTAGCTTGAGAATAAATTAAAGAATAGCTCTACCCCTATAACTCTCCTTACCTCATCTTCCAATACTCTACT
>NW_012148964.1:1305018-1307503 GCF_000956105.1 Propithecus coquereli
TTCCTGCAATACTGACATTAAGAATCTCAGAAAAATCTTGTTGGCTCCAATCCCTCTGGTTCCCTCTAGTGGACCAAAATAAGATGCACTTTCTACAACTTAAGCAATTATGCGAGTGAAACTAGATTAAAACACATGTAAAGACCAATTATGAGGGAAATGAGTCTGGGCCCTAAAAGGATGAAAAAGTCCCACTATATCTGCTTCATGGCTGGTTTTGCTGGGGAGGAGCCCAAGTTGGCACTAAGTACGTCAGCCACAGGCAAAGGTTTCTCAATGCCATCCTCTGCAGATTGCATTCAGGTGTCTCTGCCCAGCCACAGAACACCACTAGTGATTGAGATGTCTGAGAACAGAACAAAATGAAGTCTTATAACTCAAAAGCATTTTATGTTGAATCCATGTTATTCACTGTACTCAACTCGCCTCTCCACTAAGAGAAGAGAAATTAAAGAGAAGTTGAATCTATTTGAATACTCTGTGTGCACAAATTAGATAACCTTGCCATGTGACACGCTGGAAATACCAAAGATACCAAGTTATGAAACCGAATTTACAGGCATGACTGTCTCTGTCCATTAACCTTGCACTACTCCATGCCTGGAGTAGTGCAAAAGTTCTTCCTTTGAGGTAGCCCTTGATCCAAATGTGCACTGCACTCAGGGTATACTGCTGATTCCTCTATCACTGCAGCCAGCAACTTGGGCCAGCCTGGGGAGAAAGAGAACTGAGCCCACCCAGTGCCTCTGAGCCCAGGTTCCATGGGTTAAGGAAGGTCAGCCCTGGTATCAGTCTTTGAGGTTCCCAATTCAATCCCCTCATTGAGCAGAGGAGGAAACGAGGCCCTGGAATCCAGATCATCTGTATATTGCTTGAGTGCTTATTCCCAGTGGAATATTCCATCCCAGTGAAATTAGTATTCCAGAGGATACTGAAGACCCTTTGCCTCGTTGCAACCTAAAGATCTTGTGAATGGAGAAGGACATAGCTTGAATCGCATAGAGGGGCAACTGTAAATCAAAATACATGCAACATCCAACATCCACATCCAACCCTGTAACTCCTGTAACTGGAAATACACAGATCATCTCTTGCATCCAACCAACCACTATGCTGTTGATTCTACTCTCTGTATCTCTTTCAAACCTGCCTTCTTCTCTCCATGCCCATTGACACCACCCTGGTCCTGGCTATCTGCAAGGGTCTCCTTGACTCTAATACAGCCACCCCTCTTTGCTATACTTTTCAAACTACAGCCAGGGGGTTATTTTTAAAGTGCCAATCTCTTCAAGTCATTCTCCCTTAAAACCCTTCAATGTCTTCCCATTGTGCTTAGGATAAAAATCTAAACTATTAGCATGATTTGTAAGGCTGGCTATGAAACATATACCAACCCAGGTCATAGTGGGCCAATTATAGCTCCTTAAATGTGCGTTGGTCATTTAAGCTTCAACTCCTTCATAAATGCTTTTCCCTGCCTGAAACATCTCCACCTTCCCACACCCATCCCTACCCTCCTCTCCTAGCTAACACCCACTCAAGCATCACTTCCTCAAGGAGGCTCCTCATCCTTAGCTCCCATCGCGCCCTGTGGTCCCCGCTCAGTAACAATGCACCATCATGTACTCACTTGCCTGTCTGCGCAGCTGGAAAGTAAGCAGAAAGCCCGTTTGCTTTATTCACTCTAACATTCCCAGTGCCTCGCACAGTGTTTGGCACAAAGTAGGTGGTCAATGAATGTTTGTTAAATGAATGAGTGGATGAGTGAATGACCTGAGCAACAATTCCACACTGCACATGTTCATCCCTCCCTTCTCAACCCCTCTCTCCCACCTCCCAACACTGTTACAACATCTTGGGAAGGAAGGAGAAATGCTTGGTTTGAAACAGCTCCACAGGGGAATTCAAGGTGGCTGCTTCCCTCCTGAGCTCTCTCCTGGTTGAGAATTCCTGATCCAGTCAATCCCCTCAGCTCTAGACCTAGAGAAGTTAAATGATCTGACCAACATCACATGGCTATTTAGTGGCAGAGCCAGGTTTCCTAAGTCCTAGGGGAAGTCCCTTTCTATGAGGTTCGGTAGCATCGGCAGATACCCAGAATACGCCCTCTCATAGCCTGCATGTGTTTAGATATTTTTTATAAAGAGCAGAGAACAGTCCTAGATATTTGTTTCCCCTGTCAGATCCTACATCCTGCTGTTCCACTGATACCCCCATTGTAGGCAAAATTCTAAGATGTCCTCCAAGATACCCCACCACCACCAGTACACACAAACGTTTTCCCAGTTTTTCAATCAAATACTAACCTAGTTGCTGTTGTGAAGGGGTTTTGCATGTGGAATTTCAGTCCCAAATCAGTTGACCTTAAGATAGAGAGATTATCTTTGGTGGGCCTGACCTAATCAGATGAGCCCTTAAAGGGATTGGGCTCTTCCTGGAAAGAGAGATTCAAAGCATGAAAGAGATTTGATGCAAGGGAGATTCT
>NW_012148964.1:1317718-1337369 GCF_000956105.1 Propithecus coquereli
AGGTAGGCGATTTTATGCTCACATTTTACACAAGAAGAAACCAAGGTTTAATTAATTTTATGGCTAGTGAGTGGTGGAGCCAGTTGCATTGTTGTACATTTGTTTCCAGTTTTTCACTATTATAAATAATAAGAACTATCCTTGATTGCAGAAGACCATACTTCCATGTCTATGGAAAGGTCCTGGCTTAGTTAATAACTGCAGGTCAGAGACATCTGTGCCCAAAAGCCACATAAAATAATTCAGAGAGCAAAGATTCTGCCTTAGGATCCATCATCTTTGGTGTCACCGAATCTGTTCTTGATACCTCTGGGTGATCCCGAATGTGGACACTGCCTGACAGGCCCTCTGGTCCCTCTCTGCTTCTCTCCTCTTTAGCTCAGTCCCTGACTGGTCCTTCTTCGGGGAGACTCCCAGCCTGCCTTTTTTTCACAACACTTTTCTGGCTAAACCTGCGCTATGAGGCAGACTCCAGGCAGCTAGCCAAACTTTCAGGTCCTAGAAATCCTGAACCAATTAGATTAATCATGAAAAAGGATTCAAGTCCTCCATGTCTAACCATGTGAAATAGAGAAAATTAACCTCTCTGAGTCTGTTTTGTTATCTGTAAAAAATGATAGTGATCCTCCTGTATACTTCGCAGGGTTGTTTTAAGGTTCAACCAAGATAAGGTAAGTGCTTCATAAACTGCAAAGGTTGTAAAAATGAAGTATTGTCTTTGAGTCACAGGCATGTGGCAAAGCACTGGGACCCCTGGCAGCAGAAACAGAACTGATACAGCCTCTCAAGGTGACCATTGTGGAGGAGGCCACCTGGGTTAGGGTATGACTATAAATTGTGCTCAGATTTACCATGCTACAGTATGGCCTGCTTCCAACTTTCTATACAAAGCACTAGCCAGGAAACAGAGCCACAGGCACTTCTAATTCAACATTCTCTACACAGATCTCATTGTTTCTTCCTCCCTCTCCCCCTCTGTTTCCTGTCTTAGTTAAGAGCACCACTACGTGCATAGTCACCGAAATCAGAAATCTGGTGATCATCCTTGATTCCTAGTGGTCCAAGCTAAAACTTCCAAGAGTTTTTTCTCACTCTCCCTCATCCTCACACACAAACTGACCCACAGACTTGGCTCCCAAATGTATACCCGCTGCCACCCCCTGGCCTTAGTTAATGTCCTCCTAGTCTCCTACCAGATGATCGCAATAGTCTCCCACCTGGTCATACCCAGTGGTTCTACTTGGCCACACCCTCTCCAATTCTCCTGCAATCTCTAAGACCCAAATGGTATTTCTAAAATGCAGATACAATCCTCTCTTTGAGACTTCCCTGTTTTCCAAGGGACGAAGTCTAAAGGTTTAGAATGGCACACAGGGCCCTTCACGCTCCTACACAAACTTCCTCAGCCGGCTCCCCTCCTGGCCCCTGCTCCATCTCCAGATGCCCCTTAGTCTTTACTGAGAGACTTGCTTTCAGAATACACCACACACTTCCATACGTCTGTGATTTTCCAAATACTGTTCTCTAAGCCTGAAAATTCCTTCTTGTCCTCCCTGATCCTCCTCTGCCTCGTGAGATTCTTCTTACCCTCGGGATCCAGTCAATGTCACTTTCACGAAGTCTTCCACAGGCAGATGGGCACTCGCTTCTCCAGGTTTGCATAGCACTATGGGCATTTATCGCCTTGTAATGCTCTTATTGCTTTTCCTATTTCTGTCCTTCACTAGGCTGGGATTTGAAATAAAGAGTCTGACTCTGTTTTTGATGTTTGACTGCTGACAGTTTTCAAGCCCACCCCCCACTCCCCTTTTCCCTTCTGCCCCCACATCTGGACAAGCCAACAAAAAAGTCCATGTTCTCTCTCTGTGGAGCTGATGGGAAATTCACATCTCTCCATGTCCTGGCCCTGAACAGGGGAACCCTCACCCAGGCCCCACCTCATAACCACCATAAAGCCCCAAGACACTCTTTTCCTTGCTCTTTTAAGCCATTCCACACCAGTTTGGGAAACTCGACCTGCTCTACCTAGAAAGCCTCATTATGTAAGTAACAAACCTCTCATACCCTCTTGTGTGTGTGCAGCATCATCAATCTCAACATCTGAATCAACTTTTGGATGGGGGTCTATCCTACTTCTGCAGGGTAATCAGAATAGGATCATTAGGCATACGAGCTATATCTTATTTATTCCCCTTTCCTCAGTGCCAGCCTGCAATATAACAGCTCCATGAATAAATGGTTATTGAATGAACTATATTTAAATATCGCTGCAATATGACAATTCAGTTTTATGTGAGCTGTTTTATGAAGTTAATAGTTTGCTTGTGACCAGTTTAAATGTGGTCAGTGCGAAAATGAACACCATCAGAAATATTTTGGAAAAAGAAAAATGTATAAATCATTTGAAATAGTAAGTAAATATCTATCTAAAATTGAAAAATGGGCAAAGGATGTGAATAGATATTTCTCCAAAGAATATATACAAATGGCCAATAAACATATGAAAAATGCTCAACATTATTAGTCATTAGGATGAAAATCAAAACCACAACGAAATACCACTTCACACACACTGGGATGGGTATAAACAAAAAAGGCAGATAATAACAAATATTGAAAGGATATGGAGCAATTGGAAAACTCATTTATTGCTGGTGGGAATTTAAAATGGTCCAGCAACTTTGGAAAACAGCTTGGCAGTTCCTCAAAAAGTTAAATACACAGTTCCCATATGACACAGCCATTCCACTCTGAGAGAAATGAAAACATATGTCCACACAAACACTTGTGCACGAACGTTCGCAGCAGCATTCTTCATAATAGCCAAAAAGTGGAAACAATGTAAATTCAACTGATGAATGGAGAAACAAAATGTAGTATAGTCATACAATGGAATATTATTCAGCCATAAAAAGAAATGAAGTACTGATTCATGCTACAGCATGGATGAATCTGGAAAACATGCTAAGTGAAAGAAGCTAGACACAGAAGGCCATATATCATAGGGTTCCATTTATGCAAAAAATCCAGAATAGAGATATAAAGCAGATTTGTGGTTGCCAAGCATTAAGGAGGGGCAAGCAAAGAGTGACTGCTAATGAGAACAAAGAAAACCGGGTTGACAAGGATCACATGATTGTAAACCTCATACGAATATGCAGCTTGGCCCTGAATGCTACCACTTTTCCCCATAAATTGACTTTGCTGCACTCTGAGGCCACCGCTGCCTAGATCCTTCTCTCTCATCAGTGCTCTTTTGGATGTTGCCCGATTTCTCTGTCACTTTATATCAAAACTTCTCAAAATAGTTGCCCATGCTCACTCCAAAATGACTCTTGAATTTTGTCTACATATCTGTTTCTCCCGGTATTAGCCAGATTCACAAGAAAAAAGATGGCCTAGTGCCCTGCCATGCTCAGACACTGGCTGCAGCAACCCTGGGCAGGTGGACCCAGAGAAGCAGCAGCAGGGCTGGCAGTCAACTATGCTCCCCCCGCCCTGCGAGACAAGGAATAAAACTTTCCCCTCTCCCTTCTCAAACAGCTCCACTTAGCATTTAGCATAAGGGAAAATGCATTGTAAATGGCCTTTTATGGCAGTTAGTAATTCTTTTGCATTTCTTTGAAGAAGCCATCCTTTCTCTGTCCCACACAAAAATGTCTTCCACAGATGCCCTGGATTCTGTGTCTATCCTTTTAAAATCTTTTTTGATACCTTAAATATCTTTCTCAATTCAGTTTCTACCTTTTCCACACATTTTCTTAAAAAAAAAAATAGTGTGACTATTTCAAGTAATGAAGAAAGGACTGCAGTCAATTTTCTAAAAGAATAAGATTCAGTTTCTCTTTAGAGTGATGCCTGTCCTGTGGGCCACTCTTCAGAGTATAATAAGTAATAGCTGCCAATGATCTGAATCGCAAGTGTCGGAGTGGAAACCAATTAAACTAGAAAGACGTAAAGGAAAAAGGAGACTGCTTTACTCTAAAACCCATTAAGCTTTCAATGGCCAGAAAACTGAAAATATTATCTTGAGTTTTTAAAATGATTTAGACATAACCTGGATGGAAGTCATTATACACAAAATGTCCAATTTGAAATATGACCATTTAGAAACTCTATGTAGTAAACCACTTCATGGACATAGGAGGTCTCCACCTGCTTTCTTTCCAGAATAAACAAAATTCAGGGATTATACAGCTTTTAACAGTTAAAATGATAATATGCAGCATACATATCCAGTAAATGGCCTTGTTATTTTGCTATGTTCTAAAACTAGCAAAACATCATGAAAATGATTTTTTAACATTTTTTCTCTAGGACTTCCAAATTACCCTTATTTGCCTCCTTCATTGCAGCTGACTCAGTTACAAGTTATTTTGTAGTACATTAAATTGCTGCATCCCTGACACTGCCAAAACAATTTGCATAGTGACTAGAACATGACAATCTGTTTGTCAATGGATAAGGCACCTACTTTTTTGGGATTGGGGAAACCCAAAAGGCTTAGTGCCAATTTATTACTACGTGGTAATATAAGTTAGAATATAAGTTCTATATTCTACAGAATCAGTTTACTCGTGTCCCTGGAAATTCAATACTTTTTAAAATTCTTTTTTATACTGGCAAAATATACATTGCATAAAATTTACTATTTTAGCCATTTTTAAGTGTACAGTTCTGTGGCATTAAGTACATTCACATTGTCGTGCAACCATCAACACCACCCATTTCCAGAACGTTGTCATCTTCCTGAACTGAAACTCTGTACCCATTAAACACTAACTCCCCATTCTGTCCTCCCCCCATCCCCTGGAAACCACCATTGAACCTTCTGTCTCTATGACTTTGAGTGCTACAAGAATCTCATATAAGTGAGATTCTACAGTATTTGTCTTTTTGTGACTGGATTATTTCACTTACATCTTCACGGTTCATCTTTGTATGGCATGTGTAAAAAATATCTTTCTTTTAAGGCTGAATAATATATTTCAGGTAAATAACATTTTATCATTTATCTGTCAATGAACACTTGGATTGCTTGCACATTTTTACTATTATAAATAATACTGCTAGGAACACAGGTGTACAAATGGGAAGTTCAATTTTAAGTAAGCATAAGGCTGCAGCACTGACCAAGGTACTTTTATTGCATCCTTCCTTTTCATTTCCTGGGACATTATTCTTCAGTTATAGGTGATGACCAGAGTAAATATCAAGTTTAAACTGCAGGTGGCAGCAAACATCCATAAACTAGACATAATGCTTGGCAAAAGCATAGCTGTTTTTTACCGTGTTAAATTTTGCCTCTAGAGTAGAATAACCATTTTTCTCTATGTCTCCTATGTTCGATGTAAAGAACACCTGAAGCATTTGTTTGGGTTTAACTAATGAGTACTTTAATTGTGACATATAAAAGAAGAGTGAATCAGTGGAATCAGTATCTGAGTGCTTGAAATTCTGCTCAGAGCTTTCACAACGTTGCCTAAAATGTCTCAGCCAACCACACATTCCTCATCTTGCCGAATCTTCAAGCTCTGAAAGAAGGTTTTCATCATTCATGAGGAATTGCCTCAGGCTCTTCTACATGACAGACACTGCTAGCTGTCCATCCAATATCCCTCTTATCTTCTTCGCTACTAACAAAAACCCCAATTTTGATTAGGGTCACAGCGTATCCAGTTTCCTCACCTCCCTTGCAGCCGGAGTTGAGCATATGACACAGTTCTGTCCTTGAGATGTGAGCTTGAGTCTGCTGGAGATCAAAAGTTTTCCTTTCCTAATAGACACTCTTCCCCTTTTCTTGTTATTTTTCTTGATGTTTTGTTTTGTTTTGTTTGCTTCCTACCTATAACCTGGGTGGGAGACAAAAGGTGGGGCATGAGGGGTTACCATAGCTGGTAACCATGAGACTACCAGAAAAAAAAGCCATGTGTTAAGCATTGCAAAGTAGCAAAAGGAGGCTGAGGTAATGACGGCCCAGGTAAGGTGCTCCACCATCCCTGGGCTACCCACCTCTATCCCTCCTTCCTGTAATGTGGGAAAAATATTACTCTATTGACTTAAATCACTATACTCAGATCTATGTTAAGTGAGGCAGAATGCAACCGCTAAGCGAGATGGATGGATACTCTCTCTGAGATGGGTAGAAGAGTTAAAGCTGTATTTAGAGTGAAGGAAATTAAAATATTTTACTCCAAAATATATCTTAGACATATTTGGGGATGCCTACCAGAGGCCCAGCAAACAGAAGTGGCCCTACAAAGCTCTCTCTCGCTCTTTTTTTTTTAAGAGATGAGGTCTTACTCTGTTGCCCAGGCTGGAGTGCAATGACATGGTCACAGCTCACTACAATCTCCAACTACTGGGCTCAAGCGATCCTCCTGCCTCAGCCTCTGGAGTAGCTGGGATTACAGGTGCATACCACCATGTCCAGTTCATTTTTTATAATAACTTTTTGTAGAGACAGGATCTTGCTATATTGCCCAGGCTGGTCTCAAACTCAAAGCTGTCTTTTGTGGGGGAAATTTGCATCTATAGAGCATCTGCCTTAATGTAGCCAGGCCTTCCCTTGTAAAGATTAACTAAGAGTCTGACATCTTTAAAGGTTTGAAAGAAACATTTACCATCTATTCTCTCTGAGGCCTGCTACCTTTTGAAGTTTTAGCTCCACAAGACCACCTTTGCTAACCAAGCATCCTCTTCTCCCATTCCCATAACCTATCTTGCCACTAAAACCTGATTTACCACCATAACCTGGTTTTGGTCATGCTCTGAGCCCACATTCTTTCTGTAACCTCACTAATGGAAAAAACCAAAATCTGTAAAATATTTTAAAGACATTTATTCTGAGCCAATATGAGTGACTGCAGTGTGGGGAAAACACAAACCCAAGAAGCCTTGAGTAAGAGGTCCTGAGGTAGTCAGATTACAGTTTGGTTTTATACATTTAAGGCAGGCAGGAGTTATACAAATTATTGGGTCATTAAATATGAAATGTCCAATTTCGAATCAAAATTTATTATATCTCCAACAAGCAGCAGTGTAATTAATCAAAGTACACGCCTAAACTATCGACACAGTTTTGCCATCTTAGCAGCAGCTTGTTTATGCCAGCAGTGAAGAAGCCTGGAGAGCGAGTGGCGATGAAATTGCAAAAGGTATTTCCCACAGCTTGTTGAGAATTGAATATTTTTCCTTGCAAGAAGTGGTCCAAAGCCTGGAAGAAGTGGTAGTCCGTTGGTGCAAGGTCTGGTGAATACAGTGGATGACAGACAGTTTCCAAGTCCAGCTGCTGTAGTCTGAGCAGCCTTGTTTTTTGCGACACAGTCTTGCGAGAGGATTGGCCTGTCTCCATTGACCAATCTCAGCATGAACTTGTTGCAGTAGACATTCGCCGAATGGACTGGCCAGGTTTCATGAAGTTGTAGTGGATAATACCAGCGCTGGACCACCAAATAGACACCATTAGCTTTTTTTGATGAATATTTAGTTTTGGACTGTTTCAGCGCTTCATCTTTATCCAAGCCTTGTGCCGAATGCTTACGATTGTCAAAGAATCCATTTTTCATCACTCATAACAATACAGTGTAGAAATGGTTCGCCTTTGTCATGACAGCAAAGAAAGGCAAGCTTCTTCAAGACGAGTTCTCTTCTGACACTCATTTAATTTACGCACAACCCATCTATTCAGCTTCTTTACCTTGCCCGTTTGTTTCAAATGGTCCAATATTGTTGGAATAGTAATGTCAAACCTTGCTGCTAATTCACTCAGTAGGTTGAGATGGATTCACTTCCACTACAGCTTTCAGCTCATCATTATTCACCTGGGTCTCAGGTTACCCACGTGGCTCATTTTCAAGATTAAAATCACCAGAAGGGAACTTTCCAAAGCATCGATGTACTGTGTGTTCATTAGCCACACTGTTCCCAAACACTTCGTTGATATTTTGAGCTGTCAGTCCTGCATTGGTTCCATGACAGAACTCATATTTGAAAATAACCCGAATTTTTGACTTATCCATGGTTTCACAAAAATTGCTCTAAAAAGCATTTGAAAGATAATCACAAGCCAAAACATGTGTTTGAAAGACTGAGGATGTACCTTCACGATAAAAATAAAACAAGAAGTGTCAGAGTGAAATGTCAGAGATATCAACTGTCAAACTTAGTACTTACGGAAATCAGACATTTCATACTTAATAACCTAATAATAAACGGAAGGTATGTGTTGGTTAGGCCAAAAAGGTGGGTTATCTTGAAGCCGGGGCTTACAAGTCATAGGTGAATTCAGAGATTTCTTCATTTGCAATTGGTTAAAGACACAAAACTTTGTCTAAAAACTTGGAGTTAGCAGAAAAGAATTTTTAAATTAAGGAAGTCTGCAAATCATAGAGTAAGCCCCAATATACTAGGTCAAAGTGACCTGTTAAGCAAATTGATGGCCTGCAGGTGTGACTCAACTCTTGCCTTGCATGGCCTTAGGTCCTGTTAATAATTTGGTATCTTATTGCCACAGGTCTGTTTTGTCAGTCTCATTTGATCTCTATTTTAACAGCAATGCTGGTCTATTGTCTAAACTCCAAAATGGAGAGGGTAAAACAAGGGGTGTTTGACCTCCCATCCTGTCATGGCCAGAAATCCAGGTTTTCTGATTTCTCTGGGGTCCTTTTGGCCAAGAGGAGGTCCATTCAGTCAGTTGGGGGAAAATATTCCCATTTTTACTTTACCACCTCAAGATGGTATATAAGCTTCTGTACCCCGTTGTTGGGGGTGGGTTGGGTCTTCATTCTGAAGGCTCCTGTGTATATGTGTTAAATAAATTAATATGCCTTTTCTCCTATTAATCAATCTGCCTCATGTCAGTGATTTTCAGCAAATCTCCAAGGGGCTAATGGGCTTGGCCTGCTACCAGAATTAGAAACAATAAATATACTAGTTGTTTTTTTTTAATTGAGAAAAGGCACCTGAAATAAAGTATAGAACTATATTTTTATCAGATGTGGGTCTAAAAGTACTAAGGCAGACAGTGTGCAAGATTAAAGTAACAAGTTAGTAGGCCTGTAGATAAATGAAGGAATGTCATTTAGGAAAGGAAACAGCAGAAATGGATGACTTTTTAAATAATAAAAATGGAGTTGTGTTTCCTAATATTCGTCATAAAAGTCCTTATGAATGTGGGAGTCCCTGTTTGTTAACAGCTTCAATTGTCAGATTTTACCATGATGCTATAATAACTCATTTATGGAAATGCCACAGGGTCAAGATAATCCTGTCCCCATCCATATCCTACTGTTTTTATGAGAACATTTGACGGTCTGTGTATATAGTTAAAGTATTCATCCGGTGACATGGGCATTTATCCATGAGACAGAGAGAGAGAGAAAGAAGGGTTTATAGAAAAGTAAAATGAGAGAGGTGGAGAAAATATTCCAGAATCCAAGCACCCAATGGAATGGAACTAAACAGGAGGAGAGGGAGGGGGTAGGAGACAGAAGTTCAAGTGCTAAAACCAGGCCCTAATCTGTGATGCTAATTTCTTCTCTATACTTAAAACAAGTTCTACATTTGTAAAGTGAGAGATGTGAAATGCCTCATGATTCTTATAATTTAGTTGGAGAATAAAAAACTAGCACACGTTAACACAAGAGCAAATAGTGTGGCACAGTATATAATTAATGGCAAAATTATATAGTTCAGAGGACAAGTGCTGCAGAAATTGAGAAAATAGGGAGAGCTATAAGACCAAGAATAGTTGGGAAAAGATTTCATGGAGAAGATAGGAATAGCGAGAATTTATGAAGGGAGAAAGTTTTAAAAAGAACTTTCTAAGTAGAAAGGAAGCAAAGACAAAGTGGCATGAAGATGTTTGGCTTGTTTATGGGATAGAAGGAAGGCTCATTTTGGAAAATAGTGGGTAATAGATTTAGGTATGTAGTATTGGGTCAACTCGCGGATGCCCTCAAAACCTAGGAAGGGCTGGTGCAATGGCTCACACCTGTAATCCCAGTGCTTTGGGAGATCAAGGCATGAGGACTGCTTGAGGCCAGGAGTTTGAGACCATCCTAGGCAACACAGTGAGACCCTGTCTCTACAAAAAAAAAGTCGTTTAACATTAGCTGGGCATAATGATGTACATATGTAGTCCTAGCTCTTTGGTAGGCTCGGGTGGGAGGATCATTCAAACTCAGGAGTTCAAGGCTGCAGTGAACTACGATCATGCCACTGCACTCCAACCTAGGCTATACCCCATCTCTTTTTGTTGTTGTTTTGTTTTGTTTTTTGGTTTTTCAGACAGAGTGTCGCTCTGTTGCCCAGGCTAGAGTGCTGTGGCATTAGCTTAGCTCACAGCAACCTCAAACTCCTGACCTCAAGCAATTCTCCCACCTCAGCCTCCCAGCCATCTCTTTAAACACAGAAAAAAAAAAAAACCTAGGAAGGAGAAGTTTTAAAGCTGAATAGGAGAAGAGAAGTAAATCCTATTTCCTGGAGAGGGGAGATTATTGGCTCTGGCATTCTCAACTCCACTCCAAGCCTCTATGGTTGGGAAACCTAGCAGCATTCCAGGTGCCCAAGCTTCTACTGAGTCTCAGCTCATAGGCCAGCAGCTTTCTTACTCTCTATTAAACTCCATCCATCAGCCCCGGGTGACTCCTTCCAAAGAAGGAGACAACCCAATCTCCACTGTCATTTCCAATCCATGGAGAGAAGACAGGAAACCAATTGGTATCAGAAATTTGAAGAGAAGTGTACAATTTGAAAGGGTAGACAAAGTCTTTTAGAAAGTCAAGAAAAAGGTCTCAAGAGTAGCAACCCCAGTACACCACCATGGAACTTTGGCAGAGGCAAAAATAGCCACCAGTGTTTTGTGCTTTCTAGAGCTATTAACTTGAAGGAAGCAAACTGAAGTCCAGAAGAGTGTGATACAGTCTGGGTGGCATGGAGGGCATTTAACAGTGTTTCAGAAGATAGAAGAGACCCTAGTTCCTGATGGTTCTGTTCTGTTAGGTAGACAGTGAGGGACCTCCAGCCCTCCTGGGGACAAAGGCAGGTACCCCGAGCAATTGCCACATCTAGGGGAGGAAGGAATGTCAGGTTTCAGTCTGAAATGTCGGTTCTTAATGTGCTCATGGCCAAAGAATGACCAGACTCACCAAAGTGAGGCAAACACAAAAATGAGGTTTATTGAGGAAAGAAAGATAGGATTATAGAGCAAGAGCAAGATATAGGTTTATAGAATATGATAAATATGCCACAGATGATGACTGGACCCACTATTGCAGCAAAGGGAGAGCAAAAGGAAGGGTGCAAAAAAGGGCCTGGTTATGGTCTGCATCTCGTTTTATAGTGCCCCCAGATTGGGACCTCCCTCGTGGTTCAGAGGTCACCACGGAACCACTTTGATTGGACAGTTGGAGTTGCATGACCTGAGTCTTAACTACACATGTGGGTTATTCTAGTTCAATTTCCAGACTCTAAGGTACTTATGCTGCTTGGCCCGCGGGCTAGAGAGTCCTCTACATTCTTTTGCAGCTGGCGCACTGAGTTATGATTGGCAGATTCATAGGGTATTCTCTCCTCCCCCAGGTAAGGCAGTTGCTCAGGAGAGGATTAGGGTAGAGCAGGACCAAGATGGGGGCTTGGGGCCCACCCTTGTCTTCCTTCCCAGGTGAGGCAATTGCACCGAGGCAAAAATGCCCACTTTCATCCCTAGGAGACCTGGAATCCCCTTGCTAACTACCTAACAGGAACACTCTACCAATCTGCCAATCAGAACTTAGCACACCAACTGCAAAAGAATGCAGAGGATTCCCTAGCCCTCGGGCTAGGCAGCTCAGGCACAATAGGACCTGAAAAGTGACCTAGAGTAACCTAAGGCTAATTATCATGTCTTTAACTGTCCATCAAAGTGGTTCACTGGTGATGTCTGAACCATGAAGAGGGCCCAGTCCAGATACTATAAAACAGGACCTCAGACCATAACCAGAGCCCTTGTTGTTACAACAAAGGGGTCTGTTCATCGTCTGTGGTGAATGTATCTAGCTCTTGCTAGAACCTGTATTTTATTCTTCCTCTGTAAATCTACCTTGTCCTTCCTCAATAAACTTCATTTCACACTTGTCTTGCTTTTGATGTGTCTGGTTATTCTTCAGTCAAGAGCACACCAAGAACCAAGAACAGATAACTGCTGACCCAACAGTTCCACTCTGCTTTAGGCAAGCTCTCCAACTTCTCCCACTTCCATATCCTCATTCAACAGGAGTAACTATATGGTAAGGGTGACAAGAGGAATTCGCTCATCCTATACCAAGTCATCAAAAGGTCTGGATGAGCAACCCATATTAACCATAAACAAGAAGAAAAGGAATGCTATGCCAATTATGCAAGAACCCTCCACACACACATATACAACAGCTAGTCAGTGCTTCTCAAACTTGAGAGTATGTAATTATGTGGAGAGCTCATTACAACATAGCTTCTGGACCTCACTCTCAGAATCGCTGATTCTACTCTCTGGAGAACCCCAGTCCAGCACAGAGCAATGCCTGATTGACCTTCTTTTCCAATTCAATCGATATTTGTGAAGAATGTTGCCACCTAATGAATATGTCTTAAATTTCTTTGGAATACTAATAGCAGGAAAAAAATTCAAAGTCTTTTTAAATTTATAATCACAGAATTAAAAGAAGAGTTTGGAGATTCTCTATCCCATAGTTCTCCCATCTAATGATATTCTTAAAACGATACATTTCAAATTTATCCTTGTAGTCTGCAGTGATGAAGTGGCTACTATTTCACATTTTATCCCAACTCATCTAGGGCAACTTTAATTGCTATAAAAACTTCCAAGGAGAAACCAGTCTTATCTTTCCCTGGAGAGATTTATTGACATTTCAAAGGATAAAAGTAAGAATCCAGGATCCTTTGTCCCCACCTTTCAGGAGGCAGGGGAGACAGCTGTCCCCTTCCTGCATAAATACCCAGATTTATATTTTCAGGGTTCTTCACCTACCTTACAAACTCTGATACACATAGTATGACATCTGATCTAGCTCTTAGGGTTAAGATTTTAGGGTTAAGAATTAGGGCAAAAAAGGACTGGTGCAGTTATTTGCTTACAGCAAATATTAATCGCCCTGCCCCAGAAACCCTGTATTCTCATTCAGGATATGAAAGCTGCAGCTACCAGGATGAAATCACTTTCGTCACACCCAGACAAAATAAGGCCAGGAAGGCTCATGCTTACATGTCTAAGAACTGTTTCTAAGGACTTTCTAAAAACCCTCTCCTATCCTTCATGCATCTCCGGCTTTCATAAAGGTCATCAGCAGACATTCTTTAGGACTGCAGTAATTCAGATAAGATGCTCTCAGAATAACACTTGCATCTATCTCCATCAATGAACTCACAACAACTCTGGCTTTGAACCTCTGGAACCAATAAACACTGTGCTTCTAAGCAGCTTATGTAAATCTCTTTTTTGCTAATGAAGAAGTACATTCACCAGAATGTACTGGTAGCTTGCCATTCCATGCATTCTGGATTATAATCCTTATTTTTAATTCCTGAGTAAACCCAATATATTTAGAGATATTTTTCTCTCGTGTCTTTTTGCTAGGTTGACAAGGGTAATAGTAAATATAGGTATTTCGTTTTAAAACTTAACAATCCCATGACAACCTAGGAAAAAAAAATGAACATAAGTATCTGTGATAGAGGTTATTGGCTTTGGCAGACTGAAATCATGTAGAAATTATTTCTCTGTGCAGTGCATACATTTAATGCTTACTACATGTTAAGTGGTATTTCCTATTAGTTAACTCGTATTATACCTTTAGGATAATAGATTTACCCCCAAAGTTTTATATTCCCAGGAGAACTGGGAATATCATTTTGGAAAAACTTATTCCCAATTACCAATCTCTCTCATCTTGCTGAATCTTTCCCATTGACCATAACTTCTCAGAGATTTTTTTAGTGAATATTTGTATTTTTGAAGAAGTTTTAGTACTCTGAATTACACTTTGCCTCCCAAACACTTTTCATGCCTTATTATTTTATTTATTGTTGTGACAACTTTGTATCATATCAGATAATTACAATTAGTCCTTTTTAGAGATGAAAAATCTGAAACACAAAAAGGTTAAGTACTTTGTCAAAGTCTGTGTAGTTACTTAGTTTCGAAATTAAAGTTAGAGCCAAGTAATTAAGTAGATACACTGAGTTTACTCTGAATAATTCATATGACCTCTAATTATAAAAGTTAAATTAATAGCCTAATGGCATAGCCAGTACTTACCTTAATTTTCAAAATCATAAGGCTATGAAAGCAGATGAGAAGACAAAAGGTCCCACTCTAATAGCTTATAGAAGTTATCATTTAATATGATTTTTTAAAATAAGTCAGTTTGATTTTTTATAGCGTTTCTCTTCCTGGTAGTATACAATTCACAAATGACAGTTTTTAAAAAGCATACCAAAAATCCAAGACAATTCTATGACATTAAACAGTGATGTAGTCTGTTTAAACATGGAATTGCTAACTTACTGACATTCAGCTCTTCATGACTGGTGGCTTTAGGTTAGTTACACATAGTTAATTAATTAACTAAAATTAATGCTTGTCAACTAACCTACTATGCATCTTGGCAATAAATGCACTTGACATTTGCTGTCAAAGTACAGATTATAATAAATTTCTGTGATACACATATGCTTTTAAATATATTTCTATCATTATTGAAAGGGCAAAAACAGTTTTATAGTAGATGAAAATTATTGGAAAAATGGGGAACATAGCTCAAAACTGAATATACCCATTTGTAGTCCATGTAGTCTTCAAATAAACTTTATTTTTTAGAACAATTTTAGATGTATGGAAAAATTGTGAAGATAGTACTTCTTGGCTGTGGCAGTTTCTCAGACTTTCTCTGGTTTTGATGACCTTGACAGTTTTGAGGAGTACTGGTCAGTGATTTGTAGAATGTTTCTCTAATGATATTTTCCTTATTTTTTTTCTCATAATTAGACTGGACTTGTGGGTTTGGGGGAGGAAGATCACAGAGGTTAAGTGTTATTTTTATCACATCATATCAAATGTACATGCTATCAAAATGACTTTATCACTGTTGATGTTGACTTTAATCACCTAGCTGAGGTAGTATTTGTCAGTTTCTGTCCTCTAAAGTTACTCTTTTCCCCTCTTTCCATAGTGCTCTTTGGAAAGAACTCACTATTTGCAGTCCACACTTAAGGAGTGGAGAACCATTTACTTTTTATATGTAAATAAAATGGAATTTCTAATTTTGAAAGCACACACTATTTAAAAAAATGAAATGATCAAAGTCCTGGTTAGTTTTGGCATACTGAAACTTTATGCATTTAAGATCCTATTCTTAGAATCTTTGTAGGTACAGGCTCAGTGTGATACCATTTGTGTGATACCATTTGAGACACACCCTCCCAGTTTTTCAGATTATTTTTCTGAAAAGCTTTTATTAGGTACTATGTTGGACAATGGAAATATAAACCTGAGACATTGTCCTTGCTCTCAAGAGGTTTAAGTTCCCATCCTAAAGATTCCACATCCTAAAAGTCAATACCTTCCTCATTTCTCTTGCTATGGTATTTGGAATATTTGCAAATTCAAACATCTTTTAAAACTAACTATCCTTGGCCAGGCATGGTAGCACATGCCTGTTGTCCTAGCCACTTGGAAGGCAGGAGGATTGCTTGAGCCCAGGTGCTCAAGGTTGCAGGGAGCTATGATCATGCCACTTCACTCTAGCCTGGGTGATAGAGAAAAACTCTGTCTCAAAAAATAAAAACAATAATGAACTATCCTCATTTTCAAATATATAGCACAATGCATTACTACTGGGGAAAAGAATAAACATTCCTCTTCTTTTTTTAAAATACATTTTTTTCCTGCTTCATAAAACATGGGTGTGGTTCTTTGGAATTAGAATGTCCCTGAATCTTTTCCAATCAATGAATTGGACATATAATATCATGCACTATCTCCTAGCTTTGTCCTGTTCCTCTTATATTATTGAAAGGACAAAGTCTGTATGCTCGGAGTTAGGCCACCCTAACTCTTACATCAGTTAAAATGTCTTTGGCTATAAATTACAAAAATCCCTCAGCCAAATTGGCTTAAATAATAGAAATGTATTAACTCGGATATCAGGAAATCCTGAAGTATTCAGTAAATATGTTTGGGAGTTGATGCAGCTACTCACCAATGTCATCGTGGATCCAGCTTCATTCCATCTCCCTACTCTACCAATGTCAGTGTCCTGGCTTTGGGGTCAGACTGATAACAAGATGTGTAGCAGTTCCAGGCATCACATACAGACATAGCAATGTCCAGAGGCAGAAAGGGGGCTATGTCTTATCATAAAAAGCCCTTCCCAAGGCCCTCACCTGTCCTCTTCATGGATAAGAACCAGGTCTCTGGACTACACGCTCATAAGCCAATCCTGGCAAGGGAATAGAAATACCATAATTGACTCAGACTAATTAGGATTGACCCCTGAGCTGGGGATTACACCAGAATTACATGTAGGATAGACGAATATCGGAGCAAAACTGGAGTCCTGTTAAGGAAGAATAATGGGTGACTGGATCTTGTATAGAAAACCAAGGCCTGATCTTTGTACTTTACAGTATTTCCTGGCAGTTCTGTTGATTTAAACCTGCTTTTATAGCTCATATTGTTTGTCTCTGAATTTGATATTTTCTGTCTTTTCTTGTGATATTTTCAAAGTCACGATTTTCTCCAGGGTAATAACTTTCTGCTTTCCTGATACATACTGGAAGCTCATTCTTATTAT
The DNA here is from genome assembly GCF_000956105.1 of Propithecus coquereli. Classification (NCBI taxonomy): domain Eukaryota; kingdom Metazoa; phylum Chordata; class Mammalia; order Primates; family Indriidae; genus Propithecus; species Propithecus coquereli. The sequence continues at coordinate 1,334,551 of NW_012148964.1, forward strand.
AATTCCTTTTACTTTGTAAGCCTGATTCTAAATAGAGATTATTTTAGGCACAGGCCTCTTTTCCCATGCCTTCTTAGTCTTTGGTTTATTACAATTTTAATGATAGTTGGGGGGAATTAAGAATTCCACTAACTGTTGGCCGATAGCAAATCCTAAGAGACAAATATCTTAAATTTATTATTAATTTTACTCTATTCATTGAAAATTACACTCCCAATCTTCTGATGTGGGAAGGAAAACAATCTGCTCTTTCCTGTGTCCTGCCCTAACTACTGTTCCATGACAGAATATTGTTCAGCTTCTTCCTAGCATTTCTCTATTTATAATGGATTTATATCCTTTATTCTTTAATTCTTTTTGCATCATTATGGTAGTTCCTTGTCTTCTAAAATGTATCCGACATGTACCAACTAAGGATATGATGATGAGAGGTTCATATAAAGAACATTAACATGATTTTATATACTATTTAAGCATTATTAGTATATTACATCCCATGCCCATGCTCAAGAAATTTGTGCTATTAAAAGAGACAAATGTCACTATGGTGGGAAAAGTACCAAGATTAGAATCATAAGAGCCAAGTTTGAACATCAGCAACTTACTTGCTTTATGGCCTTGTGAGGGAATATTTAACTTATCTTGGCCATAGTTCTTTTATAATAAAGAAAGGTTATTAATATTCATCTCGGGATTGTTTGAGATCAAATGAGATAATTGATATAAAAGTGCATTGTGAGAAATGTGAGACATTATAGGGTATCACTATTATCATAGAGCCTACAAAAACATAATAAGGATATAGAGAAGCATTTTTATTTATTCATTTATTTATATTATTTTATTTATTTATTAAACAGAGTCTCCCTTTGTCACTCAGGCTAGAGTACAGTGGCGTCATCATAGCTCACAGCAACCTCAAACTCCTGAGCTCAAGGCTCAAGTGATCCTCCTGCCTCAGCCTCCAGAGTAGCTGGGATGACAGGCAAGTGCCACCACACCCAGCTAATTTTTTTAAATTTTTAGTAGAGATGGGGGTCTTGCTCTTGCTCAGGCTGGTCTCGAACTCCTGACCTCAAGAGATCCTCCCACCTCAGCCTCCCAGAGTGCTAGGATTATAGGCATGAGCCACTGCGCCCAGGCCAAAAAGTATTTTTAATGTTAAAAAAACTAAAACCATTAGTCTGTACAGAGGGGGTAAAAGCTAAATTAGCGGATGGCTTTATTTAGACAGAATTTGCAAGTGGCTGATGTCAGTGCCCAGCTCATATCCCCTCAGCCCCTCCTGGAGGATAACTGTATTTAGACAGAGAGTCTGCTTACCTCCAAGGGCTTCTCACCTTAAGCATCTCTCTGTCTGAGGGCTCCCAGGCAGTTAATTTACAGGGGGACAAACTTCAACCAGTAATGGGCAGATATTGATGGGTAAATACTCCCCTCTCACTTTTTCTCTCCTTTTGGGACAATTTCAGATGTGTTCTACACAGTCTCTCAGAGGGTCCACAGTGGTACTGAACCCCAATTGTATATGTACATAACACACTGTCTTTGGCCTTGTCTCCCTCCATTTCCTGTCTCATTTCCCTTCTCCTTACCATGCTTCCTGAAATCACCTCTGTAGAAAAACAAACTCTGGCTCTCCCACTATACTCTCACAACATGCCTCTGATACCAGATGTGTGGGGATTTCTCCCCAATGACAAACAAGCAATCAGTGCTGCAGTGGGCACCAGCTGGGAGTCCTCCACCTGAATTCTGACACTATCTACCTGGATATAGCATCAGATCCCATGGGTTGAGGGCTCAGTCCCACTAGACTGCCCCACACTTGTGCTACTATAGGAGCACAATGCCAATCACAAGCCCCAGACTGTTTTTACCTGTGCTTCTAACCAACTGGCTATAAATCAGGGATCCCACAGCCCCCTCCTTGGGTTTGATTAATTTGCTAGAGCAGCTCACAGAATTCAGAGCAACACTTAATTATGTTTACTGGTTTATTATAAAGGATATTACAAGGGATAGAGATGAAGAAATGCACAAGGCAGGGCATGTGAGAAGGGCCACAGAGCTCCCATGTCCTCTCTGGAGACCACCCTCCAGGAACCTCCCTGTCTTGAGCTGTCCAAAAGCTCTCCACACCCTGCCCTCTCGGGCTTTTCATGGAGGCTTCATTGGACAGACATGACTGAAGCATGGACAACCATGTAGAAATGTGACTGTGTAAAAAGTCACTAAGACTAACATGCTGAGTGGGGAAACCCAACAAGGCCTATCCGTTCAGATTCTTCTTGGCCTCTCTGTGCAGCATTCCTTTCTCCAGGGTATGGGCAGGACCCCTTCCTAGATGGGGGTCCTACGACCTACAATCAGACAAGGTACATCAGGAAATTTTTTTATGGCCAGCTCCAAGACAGAAATGTGGGGGAAGATTTCTGTTTTGGAGAGAGAAAGCAGCAAGTAAAAGGAGGACAGGAGGGCAGAGAGAGAGATTCTGCTTTCTGAAGCCTATTTCTGAGGCTTAAAGTGCCCCAACATTATAACAAAGGACTATCTTTCACCTTTATCACTCTGAAGCTGTTCTGAAGCTGCTCTGGGAACCAAGGGCAAAAGCGCAAGTACTTCAACAAAAGATATGCTTATTGCTTTAGTCACTTAGGAAATAACAAGGGCTATGAGAGTTATGAGCCAGGAATTATGGACAAAAACCAATATCAGGCCGGGTGCGGTGGCTCATGCCTGTAATCCTAGCACTCTGGGAGGCCGAGGCGGGCGGATTGTTTGAGCTCAGGAGTTCGAAACCAGCCTGAGCAAGAGCG
>NW_012148964.1:1349806-1351004 GCF_000956105.1 Propithecus coquereli
CCATTGCACTGTAGCTGGGCAACAGAGTGAGACTCTGTCTCAAAATAATAATAATAATAATAGGCAAAAATATAGTCTTGTGGATATACATATGAGAGTAGAAACAAATATGCACATCTTCATGCCTCACACTAATGTCTGCTGGAAAGCATTCATCACTGAGGAGGGTTTTATCAACCAGGAGACAGGATGCCCCTTGGGTAGATGTCAGCCAGCCTCTATTCTTGGTATTTCAATGCTAGTGCAATGGACTTGTGAACACAGCAGCTTTGTTGGCAGGTATGGAGGCCATGCAAGGCCCTAATAGTATTGGCTCATTCTCACCAAGCTGACGTTGCTACTGCTTCTAAAGAAGTTCTGACTTGTCAGCAGCAAAGACCAATAATGAGTATTGGATAGAGTACCAAACCTCAAGGACACCATGAGGCACTTAGTGGAAAATTGATTACATCAGATCCCTCACCCCCCTCCTCCAGAAGAGGGAGTGATTCATCCTTACTGGAATTACTTCCTATTCTGGATATGTGTTTGTCCTCCTTGCCCATAGAGTCGCTTCTGGGATTAGTATATGAGGGCTTACAGAATGCTTTATTTACTGACATGGTATCCTGCATAACATTACTTTGGACCAAAGGACCCACAGTAAAGGAGGTATGACAAGACAACATGGGCACAAGGCTATGTGATCCACCGTTCCTACCATATACCACATTATGCACAGGTTACTGGTCTGATAGAATGTTGGAAAGGACCATTAAGGGTCCAGATAGCTTGAGGACAACATTCTGCATAGCTGGGAGTTGTCCTACAGGATGTGGTAAATGCACTGAGCCAATGGCCGATATATGTGCTGTGTATCCAATAGCTAGTATACATGAGTCTGGAAACCAAGGTGGAGAAGCAGAAATGGCTCCTCATACCATCGTACCCAGTGACCCATTCGCAGAATTTGCACTTCCTATTTCCACATCCTTAGGCTCTGTTAGACTACTGGTCTTCATTACTATTGGGTGTGGGAGAAGATCACTTCTACTAGGGGACACTGTAAGGGTCTCACAGAACCTATACCTATGGGTATCACCTGTTCACTTTGGCTCTTTATGCCAAAGGACTAGTAGAACAAAAAAGGCATTTCTTTTTATTTATTTTTTTTTTTTTGAGACAGAGTCTTACTCTTTTGCCTGGGCTAGAGTGAGTG
>NW_012148964.1:1351054-1356738 GCF_000956105.1 Propithecus coquereli
AGGTATGTGTTAGTGATGGTTCACATTTTGTTTGAGTCTTTGCTTTTAATTGTTCTTTTCATAAGGGGAACATGAGAAACTGGAGAGTAGAACAGGAAGAGGGAAGAGGAAAACAGGTGGAGAATTGAAAGCTCTTCTTTTTAAATGAATAAACATTTTTTGAAAAAGGAAGTAGCACTTTTTAGGTGTGAATAAAACCAGTCATGAGGCAGAGGTGAGATAGAACAGCGTGAACCACCAGATGGAAAGGAGGGAAGATAATGTCGTCATTGTTCTGACCCCAATATTTCTTTAGACATAATTTTTCTAAATCTGGACTCTTCTCATTATTGCCTCTTCTGATCCCCACACTTTGTACTTATCTGAATTTCTCTTTCTTAACCACATTTCTCATCCCCAGGAAAACACAATAAAATCTTCAAATGAGAAAAGAGAAGAACCTTCGAGCAGGACTGTGCAGAATGCACTGCTTTGTCTCTAAGTCCTGAACTTGGATGGGCTGCCTGGAGATCAACCCACGGCTACCAATGTCAGGGACAAGCCTGGACCTGAGAGGAACAAGTGGACAGGAGGAGGGTAGTTGGTGTGAGGAGGTGGGGAAGACAGAAGTGTATCCAAACATTTATCCAAAGTGCTGTCACTCCCATACTGGATCTTAGCCTAGACCAATAACAATGCTAATAATATTCTTTAGCATTATCGTTTTCTTTCTTTCTATTCTTCTAAAGTAGTGCAAAGTACATACTACTTACAAAGTGTGTCAAGTAGTACCACCCTGCAAACTTTGCAAATTGTAGAAGTTTCATAGCTTAAAGACAACTCCAGGGACAGAAAGCAAGTGTTGTGAGAAATAAGACAATAAAGACAGCAAGCAGAGGAGACTGTTTTCAAGCCATAGACTCAGAATACACAGTATGGACCCTTTTTACTCTGGCATGCAATGCCACTTCCTTGAAGAGGTAATGTTTGGTCTGTAATCTGAAGAGTTCTTCTCAATGACACAAGAGTTGCAGCAATCAGACAGGTTCAAGTATGAATAAGAATCATGCCAGTGTCCAAAGTAAGGGAAGAACTCACCGTGAAAAAGAAATCCAGAAAAGTCAACATCTTGCTACTTCAACCAACTGCCCCCCTTGGACCCAAAATGGACCAGAAGTTCACAAAAGAACAGAGGAACCTATACTATTTCTCATCTAGATATTTTCATATCTTCTCTGAGAGACCCACCAGAGAGTACCATGAAAGGCAGAGCACAATTCTATCTCCTGGCCACCAGATTTTGGGGCCAGGAGCAAGAGGTTGGACAGTTAAGATTTTCTTATAGTTCTTGCCCCAATTACCCTAATATAAAGTGTAAAAAAAAAAGAACACCTGACAGGAAATCAGCAACTCCTCTTGCTGGGATCTTTTCTGATTCAGCACCAGCTTTATAAAATGCACGTTGCTTGTCTCTTCTCTCACTTTGAGGAGACAGAGGTTATCCTGGTAAGAATGGGTAGTGCTTGTTAAGTGAGGGTTCTTAGCAAGGAAGAGATGGGCATATTTAATTAAAGGAGCCCAGGAGACCATTCACTGGTGTATGGGGCTGGCTTGGATGATGAAGCAGCTGTTCTACATCCACTCATCCCACCTCTGACTTTTGCTGCAGCTGTAGTGGACTTTCCCACGCACGCCGTCAGAGTCCCACTGCCAGTGCCCCCTTCATCTCTCTGACTTTCTTTCCCAAGCCTTTCTCTGAAGCAGGGGGAGCTTATATAGCTGATGCAAGGCAAGCCCAAAGTATGGGGAAGAAACGCTCCCTCCCCCCAGGGAGAATCTTCAACCAACAGGGCACAGAAGCCAGGGGATAAATGCCTCAGCCTCCCATGCTTTGCAGGGACAATTATCAAGTGTATTCCACATGGCTCTTCAGAGGATCCTCAGAAGGCTTGAGCCCAGTTGCCCACAGTGGTAATTAGCTCAATAACACACCCTTTTTTGACTTTTCCATTTTCCTTCTCTCAGTAAGCTTCCTCCCTCCTTCCTACCTTCTGGAGTCGTCTTGCAAATATTATAAATTACCTGAACTCAAGTCATGACCTCATGCTCTCCTTCTGGGTGGACCCAAACCAAGACAGTATGCTAGAAATGAGGCACTCAGGATGGTATTCTGGAAATGGTTTGTTCACCAGTCAGGTGAAAACAAAAACTCCACTGCAGGTGGTAATTGTGGTGTTGATAACTCTGGCAGAATTATCAAACTCTCACCTGCAGTGGATTGGATGCGGTGGAAGGGGGAGCTTTGCCTATATAATATCTCAAATACTGGAAAGAAAAGGGGCAATGGTAATTATAGGAGAAGTGGAATTGGCTGGCTTTTGTGAGCTACCTAAAAAGCCTTGAGGAATGCATTAAAGACAAAGACAAGTTCAGTTCAGCCAACGATCAACTCAAGGCCTTCTAAGAAAGTCAGAAATCCTCCTTGACAGCAAGCGAGGAGACCCTGCAGCAAAAGGGCAGTCTGTGCTAAAAATCGGGCTCAGAATTCAATCTTAGGGTGGCAGAAGGGCAAAAGAGACTGAACGTGCATGCAGGTCTCCTATGTTAAAGATCTGTGCTAAAGTCACAGCTTTGATAGGGAAAGAGTGGGACTCTGGGCCTTGGGATGAAGGCATCCCTGAGGATATGGATGGGGACCTTAAACCCTGGATGCTCTTGCTGTGGAAGCCAATCTCCTCCCCCTTGCCAGAGGACAGCAGCCTTCCCTTGGTTGGAGAGGATGAAAACCTCCTAGAGTTGGACATCTTGCAAGATGATGCTCATCCTTCTTGAGATCCCCTCCACTGACTCCCCTAATTGCTTGCAGATTGATGATTGTCAAGTTCTAGCATACCAGGAGAGGGAGGGCCAGTCTCTGCTGTGGGAAGCAATAACTTACTGAAAGAATTACACAACAATTCTGACAGAAAAGAGAGAAAGATCTATGGGAATAAATTGGAAGGTGTTACACTGAATAGGGGGGTGGGATATAAGGCTGAGTAGAGGAAAGTTTAATGGCTTGGAACATTCTCTCATGATTCAGTGTTTAGGATCCTGTCAAGGACACCTAGAGTTTGTCCTAACAAACTGCTAAGATGGGGCCTTGAAACTTGGACGTGACAAATGATGTAGAGATGCCAGAGCTGTCTCCAAGTGTTAGGAAACAGGTCCAAAGTCTCAAGGAGGTGGGCATAACAGAATGAAGTTTTTATGTGAGACCCATTGCATGACTATGTTTCCCAAGATACTTCCTTCACTAGGGCATAAGAAAGGCACTAGTATTTTTTTTTTTTGAAAAGCCAGAGTCCTCCGTGAATCAGGGTTCAGAGAAGAAAATGCTGCTATATCATTTGGCTTCCTAGGGTCAATGGAAATGAAAAAATTCCATGAGTTTAGAGTCTACATCATTGCACTTAGACATCAAAGGCCAGATGGGCATAATCAGTGTGATAGGCAACAAGACTAGAGGGATAACCAGGGTGCTGGGCCCTAGGGATTTGGGGATAATCACTAATAGAGCTTTGTGTTCCTAGGGATGACATAGATGGGCAGCGTACAAAAGTATTACTTGACTGTGGCAATCAGAAAAAAATCAAAAGCAGGTGAATAGTAGGCTAGGATTGGCAACCGCAATAGAAAAAGATAATTCTCTGTTGAGTTTTCAGATCTGAGCCAGTTATCAGATCCAGAGCCAATGACTGAGGGAGAAGCCTGATCCTTTCAAGGAAAGACCCTACAATCCCATAGTAAATATATATATAACTCTCCAGTTCTTCCCCTGAAGAGACCTATGACTATTTACTCATATTTTTTAAGGGCTGTTTAGATATAAGATCTGAGGTGACACTGATAACAAGGACCCAAATGCTATCATAGCCCCATTAATAAAGTAGGGAGTTAATGAGGCCAAAAAATAAATGAAGTCTTGGCACAAACTATCTCCAATGTGTTTACAGGCCATCTTGTGGTCATTGTCCCAAGGCCTGAGTACATAACTGAATGGATATAGTTAGTTATTGAACTTTTTATTCCTGACACTTAGAAAGAGGTACTGCACAAGTTTGGTTTCTTTTAATTTGGGGACCAGCAGATACTACACGGGAGATACTGCTCCAACCCATTTATTGAGTGGCTTAGAAGTTTCCCAGTTTCAAGTGGGACACAAAGCAAGAGAAGACTCTGCAGCAGGTTCAGGCAATGGTGCAAGCTTCCATGTTGCTAGGGCTATAAGATCCAACAGATTCAGTGATGCTAGAGGTATTCAAGAGAAGAGTGGCAACTGAGAGCTCTAGCATTCTGAGTCAAGGCATGCCTGCTGCTACAGAGAATTGTTCACTGTTTGAAAAGTAGTTTCTGGTATGCTACAGGGTACTATGAGAGACTGAGTGCCTGACCATGGGACATCAAGTATTTGCAATTGGAGATGCCCACTGTGACCTGTGTGTTGTCAAATCATCTAAGTTACAAGTTGAGCTTGCACAGCTGCAATCCATCATATGACGGAAATGATCCATACAGAATTAGGCCCAAACAAACAAGTTCAAGTAAGTTTCACAAAAAGATGACCAGATTCCCACATCACCGACCTGTGTGGTACCAGTGCTTCTCCAACAGTCCACACCTATGGCCTCATGAGATGTTCCCTGTGATCAAAAACATCCATGCCTGTTTTATTTTTTTATTTTTTATTTTTATTGTTTTAGACAGGGTCTCACTCTGTTGCCCTGGCTAGAGTATAGTGGCATCATCATAGCTCACTGCAACCTCAAACTCCTGGGCTCAAGTGATCCTCCTGCCTTGGCGTCCCAAAGTGCTAGGATTATAGGCATGTGCCATCATGCCTGTCTAATTTTTGTATTTTTAGTAGAGACGGGGTCCCACTCTTGCTCAGGCTGCTCTCGAACTCTTGGCCTTAAGCAATCCTCCCGCCTCAGTCTCCAAGAATGCTAAGATTACACGCAGGAGCCACTATGCCCACAGGCCTGTTTTAAAAGTCGATTGACTCAATATGTTGGTTTAAGCAAAAGTGGTGTACTGGTACACTATACCCTTCTCACAGACAGCCCCTAAAAGACAGTGGTAAGAAGAAATCCTCACCGTAGGCACAGATTGAGACAGAACACTTGGTATATCAAAAAAGAACTAGCCTGATGTAAGGATATATATGTTCTCCTGTGCAGTGGTGACCTACCTGGCTGACTGGCTAGGGGCCTAAAATGAGCAAGATTATAATACTGAGTATAAAGAGTTCTGTGGATAGAAGTAGAGAGTAGAACAGTGGTTACTAGAGGCTGGGAAGGGTAGTGGGGAAGGGAGATAGCTGGAGGTTGGTTAATGGATACTAAATTACCGCTAGACAGGAGGAGTAAGTTCTAGTATTCTACAGCACTATAGGATAACTATAATTAACAATTTATTGCATATTTTCAAATAGCTAGAAGAGTAGATTTTGAATGTTCTCCACACAAAGAAATGGTAAATGTTCGAGGTGATGGATATGCTAATTACCTTGATTTGATCATTATGCATTATATAAATGCAATGAAATATCATATTATACCCCACAAAGGTGTACATTATTATGTGTCAATTAAAAATAATAATTGGCTGGGCATGGTGGCTCATGCCTGTAATTCTAGCACTTTGGGAGGCCGAAGCAAGAGGAT
>NW_012148964.1:1358353-1376260 GCF_000956105.1 Propithecus coquereli
CTTGGCCTCCCAGAGTGCTAGGATTACAGGCGTGAGCCACCGCGCCCGGCCAAGAAAGGCATTTCTTAATACTGGCAGGGTAATTGATTCTGATTATCATGAGCACCTAGGATTGCTGCTAAATAATGGAAGTATGGAAGGCTATTTCTAGATCTCAAAAGATTCACTGGGATTCCCCCTTGTTCTTCTATGTCTGACAAAAGCACTGAATAAAAAATTATAGCCATCTCAGCCTGACACAGGCAAGCCAACCAAGGGCTTGGATTTCTCAAGGATGAAGGCTTGGATCTCCCCACCAAGCTAATATGTTACATAAGCTGAAGTGCTCACCAAGGGGGAGGAAAATCTAGAATGGGTTGTGAAACTCTAGGAAAAAACCTAACGAACATCAATTATGGCCTTTGGAGCAGTTGCAGCAGGTGACATCTGCTTGCTACACTAACTCTCTTGTCTGAGTTTGTTTGAGAGTGAGCAGTTGGTTATGACCTTAATGAGTTGGTGACAGAATGAATTTTATATAGGGCAGAAATGGATCTGAAATGTTCAAGGGATGGACTGTAGGAGATACTTTTGGTGTCCCATGCCACTTCTTTTGATTTCAGCTGCAAAAGCGTTGGACAGTTCCTGGCATGCACAGCTCCCCCTCAAGTGCCTGCTGCATTTCCTGCCTTCCTGATTCACCACTCTCTCCAAAGCCACAGGAGTTCACTAAGCCCAACTGAATGGCCAGACATACGGGGGAGTTAAGTCCCCTGAAAGCCACCCTTAACCAATGAATGAGGGGAGTTAGTGGATAAACGTGTCAGCCTTTTGTCATTGGGAAGGAAAATTCTGAGATTTCTGACTACGTAGTTCCTCAGAGAGTCCCTACAAGGACTAAGTCCCAATTGACCAAAGTGGTAGCTAACTCAATAATGTATCCTTTAAGGCTTTTCCTTTTCATCTCTCTTAGCTTCTTGCTTTTCAAGATCACCTGGCAAGTAAACAACTTAATTCAGTCCCTGCTTTCAGAAGAACCCAAAGCAGATGGATAAACCAGTTGACTGCTGGTTGATGGTGATGTTTACAGAAAGGGTTGATTTTGTTAATAAAGTAAAAGCTAATAATAGTTTTGGTAAAGAAATCAAAGTTAACTAAAAATTGGATATAAACATCTACTGTGCATTTATTATACATCAAGCATTTTAGAAGGTATTCAGCACCATTACCAATTGATTGATGACAGAAATGAGTTTTCTGAACTCATAGGAAAGGAACATGAAAAAGAGAAAGCACATAACAAGAAGTCAACAAATGGTAACGAAACTGTTTTATAATGATGTCTACCTGCTTGCAGCCATCTGGATAACCACTTATCTAAAGAAATCTACAACTTTATTTAGGCTTATCTTGTGTACCATGCTTTGGTGAGTGTGTTAGGATATCAGAGTTGCAGCATGACTGATGTGTGGTATATCCAAATACATATAAGAAAATTCTTTTCTAAAAATATGAAATAATTCAACATGTGATACATGAGAAATATAAGAAATCCTCAAGATCATTTAGTCCAATGTCCTCATTTTACAGATGAAGAAAAAGAGGTAGCTTAAGGCATAATCAGACCCTGAATATCAAGATTCTAGTTCCCTTTCCATTATACACAGAAACTTGCACCAAGGGAAGAGTTGTCATTTGTAAAATGGTTAACTCAAAATAGTTTCTGTATTTGTGTGAAGTCTTACACAAAGTAGGTGTGTTTATTGATTCCATTGTAGCTCAGTTGCTTGTATATAGTCTATATTGATTCTGAGTCCTTTATGCTATTAAGCCTTGTAGCATGGCCTTAGATTCAAGTACTGAATCTTCTTAAGAGGCATAACACTGTGATGCAAAACAGAAGAAAGCTCAAAAGAACCTTGGAGATAACCTTGCCAGGGGTTTTTGTAGATGTTTAGTCCAGGCGCTTTTGCAGATATTTAGTACCACTGTCAACTGACTGCCTAACTTGATCTCCATGATTCTTCTGGCTCAAATGGGAAGAAAGATAATAGAAAAAAGGAGAAAGAAGAACATTTCCTCCACGTCTTCCCTCTTTCAAACCTTCTATCCAGATGTCCTCATTAGCTAACCACGGCCTCAGGTAGGAAATGATTGTTTCACCTCCATGAGGGAAGTGCTCAACAAATGCCTATTGGTTGATGGAACAGCATTCTCTGATTGTCTATCCTCTGGAATAGATTTCCCATAAGTAGCAAGGGTATCTTTCATTGATGAAAGAAGTGTACACTTTTTTTATTGTGGTAAAATATATATAAAATACAATTTACCATTTTAACCATTTTAAATGTATAATTCAGTGCATTAAGTACATTCACATTGCTGTACAAACATCACCTCCACTCATCTCCAGAACTTTTTCATCTTCCCAAACTGAAACTTCATGCCCATTAAATAATAATTCCCCACTCCCCCCTCCCTCCAGCCCCTGGCAACCACTATTTTCTGTCTCTATGAATTTGACTACTCTAGATACTTAATACGTAAGTGAAATCATACAGTATTTGTCCTTTGGTAACTGGCTTATTTCACTTAGCATAATGCCTTTAAGGCTCATCCATATAGCAAGCGTCAGCCTTTTTAAGGCTGAATAACATTCTGTTGTACATTCTGCATTCTGGTTATTGATGCATCTGTCAATGGACACAAGTTGCTTCCATCTTTTAACTACACTGGAATAATGCTGCTGTGAACACTGGTGTACAAATATCTTTTCAAGTCCTTGCTTTCAATTCTTTTGGGTATATACCTAGAGGTAGAATTGCTGGATCATATGATAATTCTACGTTAATTCTCTGAGGAACCTCCATACTATTTTCCTCCATACTAAAATGGCTGTGCCATTTTACATTCCCACCAGCAGTGCACAAGAGTTCCAGTTTCTCCACATAATATTTCTTTTCTGTTTTTGTTTTGTTTTTTTGAGAGTAGACATCCTAATGGATGTGAAGTGGTTTCTCATTGTGGTTTTGATTTGCACTTCCCTAATGATAACTGACGCGTAACATCTTTTCATGTGCTTATTGGCTGTTAGTATATCTTCTTTAGAGACATGACTATGTAAGTCCTTTGTCCATTTTTTAATTGGGTTGTTTGTTTTTGTTGTTGTGTTTTAGGAGTTCTTTATATATTTTTGATATTAATCCCTTATAAGATATATTATCTGTGCATATTTTCTCACATTCCATGGGCTGCCTTTTCGCTCTCTTTATAGTATCCTTTGAAGCACAAAAGTTTTTGATTTTGAAGTCCAATTTATCTATTTTTCTCTTTGTTGCCTATGCTTTTGGTACACTAACTTTTGAGTTCACATCTCAATCCTAATTTTAATTCTTAACTTTAAGTGCTACTGTTTGGGGTTAAGGTTGGTTTTCTGGGGCCTGAAACATATACAATTTGGGAGGCTTAAGAAAAAAATATAAAGAGTGTTATTTTTATTAATTTTTACTAAATTTTATGCTAAGACCCCACAAGAAATCATGCAAACTTCATTAGCTTCATCATTAATCAGCTTTTGCAGCCACCAACATCACTTTCTTCTCCCCCCCCCACCATTTCTAACAATTCAGTAAGTATGTATAAATCTTAATTGAAATATTAGTATATGAAAATATTAGTATAAAGACATTTCTAGCCAAAGCATATTAGAACGGAGATTTTCCTATACATAGCTTTAAACTATTATTTACTAAATCAGAAAGAACTGAGGTTTAGATTTTCTACTCATAATTCTAGCTCTATTACTAATTGGTTTTGAAAATCTGGCAACTAAACCTTTCTGATTTTCAACATGTATAAAATAAGAGGTTTGGACTTGAAGTTCCATTCCAGCTCTAATAGTCAATAATTCTTTTTACTTCCAGCTCATTTCCCTACCTGCTTTCAGTGCTTGTTCTTCTGTCCCACCTCCTTCCTGCTGTGCCAAAGTTCTGCATTATAATGAGTTCATTTCATTATTCCTTTGAGCCTGATGCTTCCGTCCATTGGTTATGATTCCTCCTTAAAGAGAAGTTTTAGAATGTCACAGATGGTAACCTACCTAAACTGATGCCTCTTTTCACATACCCATGGCTTCTGGTCTCCTCTTGAAAGCAATATTTACTTTCTCTTGCTGTATTCTGATTTGATTACTATATTACCTCACCTATTCTATATCCAATTGCAACTGAACATCTCCATGGAGATGTCCCATAAGCATCTCAAACATTAAGGTGTTCTACAACAAACTAATTATTTTCCCCAATCTGTCCCTCCTTCTCTATTCCCTGTCTCAGGTGGAAGCTCTTGACCCCTCTCTCTTCCTCAGCCTCCATGTCGTTTTACCTTATGGATGTTTCAGATCATTTCTTTCTTTCTATTCTCACTGCCATATTTTAGGTCAGTGGTTCATTGTCTCTCACCTGAATAAGTGCAGTAGCCTCATCACTAGTCTCTTTGTCTATAAAGTTGCCCCTGTAATCCATTTTCATACTCACAAGATTTATGTAACTAAAGTACAAATCTGATTATTTCATTTGCCTGCCTAAAACCCTCAGTAGCTCATGATTGCCTTCAGAATAAAGTTCTATTCCCCTTGTCAAGGTATATAAGCCCCCACCTCCAATGAGTAATCTTGGTACCTGCTCTACCTCATGTTTTGACATCCCACTCAAAACTTTACTCTAGCCATACTGTACCACTTGCTGTTCCCTCAATAGGTCATGCTCTCATCTCATCTCCAGGCTTTTCTCTTGCTACTTACAGAGCCTGTAGTCTACCTTCCTATCCCCTTTATCTGAAAAACTCATCCACCCTCCAGAAGTACATTTGAGTATTGAGCATTACCTTTTTGTGTGTGTGAAGCCTTCTCTAACACCCTAAGGCTAGGTTAAGTGCCACTCTTGGAGTCCCTTTCACACCCCACTGTGTAGCACCTTATTCTTTACTTTGTCTTCTCCATGAGATTGCTGATTTATTCAGGACAGAAATTGCTTCTTAGTCATCACAGCAGCCTAAGCACCTGGAACACCACGGCAGCCAATATTTCTGCATAAACAATCTCATGAGAGAAACAGGCACTAAATAAAGATTTCTTGCCTAACTAGTTTCTATCCTTTTTTCTCCTATTGTATACCTACTTCCTTTACTAGGTTTTTAAAAGGTGAGATTCTGGGCAATGGGATTGTTGGTGTATTACCAGTCGAGCATCCCAAACCTGAAAATCCAAAATCCAAAATCCAAAATGCTGCAAAATCTGAAACTTTTTGAGCACCAACATGACACTCAAAAGAAATGCTCACTGGAGCATTTCGGTTTTTGGATTTTTGGATTTGGGATGCTGAACTGGTAAGTATAATGTAAACATTCCAATTCTAAAAAATCTGAAATCTGAACACATTTGGTTCCAAGCATTTTGGATAAGAGATACTCAACCTGTACATTATTCTTTACATTTCTATTCAATACTTACAATTAAATAGAATTTTATATCAAATGACCTGTTTTATCCCATTGTAGTCAGGTAAAAATATTAAATTTATGGAATGACAGTGGGTGTCTTTTGAGCATAGCATTTAGGAAAAGGCTCCTTTTGGGCTATGCCCTAGAGCAATGGCAGAAACTCGTGTGATGGGGTTCAGTGTGAATTACTAGTGGACCAGGGTCATAACTTCTAACCACGAAGTCAGAGCTGGGACATGTTGATAACATTGTCTCTTTTCAGAGGAAGCACTTTAGGGGTGAACAGGTTCGGTGACTCAGCTGAGCCTACACATTGGTCTCCTTATTTCCACTCTCATGCTCTTTCCACTGTATTATAGTGACTAAAACAAAAACATCTTGTCACGGCAAGACTTGGCCATACAAATTTAGTGAAATATAGTGAACCTTTTGAGCATACATTTTGGCTTGGACTATAAAGAACACGAGAGTTCTAAAATGACTGTGAATCTTCCATGCCTAGAATTTGATGAAATAACACTAGCTCCTAATTCTCTTTAACTTCATTTAATCATTAGTGCTTAAGAAGGGAGCAAAATTTTGCATGATATTTGTTTCTGGCCATCTACCCTACTCAGAACCTTGGAATTAGACGACTTTTCTGGAAGGTCTGTTAGAACGGGACTGACTACCTAGCATCGGAAAAGATATAACCAATTGAAATCTTCCTTTCTGGAATTCCCACAGACCTGGAAGCATTTCTGTAACAATGTAACACTCACACGTGTGTGAGTTTGGAAGGAAGGGTCACGGCAGGGATTACCCCGCTACTTCACTACCCACGTGGGAAGGAAACTGGATGTGAGCTTGCCTGTCTTATTGGGGAAGAGCCACTTCTTGGGGCCCTGCACTCACGGGGATGCACGTGGAAAGGCTGTGTAAACCGGCACGCGTTCTTTTGACCAAAGGTGACCACGGCCCCCTCGTCTCTGGCCGAATTTTTTTCACAAGGCCGCACGCTCGGCGCCCCGGCTTGCAGCCCGCGCCCGAACTCCCAGGACACCTGCCAGAGCGGGAAGCCCGCGCAGCGCCGCCCCCGTGCGCCCTTAGGGGGCGCCCCCGCCGGCCGCGGGGGTGCGGCGCTGGCGCGGCGGCGCGGGGCGGGGCTCGACTGCGGGGAAATGACGTCGTCGATCCCGCGCGCTCCGCGGGCCGCGCGTCCTGGTAACGGCGGCTCCACGGCTCCCGCGTCCTCCTCCATGTCCCCGCCTTCTCCCGCTGTGGCCCGCCCCGTCTCCTCCTCCCTCCGCAGCCTCAGCTGCGGCCGTCTCGCCTGGCCCCGGGTGCCGGCCGCGAGCGGGACCCGCGGAGCCCTCGACGCCCCCGCCCGGCGCGGGCTTAGCTGCAGGCGAGAGCGGGCCCGACCCCGGGGCGCCGCCGCTGGACCCCAGGCGTCCGCCCCGCGCCCTTGTCCCTGCGGCTCCTGGCCGGCGGGACCGCCCCGTCCCTGGAAGGGGGTGACCGCGGGGGTCGCGGGCGGGAGGGCGCCTGCGGCTGAGGCTGGGGGGCGCCGGGTGTCGGGCTGGGGAGCGGCCGCCCCGGCTCTTGCCTCCCAGACGTCGCCGCTCCGCGGGCCTCCCCCCGAGCGCGGGGACAGGTGCCCCGGCCGGGGTCTGTGGGGAAGATGGCGACCCCGGGCATGAGCTGGCAGCAGCACTATTACGGCGGCTCGGCCGCCGGGGCGGCCAAATTCGCGCCCTCGCCGACCGCCGCGCAGCTGGCTGGGCACAGCATGGACTACAGCCAGGACATGCACATGAAAATGAGCAAGAAGATCGCCCAGCTCACCAAGGTACGGGGCGCGGCGGCGGGGCGGGCACGGCTGCGAC
The DNA here is from genome assembly GCF_000956105.1 of Propithecus coquereli. Lineage (NCBI taxonomy): Eukaryota > Metazoa > Chordata > Mammalia > Primates > Indriidae > Propithecus > Propithecus coquereli. Next base: position 1,365,700 of record NW_012148964.1, read on the forward strand.
CCCGTGCGGGCCGCTCACGGCTCACCTGCCCGCCGGCGGGGCAGCGCGCCTGTCCCGGGGGCGAGTCGAAGGGGGCTTTTCGGGAGAAGCAACAGCCGGAGGAGTCTTACCTCCAAAACCCTGCAAACTTCGGTGGACCGCTGGCAACGCGTATTTAAACTAGATAGCACAGCGGCGCGGCTGAGTTTATGGGCCTTGCACCTCCTTGCCCTTTAGGGGTAAGCCAGCACCAAACAAATTAGGATTTACTTCCTTTATTCCACAGTAACAAATCACTTTACTTTTGCTCTCATGCATCTGCCAAGGCTCCACGAGGCATCGCTCCCCTGTACTTATGAAGTACAGTACCGTATTTACCTAATATGACCTGAAATCCTCAGAATTAATCAGTATCTTTTATTGGTTACTTAGTTAAGAGGAGAATAAACTTTCACAGGAATGTAGGAGAGTAAAACATACCTTGCATGCCATTTTGGGGATTTAATGAGTCATTCCTCATCCTGACAAAATGTCAAACAAGGCTTATTAGATGAATCACACTGTGTCTGCATTTGGTTAAATGTTTCAGTCTATCAAAATATACTTTTCAAAGAGCAAATAGCCTGCAAATTTGGCCAAGTGTAGTTTAGGATGGCACCTAAGTTAGTGAGCGTTTCTTCAAATTTAGTGAATGTTGATAATGAGAAAGAGTTGGTGTCTGTGAAGCGAAAGCAGTTCAGATGCATCATGTTGCTCTGTTGAGATCTCACCGGCAATCTAGCAATAAATGCTTCAGTGGGAAGTGATTTGTGGTTGCTGAAAGTTAGTAGATGTGGTGTACCTTAAAGTGTTTAAGCTGAGTCTGCTAACCACTTGCTAGGAGTGTCAGTATGCTGAAGAGAGGTGGGCATTGTGGGGCTTACTACAAGATAGCCTCTACAGCCTGACTTGACTCCAAAATTCTCATTGTATAATTCCATTACTAGTTGGCACTTTTGAGAGAGTAAAATAAGACATTAGAATTGGACCAGAGGAAAGAAGGGAAATAGGAGTGAAAAAGGGATGAAAAAGAGGGTAAAAAGATTTTAGTGAAGAAATGTGATTGAGGATTGAAAGAAAAATAACATGAAAAAACTAAAGAATGAAGAAGCAAATGGAAGAGCAAAAGAAAAGGTGCAAAAAAAAAAAAGGTGCAGGTGCATAGTGGTAAAACTCAGCCATTCAAAACGAGGAAACATTTTGTGAGGTTCCCTTGTTTTTTGTTTTGTTTGGTTCTTGTTTTATGTCAGCACCATCTCAGAGGCTGTTGTATGTCCAGTTTTTTCTATTTGCTCTTGTGACAGAGGGTCCCCAAATTCAGGGAAAGGAAGATCTAGGACGGAACAATAGTGGTGTATTATCAGAGCATTTACACATATGGGGCTAAAAGCCAGGCTTCCTACAATACATAGTGTTTGATCTTCAGAATACTGATGTCCAGAATGAAACACATGAATATTTATTCTGATTTTCTCTTATGATGTGTTCACACACCCATTGTTCTTATTTTAGATTGTAACCCTCTAGACCCCTGCTGTAAGTAATAAAACACTCAATAATTTGGTACGGGGACTGTGTACTGTTTAATAAAAAAGCTGTTTCTCCTCTCTTCAGTAAACTTTGTTCCTTTCTACTTATACTTTTTCAATTTCCTGCTCTTTTATCAGAAAAAACAGTTCAGCACCACTGGTAAAGATGGGAGTATTGAATGGAAGCTGCTATCACATCATCCTGTTATGCAACCCACCTCAAATCTAATGAGACAGCAGGATGCTCCCAGGCCAGTGCTCTCACACCCCTTGAGGGCCACACCTACTCTTCACTGGGTGTTAAACTCTGATTTCTTGTTTGTAGTTACAGTCTCTAAACACTCCACCCCCTCTGATAAGTGCCTCAGACATTTAATCCCACATATTAGGATTTCTCAACATCACACTATTGACATTTTGGACAGGATAATTCCATTGTTATTGTGGGCTATTCTGTGCCTTATAGGATGTTTAGCAGCGTACCTGGCACTACTCGGTGGGTGCCAGTAGCACCTCCTCTCCCCCCGCAGTTGTGACAATAAATATGTCTCCAGACTTTACCACATTTTCCCGGGATGGGGCAGGGTAGTGGGGGCAAAATCATCCCATATTAAGAACCACTGACTTATACTGAAATATCTAGGGGTTTTCCCACTCCTATCTCTTGCCTTTATTTACTAAGGCCTGAGAATGAAACAATCTGATAATAGGACTCTGTTGCTGCCAATGCCCTTCAGTTTCTGAAAACATAATAAATCTTGCTTTCCTTATTTGACATTTTGAAAACTGTCAAATTTTGCAATGACATACAATAAGTTGTAAATACCATACCATAAACATGACATCATGAGTATATATATACACACACACATACACATACACACTGTTACAAACTTTACTAGTATCTGCTATATAGAGTTTTCCCTGGTGAAGAATTTATTAATAAATTCTTATCAGCAGAGGTATGTTAGTAGAACTATGGTCAGAACTTAACACTAGCTTATATTTCATAATTGGACATTATAAAGGTAACCATGAAAATTGTATTTTATTTCTTTTGGAAAGGAGTCAGTAGAACTTGTCAGCATTATAGCAGCACTACAACTAAGAGCATTCCTTGGGAATTTGACACACTGTTGGAAGAGAGGAAAGAGCAACAAAGTTTTACTTTATTAGTGAAGAAGCTAGATGGTAATCTACCTTCAGTGCTTAAATGTAGCCTTGGCAGATGTTTCAAGCTCATTCTTTCACTTGTGGATCCTCTACCTCTCACCTCAGTTGCTTGAAATTTTCACTTCAAGTTCCTGAATTAAGAGCCTGCTATGTGCCACATACAATACAATTCTCTAAGATAGGTTTTATCATCCCTATTTTAAAGATTAAGAAACTGAGGCTTAAGGTTTAGTGACTTACTCAAGGTCACAATACTCGTAAGTGGTGGGGTGAGAGTTTTATCTCAAGACAGTGTGTTGCATGTGGCACATAGTAGGCTCTTAATTCAGGCTAGCACTGAAAAGACATATGCCAACAAACAAAGTGTTAATAAAATATGGGTAATATATTTTTAAAATAAAATAAATTCTGCATTTAATAGCATTATGTGATAGTGGGGTTTTTGAGGGTTTTCTGCTAAACTCTAAAAATATATACAATAGTCATTTTTCTCCTATTCGAATGTCAAATATTAAAGGTTTCACATTTATTCTTCATTGTAGTATAGTACTGAAAATACAGTATGCATGTTTCAGAGATTTGGCTGGCTATGAAAGAACAGGCATGAAATTAATCTATTTTATAATTTTGCACATAGTAAAGCTCAGTATATTTTTAACTAAAAAGGAGGGTGGCTTTATGTATTTGTTCAGATCATATTTCCTAAGAGCCTAACACAGCAGCCTCCTCATGGTAAGAAGAACAGCAGTTCTTTAAGCACCTTTTATGTAAGAGGGACTTCGCTCAACGTTAGAGCTACCACAGGGAGCAAGACACAGTCTCTGCCTTTTAAAGTGAGGCTAGCATATTTAGGTCACTCATGTCAAGTTTTAAGAATTAATATTCCGGTCTTGAGCTACGTTGTGGCATATTTCTGGAAATGTTAATATCTGAACCATCTCAGAATAGGCAGAGAAGCTGGATGGATTCAGTTATATTTTATAAAACCACATTCGTGTATTTCCGTACCCTCCAGTGTGTTTACGCTTTAGTGCATTAGGTTGAAAAGCAGGCCTTGTGGGACATAATTATAAAGAGCTTTATTTCTGTCACTTTCAATTTACTTTTTCTCCCCTTTTTTGACCTTTTCAGTTTACTCTGTGAGGCTGGTTCATCCTCTGCCATGGACAAACTTTCCTGGTTGCTCTTAGATGACTTTGATAATACAAATCGTCCTTTAGTAACTAAGTTGCAGAATCTCAACTTCATTATTAAATTGTCCGGTGTCAACAAGTAAAAACTGCAGACTGAACCTGCAATAAAGATGAAGCTTCTGCTTTCATAATTACTCTCACTCTGTCTGTTGCAAGGGGGAGGCCAATAATTGTGGAAGGGGAGCATCATTGGCTTTTCTCTTCTTCCTCCTTTGTCTTGCCAGTGTGGGTTTCTGACCCCTTCAAAGTTGGATAAGGAAGAAGGGAAGAGAGGAAAGAGGAGGAGCAAAGTTTTACTTGATTAGTGAAGAAGCTAGATGTTTAAAGCTCATTCTTTTACTTGTAGATCCTCTAACTCCCACCTCAGTTGCTTGAGATTTTCACCTCAAGTTCCTTGACAGTGGTGCTGCATTCTTCCTCAGCCTCTGGGAGCCAGCAGTACCTCCGTCTTCATTTTGCTGAGGTCTGTGCAAACTCCAGATAACCCTCTTGGAGGGACCCGTGTGACCCCACCGCCGCTTGCTCCATCCCTCTCCCATAGGGCCCACATTTGGTCCACAGGGGGCCCTCATTCTTTGCGAAAACTGTAGTAGTGGTTCCAGTTCAGCCATCTCTCTTGTTCTCACGTGCCTATTCATCCAGCTTTTCATCCTTTTGATTTTCCCAGGATGAATCAGGTACCAGGTCAGTAGATTCTTCAAAGTGCTTGCCACACATATCAAGCTCTTCAAGGGGTCTTTTGAAGCCTTTTCTCCCAGGCTTTATGTATGGGACAAGCACCCTTCTCCCTTGAAGGCACGGGCCCCTGTTACCATAACTTTCCCCAAGGAAATCTTCTCTATCACCTGGCTCTGTAATCTCCTTGATGACCCTTCTCACTAGCTGTGGAGGTAGGAAGTAGTACTTGCTTTGGAATATCATTTCTAGTATAAGGTAGAGCATAAGTTTCCAAAGAACAGAAAGTAGTTTCTTTGTGTTCTCTGTGCTTAGCATCAAGTCTTCTTTTAATACCTAGCTTATGGCCTTTCTACCTAAAACTGCCATGACCAACTAGCCCTTGTTGGGCTTTTCTTATTCTAAATTAACATTTATTGCCTGTACTTATTTGACACTTTTTTTTAAATCCCCAGTTACAGAATGCATTATTTGACATTTGATAACACGAATTTGAAAATACTGTTTATTGTGTTTATAAATATACTTTGTTTCTTTTCTTTTTGGGGGGTCGGGTATGGGGTCTTACACTGTTGCCTAGGCTAGAATGCAGTGGCATCATTATAGCTCACTGCAACCTCAAACTCCTGGGCTTAAGCCATCCTCCTGCCTTAGCCCCCTGAGTAGCTGGGACAGTATGGGAGTGCCACCACACCCAGCTAATTTTTCTATTTTTTATAGAGATAGGGTCTTGCAGTGTTGCTCAGGCTGGTCCTGAACTCTTGGACTCAAGTGATCCTACTGCCTTAGTCTCCCAAAGTGCTAGGATTACAGGTGTGAGTCACTATGCCTGGCCCCAAAATACCTTGTTTCTTAATGTGACTGCATGTTTCTCAGCTGTAGGAGCTGTATCTTATATTTCATGTAACCTTAATATGAATGCTTTGCACATAATATAAAAGTTTAATAAGTATTTATTGAAAAAGATGGTGGTGATGATATACCAAGTGATTTTTTTATGAAGTAGAGAAAGTATTTTTGAGGAATTCTGTCTTCTACTCTTCTGTGTTAATGATAGATTATTTTAGCTGAGTTAAATTATTATTAAACGTTTAGATGTTTATTGGCTGCTCTAAACTGCTTTAAAAATCCATATTATTTCCTAATGTACTTATACTTTTGATGTAAAAATAATATAAAGCTCTTTGTCTAAAGTATAAACCTTTTGTCATTTTAAAATATAGGTAATTAATATACTAGTTTCTTACCAAGTATAAAAAAGTCTTATGATAAATCACTTGTTACTAACTCTGCATTTACTGTATCTAAAACCAGAATGTATTTATATAATACCAAAACCAGTGAAATTTTCAAATAATCCTATTTTCTCTACATCAAATAAAACTGATTTTTCACTAATTGGTTTGTTTGAATTACCTAGATATTGCTTCATGATAATATTCAGTTTGGGTTATGATTTGGGCTTTTGAACTGGAGTTATAAGTAGCTTCATAAAACATACCAGTTGGCTGTGTTTCAGCTTAGCACTAGTACATGCTGAATGCACTATCTTTTTTTTCTCCTTTGTTACATTGCAGCTTTGCCATGCTTGTAGCAGTAGCTTGGGTACAATCTTTTATGGTTTGGATTAATTTCTTGTATTTTACTAATGGACAGAAAAGCATGATATCCTATTAATTAATTGTCCAAAAACCTAAAAAGGAGCTGCTTTTAGAGTTATAGGTTTATAGCTGGTAGAAACCTTAGATTCTGACCATCCTAACCATCTCATTTAATAGGTATAGAAGTTGAAAGCCCAAAGTCATTTGAAGATGTCCTTGGTAGAACCTGAACTCAAACCCAGGTCTCTGATTTGGTCTAGGAGGGGCAGCTACACTAGCAGGTCTCTTTTCCCTGTGTCTCCTTTTTTCTAATATTGCTTATTCGATAAGAGGACACAGACTTGTTGGTTTTTTTTTCCCATGTTGGAACCATGTTTTACTCTCCATCTGATTCACAGGTTTTTGATAAGAGTGAGACCAATATGCCTCTCCCTCACACTGTAAAATCTTCTGGGTTTATATTTTGTAACTGTGACTTGGTAACTTTGTAACAGAGCTATTTTTTAGTGTGTGTTCTCAGATAAATGTCATAATATTTTCATGTTTTTATTAACGACTTTAGTCATTCCAGACTTTAAACATTTTTAATTACATTAATTTAGAGATTGCCATACTTGGTGTGAAAGTTACTACTATTATTATTTTACATGTTTTTCCTTTACTTGCTTTCTTAATTGAATTGTTGCTTAGACCCCATTCCTGAAGGTAGTAAGTTGAAAGTTTTTCTGTTTTTATCCATTAGTATTTTACTCTCTCTCTCTGTTTTGTTTGTTTGTTTGTTTATGGAAATCTTTCACCATCCTGTAATTGCTGGTGTCTTAAAAAAGCAGTATGAAGGATAAAAGTTCAGCAGAAATATGTGATTGCAGTAGTCCGTTCATTTTAATTGAATTAATCAGTGAATAACCTATACTTTAACTTTTAAAATTATGGATATTTCTGAACATTTTGTGTCTGAAGTTTGAGATGAGAATGAAAAATAACCTGGGCCTGTAAAACCAGTTAGGCTCTGAATGACAATAGGGGGTAATGGGGTCAGGAGAGGATTGGTAAAATACTGTAAATTCTGCCCTTTTCATTGATCTTATGAGATATTTTTTAAAAATCACTTATTTATGAGCATCCAGATAAATTTGAAGATTATGCCATGAAATGGCATTGAGTGAATGATGGAAATTCGTAATGCCATACTTGTTTTTTCACCACAGAAAGTTTCTATCCTGCAGGCCACTTATGAATGAAAAGGACATTAGGTAAATCTGTCAGAATTGGTGACCCACACCCCTTTTTGTGGATAAACTCTTGAGGGAGATAATTGTTAACTGAATTCAGGATTTAAAAAAAACTATTAAAAATGTTGGTTTGATGTGGGGAAAATATTACTATCAGATTTATATTTTACATTTCAAGTCTGATCTGAGCCATATGGGCTTTTTTAGATTGACCTGGGAACTTAGTAGCCCTTTAAAATATTAATAGAAAATATTTTATGACTGCCAATCAATTAGTATATAAAAATGAATTTTGGAAATACTGACCTTTGCAAGTTGGGGATTGCCGGTTATAATATTTTGGTATGTTTAACATTTGAGATTCAAACAAATATTTTAGGAAATCTTTTATTCTAATAGTTTTTTATTAACTACATCAGTGAGTGACTGTCATTTGTATGCTGTATTTCATTAATGATTATATCTTTCTTTCCTACAAAAACTTTAGCAAGAATGTATAAAAAGTAGTTGAATATATGAATTTTTTTGTCCTATATCTCTTACTGTTGTCATTTTGAGATGTAAATGGAAGCTGAAACGACCAAAGAAGCAATAGTAAATGGGAAAACAAAAGACTTAGTGATCAAAATGATATATGGGATTTGTATATTTTAGACTTGTTTACCATGTGCCACCCATTTATTATAAAGGAGATATTATTCTAATGATTTTGACTTTAATTTTAACTTTTTAAATTTCTTTATATTTTTTATTTGTACAAATTTATGGGGTACATGTGAAGTTTTGCTACATGTTTATAATGCATAGTGAACAAGTCGGTATTAGGGTGCCCGTCCCCTGGGTATAGTACATATTTGTTTAACTGTAGTCACCCTGCTCTGCTATCAAACATTGAATTTATTGTGAATACTGCTGCAGTAAACATGTGAGTGCAGATATATTGACTTCTTTTCCTTTGGTACGTACCCAACAGTGGGATTGCTGGATCTAATGGTCATTCTACTTTTAGTTTTTTGAGAAATCTGTTTTCCATAGTGGCTGCACTAGTTCACATGACCAGTGTTTAAGAGTTGCCTTTTTTCCACATCCTCACCAACATCCAGTATTTTTTATCTTTTTAATTATAGCCATTCTGACTGGTGTAAGATGCTGTCTCATTGTGATCTTTGATTTGCATTTCTCTGATGGTTAGTGATGTTGAGCATTTTTTCATGTATCTGTTGGCCATTTGTCCTAATGATTTTTAAATTTGCCAATCTGTACTTCTTATTTGTATGTACCATCTCTATATTGAGGTTTATGGTTTGAAAGTAAAACATTTCATCCATAAAGTACATTGTTAGCATTTAAATTATCAACAAAATTGATAATTTTAGTAAAATATTAGGAGAAATTCCTATTTATTCTAAATTATTGGAGACTGAGTTATTTTAGTTAATGGGAAGTTACAGTAGGGATTAAAATATTTCACCTTCTATTTCTATAATATTAATACACTTACATCTAAACCATACCATTCATATATTACAGTGGAGTTCTTCATCACCTCCAGATCATCAGTAGATATATAGGAAATTAGGCCAAACTTATATTAATCCTATTAGGCCAAATCTATAAATGCTGAAATTTTATTTCTGAGTAAGTTCTGTTACTTCCCTTTTTATTGTCATGTATTCCTTTCTTATGAAGTGCAAAGTTTGAATATGCACAAATTCTAGACATTGGCCTTTCTAGCTGAGAAGATTTAGTTTATTCTGGTGAGTGTATGTCTGTTTATTCACAGGTATTTGCATTTCTTTTTCTTTTCTTTTTTTTTTTTTTTTTTGCACTAGGTCACAGTGGCAGCATCATAGCTCACTGCAACCTCAGACGCCTGGGCTCAAGAGTTATTCCTGTATAAGCCTGCCGCCGAGTAGCAAGAAGTATGGGTGTGCTCTACTACACCCGGCTAATTTTTCCATTTTTTTGTAGAGGCTGGGTCTCGCTTTTGCTCAGGCTGGTCTCAAACTCCTGAGCTCAAGAGATCTTCCCACCTCAGCCTTCCAGAGTGCTAGGATTACAGGCCTGAGCCACCACACCAGGCCTGTATTTGCATTTCTTATCCTGTTCTCCCTTAAGCACAGTCTTAACAGAATCTCATTTCTTTCAGAAAACATTTCATGATGCAAACACTAAATAGTATTATTTTCTTACTCTTAGATGTTTTGCCTAGTGAAACACTCTGTATCAACAAAGTATGTGTAATTTTGGGGGGAGTTGTGTGTTTGTGTGTGAGTGTATGTGCTTATTAATGGTTTACTCAGTAATAAAGGAACATGTACTTAGATATAACTAAAATAAACATATAGGTCCGTGTATTTGGTTAATTTGTTGAATGCCTAGTCTATGCAAGATATTGTGCTAGGTACTATTGTTTAATACTATTTATTATTTCATTTTGGACTATAAAGTTTTCTCATTTTCTTCAGCAAATTTGAGAAAATATAGCCAGAATATATATGTCATATATATTAATTGCAATATACTTATCAAGAGATTAATTCTGATAAATTTTAAATGCATAATTATGGGAAATCTTTTCTATTTGGTTTGGTTCTTATGGGATAGAATTTATATGCCTGCATTGCTTAGATAAACTATGCTGCTGCCTTATAACTTCTTTAATAAGGTTTTGATGCCTCAGTTGACACATTTTCTGGTTATAAATTTCTGCAGTAGATTTGACCTGTGGGTAGAGAGGGTAAAGGGAAATTATAGTCTTCTGAAACCCGGGAGTTAATGTGTTTGTGTTAGGTCCAGCTTCCTCATAGACAGGCAGACAGCCAGAGTCCCAGAGCCCAGTGTCCATCATGTGGGTCAGAGGTTTGGTGCAGTAAGTTAGATCCTTGTTTGAATTTCAGCTTTGCTACTTACTAATGTGTGACCTTTTGCTTTAACTTCTCAGGACTTCAGTGTCCTCATCTATAAAATGAGAATAACAAAGCCCACCTCATAGAATTACTGTAAAGATTAAAGGAGATTATTAGCTTAGGAGAGAGGCAGTCAATAAATGTCAATTTCTACCTACTCTCCAGTCCCCCTCCCCTTTGGTTCAGCCTCTGCTGACATAGTCTGTAACAGTATTTTTTTTTAAAATATAT
>NW_012148964.1:1376666-1415863 GCF_000956105.1 Propithecus coquereli
AGACTCTGTCTCAAAAAAAAATATATATATATATATAGTCAATTCTCATTATTTATGGTAGTTATGTCCCATGTTCTGGGGGAATACAGAGCTAGGTTTGTGACAGTCTCTGGTCACGTTTCCATCAACTAATCAATACATAACCTTGTTTTATGTGTGTTTCTGTTTAAAACACCTTATTTAGTATATATTGTTGATACATTAACAGTGAACTCACAGGCAGTAGCACTATAACTCATGCCTGAATGAAGCTTATTTAACACACCATAAGTGTTAGATTTTGGGGTTACATATAAATTTTAGCAAGTAGGGAGATTTGCAAATACGGAGTCCATGAATAATGAGGATTGACTGTATGTAAAAATGGAAGCAGAACTTTGCATCTGCTGTTTACTTAGCTCCTTCTCTGGTTTGTCAGCTGTTGTCATGGGCTTATGTGACTATGACTCTTATTACCACCCTAAACACCCTCACAAGAGTGTGACTTTCGCTCTTATTGTCTTCTAAACACCCTCAGATGAGAGGGGTGGGAGGGATAGTGGGGGCAGGAATACTCATCTTTTGTGTGAGTTGCCAATCACCTAGCAGCCACATGGGGCTGAATCATACACATGGGGTGAAATTACAATCAGGTTCTCTCCTTGTATGTTAATTATAATCTTCATAATCTGAACTTGAATCTGCCACATTACCTTAGGTCAGAAAAAGGAAAAAATATATAAATTATTCTAGGGCATGGAGCAAAACCTTTAAAAATCTAATGCTGATTTATTTTATATAAAGTCTTTTATAGTAATCATTTGCTTAAAAAATGCTTGCAGTTACTTCCTTCTTAGCATAAACTGTCACTGTGGGAGGTGGTTTTGTTAAAAGCCTTTATCTAGGTATATAAAAATTAGTTGAAATCTTACACAGTCTGAAGGTATAGCACATATGGTTGATGTTTCTTGATTAACCTTATGCAACATATAGAAAACTTTAAAAAAACTGTTCAAATATAGACTGTCTAGGCAATCTTACTAGTTTTTATTCTGACATATGCCTTCTTTAAACGACTTAGAAGTACTTTCAATGTTTTCAATAGTAGCATATGTTCATATCTGTCTGCACTGTCTTGTCCCAATCCCCTGGTGATTATCAGAAAAAGGAGCCCAGATAGGAGCACTACTGAGGTCATGAGAGATTAGCAAAGATAACTGGCCTGGAATAAATAACCATTTGATCTGAAGCAAAGCCCGTCATTTTAATATTGCTCTCTTTAAGACCATATGTATCTTTAACATTCAATCCCCAAAATCACTCTTGCTATTTGCTTTCTTTATTCCTATTTCTGGGATTGTGGAGCATTGCTAGAGAAAAGTATGGAATTGAAATGTAGCTGAATAATGCCCTCCCCTCCCACAGTGTTCACATACTAATTACTGGAACCCGTGAATGGGTCATCTTACATTTACAGATGTGATTAAATTAAATATTTTGAGATGGGGAGATTATCCTTGTTTATTTGGTTGGGGCAAGTGTAATCACAAGGCTCCTTCTAGATGAAAGAGGGAGGCAGAAGAGTCAGTGTCAGAGTGATAGCATGTGAGAAAGACTTGACCAGCCATTGCTAGCTTTGAAGATGGAAGGGGGCCACAATTCAAGGAATGCAGGAGGCCTCTAGAGAACCTGGAAAAGGCAAGGAAATGGATTTTTCCCAAGAGCTTCCAGATTTAAGCTCAGTAAAACTCTTTTCAGACTTTTGACCTCTAGAATATTAAGATTAGTAAATTTTTATTGCTTTAAGCCACTGACTTAGTGGTAAATTATTACAGCAGCAGTAGGAAACTAACACATGGTCTTATAAGGCTCACTCTATACAATCATGTAATCCAATTATCTGATCACCCAGTTTTGCTGCCTTATATGATAATGCTGTCTCTCTGAATTGTCCACAACTGTACACTTCTCCTCTTTATCTGTACCCATTGGGTAGATAAACTGTTTTTTATTTTATTGAAACTATCAAGACTATCAATCTTAAGTTCCTTCTCTCCAAAGATACTGGGCCCATTCATTCCTTAAGAAAACTTTCTCCTGATCCTGCTGCCTTAATGTTCATGTATTGCTGCTTTTCTGTGTCTTAAATAGATCACTCTTGACAGGGACAGATGGGAATCAAGGAAACTAATTGGGAGGTTATTGTAATAGTTAGGCCACCATGATAACAACTACACTATAGAAACTTAGGAAGTTATTGTAATAGTATTGGTGAGAAGTTATGAATTAGGACAATGGTGACAGAGAGGAGATTTGAGAAGTAAATTTGTCAGGACTTTGTGACAATTTGTTGTAGGAGAAGGTTGAGGATAACAGGACTCTGTCACATACGAGGTACTCAAATATTTGTTGACTGAATAAGGACATGAACGAGTGACTAGATGGATAATGTCAATTGAGATAGGAATATGTGACATGTATTAGTTATCTACTGCTGCGTAACAAATTATCCTCAAATTTAGCAGCTTAAAACAACAAACATTTATTATTTGACACAGTTTCTGAGGTTCAGGAGTCCAGGTGGCACTTATCTGAGTGGTTCTGGCTTACGGTTTCTCATGAGGTTGCAGTCAAACTGCTGGCCAGGGCTGTGGTCTCTGAAGAGTTGATTGAGACTGAAGGTTGCATTTTGAGTTCACTTTTCTGGCTGTTAGTAGGGGACTTTAATTACTTACCACATGGGTCTCTCCATAGCAAGTGATTTGAGAGGTGAGGAAGGAGAAGAGACCAAGATGGCAGCCATAGTCTTTTCATAACATAACGTGGAGTGACATGTCATCTTCTTTGCTGTATTCTATTGGGTTGCATAAACCAACCATGGTACAGTGGAAGAGGTGGCTACTCAAAGATTTGAATATTTTAGACATAGAGATCACTGCAGGTCATTTTGGAGGATGGTTTCCCCAAGAGAGAAGCAGAATTGAGACATAGTAAGTTCATACAGTTTGAGATAACCATATATTAATATATCCAGGTAGAAATATTTAGCAAGCATTCGGTTATGTGTGTATGTCAAAGGAAGAGATCAATAGTAGAAATAAAAAATTTAAAAGTCATTACCATATAGGTGGTAATTAAAATCATGAGTAGTTGGTTGAGGCCTTAAGCAGAGTAGAAAACATTTGGAATAGTTGCTGAGGGAAGGAGGAGAAAAGAGCTGACCAGAGAAAGGATGAAAGGATCAGTAAGACATGTGGTTGTCCCAAGAGGAGTTAGATGTGATACTTGGTATCGATTTGAATGCTTTGCAGATTTCCGCAAAATCCTGTGCAGTCCTGTAGAGAGAGTTGCTGTTCAGCATGTGGAGGAGAGAAGCAGGTAGGTTCTTACAGGATTAATCCAGAGCCTGAATTTTGGCTGGTAGGTATAGCCAAAGAACTGGGTTTTAAGAGAGTTAAAGAGCTTCTGTAGAGAGTAATTTGGTTAATCTACCGTTAGTTACTATGTAGGGAAGGAAGTGAGGCTAGGATGGAGCTAATAGATTAAGAGAAAATTTCAGCATTGAGAGGACCATTGTTGTGTGTGAAGGTAATGCCTAGAGGTAGAGGGATGGAGACAAGGAGTTGTAGCATGAGAGGAGGCTATATTAAGACTTCCGAGGTAGAAAATGCTATAACAAGATCCAAGGTACAGTCTTGAGAATGTTTATGGTGGGGCGAAGGCTATTAGAGTTAGGAATCCCAAAGGACTATAAGTCAAATATTTTGGATTCCACATACATTTTGAAATCTCCAAAGATAATAGCAGGGTTTGGATAGAAGGGAAGTTTGTATCTCGTTCCTAAATCTACACTGAGGAGGGTGGTGACCTGGAGGCTGGTTTATTACTATGACAAGGCAGGTCAGGTGATAAAGCTGAGTAATGGGACTAGTTGTAAAGCAAGAGGCATTTTTCATTAAGGGAAGAATAACAATTTGGAATAATAACAGTAAACACCATTTTTGACCAACCATTACATACGGTTTTCTTATGCTATATAATTTCTTGCTTACCATGGTCCCATGAGGTTGATACTAGCTTTCGTGAGGAAGCTGACTGTGAGAGAGGTAAGTGATTTGGTCTAGGCCATGCTGCCAGAAGAGCTGGGATTTGAATCTAGATTTGTCTGACTGTGCCATGTTGCCCTCTTTAGAAGGCAGCTTTGGGCAGCTAGGTGAATACCCAGATCATTTTTGGATCTCATGATGAGTACATAAAGTACTGCTTCTGTTGGAAGAGAATCCATGTCTTTGGCTGAGAGCCAGGCTTGAGCAAGCAGTGGGGCAGAAAGGGGGTTCTTAGGATGTGGGCAATTAGTTTTGTTTTGGGTGTATGTTTGGTTTATTATTTAAATGCTGGCTCAGGGATTCCAGAGAGTATAATTAATGGGTTGGGGGGTGGAGGGGTGGTGGTTAATGGGGGGAAGAACCAGATATGAATATGAATGCTGGAATTTAACATGCAAGATGCTGTGCAGCCATGTGGCTAAAGTGGGATATATGTCTTAGAATGTAAAATCTTATTATGCTTTAGGGGTTTTTTTTTTTTTTAACAGGAACTATAACATTATAGGTATTCAACACATGTTAAACAACACACTAAAATTTTGATGTATTTAAGTGAATTGTTTGATCAAACTGACTTTTCTAATGTGACTATTAGCTTACACAAATTTTCTGCATATTTTGTCTTTTGTTGTTTTTTGTTTTGGAGACGGTCTCACTTTGTCTCTCAGGCTAGAGAGCAGTATCATCATCATAGTTCACTGCAAGCTCAAACTATTGGGCTCAAGCACTCCTCCTGCCTCAGCCTTCCAAAGTGCTGGGATTACAGGCATGAGCCACTATGCCTAGTTCTGTCATCTTAAAAAAATAATGAATAACATACACAAAAACACTAATATTCTCCTATTTACTAGATATATGGAATTATTTTTTTAGGTTTCCACCTTTTTGTTGATACTTAATCAAATCTGGATATGACATTTTATTACAATCTAAATATCATTTAGAGGCAAGGCACAGTGGCTCATGCCTGTAATCCCAGCATTTTGGGAGGCTGAGGCGGGAGGATCGCATGAGTTGTAAACTGTAACTCCTCGACCCTATGCAAATACGATTCTTTAGGTTTAGGCCAGCTGGCTCTTCTACCTACTCCTCTCCTTGTTGCTTCCCACTCTCAGCAGTCACTGTCCATGGGTGCATCTAACATCCTAGCCTCACATTTCTTGACCTTTTCAAAATCTGTGATCCTCATTTTTATTCAAGCTACACATACACATTTTCCTCTGAATCTTAAACTCCAGATGGAAAGTATTCTGTAAATATTTGTTCATTAAATGAATGAACTTAACCTTTCAGTTCTCCCTTCCTTTTTCAGATTTCACCCATTCTCCAGTCCTTTGGTCTTTTAGCCCCTTCATTTTCTCCCTGTTCATCAGCCACCTTTCTTCACTTTATTCTTTATCTGTCCTAGACTAAACTTGGGCTATCACTTCAGCCATTGTTTTGCCAGCGCCATTAGCTGCCTTGCCCCATGTTTTTCCGCTATACCTTATAGAATCAGCAAAAGGATAATATTGACCGGATATATAGCTTTTTACTCTTAATATATGTTAGTAAGAAAGCAGAATCATCCCCAGGTAGCCACCCTGAAAGGCCACAGCTGAGCAGGGCGAAAGTAGAAGTGATACTAGGAGGGAAAGAGTTCCATGAGGGAGCTTTGAATTGTAATTGGGATGACTACACCTGATTTTAACTGAATACCTTCTTAAAAGTCTAAGCTTTATAAGTGATTGAACACTTAGAGGCAGCAGGATGGAAATAGAGTTCTGTCAAGAAAATAAAAACTTCATTTTTTTTACAGTATGATTTGTGAGTGACCAATTTATGCCTAATAATGTAGTAGCAACTTATAAAATAGACTGTATTTATAAAAATACATTTGCTTGAAGAGTTATATTAAAGTTATATATCAAACAACAATTTGTTTTGTTGAAAATATTAAAATGTGTTTTTCTGGCAAAATAATACTTGTAGATGAGAGTACGTATATAACCAACTTATTAATAAAGCATTTATAATGTTAAATATGTGAAGTACTGGTACAATGCTTTGTTTATGACAAGTACTGAATAGTTCTTATGCCTGACAGAATGTTTACTTTTCATGGTTATAGCTGGGTGCACAACATTTTGCTTCAAGTAATTATGTCTTTAGTCATGACCTAATTCAAACATAGATTGGAAGGGTGAAAAACTGAAATAATTCCAATAAATGGAAAGGATGTTGAGAAAGAAGCTTTTAAAACAAATAAACTGAAAACCAAACCCTACGAGATGGTTTTGTTGGATATGATGGTTTCTAAAGTTGAACTGTCAAAATAAGTGGAAAAATTAACAGTGAGCATTTATTGTTGGCAAGAAACTAATTGGAAATAAAGTTTCAGTAAAGAGTAAGAAAAATGTGGAATATGGTCATTAAAGTGAGGGGGTGGCCATGTTATCCAACATGTATTCCAGTTATCTATTGCTGCTGTGGTTATCTGCCTTTCACAGCACCTAAAATTCTTTTGTAAAATAACAACCATTTTATTATGTTCACGAATTTTGGGGTCAGGAATTCAGAGAAGAGACAACAGGGTGCTTTGTCTCTGTTCTGTGATGTCTATGCTCTTTAGAATAGAAGACTCAAATGGCTGGGCGTGACTGGATCAGCTGGGAGTTTAAACAGCTGGGATTGGTGAATCCCCTTGCATGATGGCTCCTTTACTCATCTGGTATCTGGACCTGGATGACTTGAAACCTGGGCTCAGCTGGACCAGTTAACCAGAGGACCTACATTGTCCTCTCCATGTAACTTGAGCTTTTCACACCATGGCAGCATCTAGAGACTGAGTCTTCCAGAAACTGAGAAAGAAGCTGCAAGGCTCCTACTGACCTAGGCTCAGAAGTCATTCAGATCGTTTTTGCCATGTTCTCTTGGTTATAAATGAATCATTAAGGCCAGCCTGGATTCAAGAAGAGGAGAATTGCACTCTACTTCTTGACAAGGGAATGACAAGGTCACATTGCAGAAGAGCATGTGGGATGGGAAATACTGTGGTCATCTTCAGAAAGTACAGTCTGCCACAATGTGGCAGGGAAATAGGGGAAAAAATTAACCCACATTTATGACTCTTTCAGTGATTAGCCACAAATTTTTAAGACAGTAAGAAAAAGAAAATGAGAGCTAGTAAAGCAACGTAATATGCATTATTAAGAAAGAGCTCTCTTTCGTCATTTTAAATACAAATATAGAATCTCCTAATTAGCAGAGACACTTTTCCTCAGTCTCATACTCAAATTTAACACAGCCATTCTTACATATATGGTAATAAAAAATACTACCATAAGCACAGCAGAATTTAGAACTTATGCCATATAATGATGTGCACTTTGAATATTGTCATTGCTCAGTCACTTGCCAGCCTTTTACCTATTGGGACAATAAGAAAGAGGACCATAATTTCAAGGCTTTTGGAGGTTACTTCCAAGATTTTGGATCTTTACTTCAGTGGTAATAGTGTATATGTATATATTTGGGCAGCAGCCTTTACTGGTTTCAAGTTAGATTACATTAATTTTAACCATGTTGTGGAATAAATTTTCAATATCATTAAGCTATTATTTCTATCCTCTTAGCCCCTTTGAGAAAGGGGCAGTTGGTGATATAAGTAGTGGTTATGCCAGGAAGGAGGAAACCCACATCTTTAGCACACTAGTGAGTGTCCACCTGACCATGCCTTTTATTTCTTTTTTTCAATTTCAGAATATTATGGGAGTACAAATGTTTTGGCTGCATAAATTGCTTTTGTTCAGTTTGAGTGAAAGTTATAAGTGTGCCCATCACCCAGATAGTGTGCATTCTACCTGTTTGGTGTGATTTTACCCATCCCTTCCTGCTCCCTCCCACCTACTTGATTTCTGTTGAGTTTTACTTCCATATGTGCACATGAGTGTTCATCAGTTAGTTCCAGTTTAATAGTGAGTACATGTGGTGTTTGCTTTTCCATTCTTGTGATATTTCATTTAGGAGAATGGTCTCCAGTTCCATCCAGGTTGTTAGAAAAGGTATTAATTCGTCATTTTTATGGCTGAGTAGTACTCCGTGGTATACATATACCACATTTTATTAATCCACTAGTTAATTGATGGGCACGTAGGTTGATTCCACATCTTTGCGGTGGTAAATTGTGCTGCAGTAAACATTCAAGTGCAAGTGTCTTTTTAATAAAATGGCTTTCTTTTTTCCTTTGGGTAAATACCCAATAGTGGGTTTGCTGCATCAAATGGTGGGGCTACTTTTAGTTCTTTGAGGTATCTCCATACTACTTTCCATAGAGGTTGTACTAGTTTGCAGTCCCACCAACAGTGTATAAATGTTCCTTTCTCTCTGCATCCACTCTAGTAGCATCTATTGTTTTGGGACTTTTTGATAAAAGCCCTTCTCACTGGAGTTAAGTGATAATCTCATTGTGGTTTTGATTTGCATTTCCCTGATGATTAGAGATGTTGAGCATTTTTTCATATGTTTGTTGGTCATTAGTCTATTTTCTTTTGAAAAGCTTCTGTTCATGTCTTTTGTCCACTTTTTTATGGAGTGGTATGATTTTTTCTTACTGATTTGCTTGAGTTATTTGTAGATTCTGCAGACCAGGCTTATATGGGATATAGTTCAATGTGGGGGTAATCCAGGAAGGTTAGTGATTTAACGGTTCTAATACTGATAGTTACAATAGTTGAGCTTTTCTGTTTTTGTCTCTTGGCTTCATTATATCACAGTATAAATACTTGGCATGTTGTGAATGCCCAAATTCAAATCACCTTGGAAAGGAAGGAAGTTCCTAACAAAAACTAAGGAAGTTCTAGTAGATTGTGTATGAATAGTTTTAACCTTGGAGATATTTGAAGATTTTAGTGATAGAGTTGATAAACTAACTCTGTACTGGAACCATGATTTAGTAGCCAGTTAATTTGATGCCCAGTGCCAAATAATGTACATGGATAAGACAAGAAATACATTCTGGTGATCATAAAATGTTGCTGTGGGATGGTAGAACCCTATATTTATTTAAGGAAGCTTTTACCTATTTCATCTTTTGAGACTTCATCTGCCATCACCTCAGTGCCACATGTCCAAAATCAAATTAACCATCTTCTCCATCAGACATCCCCCATATGCCAAAGAATAAATAAAAAAACCCAAAAAACCTAATTTCCTTTCTCAACTCTAGCATTTCTGTCTGACCATACCTTAAATCAACTCTTTTAGAGTAGAACTTTGGAATTAAATTTTCCTCTTCTCTCTCTTTTTACTTTTAAGTGTCTTCATTTTTTCTTTTGGAATATCTTTTAGATTTTTCCATTTCATTTCCATTCCCCCAGGTAGGAATCAATGTAGACCTTATTTTTGCAAAGTTTCCAGACTTTCATACTCTTCTATTTCAGTTTATCTTGCATAGTGATATAGTACTATTAATAAATGTAATCCCCTGCATAAGTACTTATTTTTTCTTTGTCGTTTACCACTGCAGTTCCCAACCCCCGGGCCATGGACCAGTACTGGTTCACTGCCTGTTAGGAACAGGGCTGCACAGCAGGAGGTGAGTGGTGGTTGAGCAAGTGAAGCTTCATCTGTATTTACAGCCACTCTCCATCACTCACATCACCTCATAAGCTCCACCGCCTGTCAGACCAGAGATGGCATTAGATTCTCATAGGAGCATGAACTCTATCGTAAACTGGCATGTGAGGGATCTAGGTTGCATGCTCCTTATGAGAATCTAATGCCTGATGATCTGAGGTAGAGCTGAGGTGTTGCTAATGCTGGGGAGTGGTTGCAAATACAGATTATCATTGCCAGAGAGATTTGACTGCACAATAAGCGTAATGTGCTTGAATCATCCCCAAACCATCTCTCCCTCACCCCTGGTCCATGGAAAAATTGTCTTCTGTGAAACCGGTCCCTGGTGCCAAAAAGGTTGGGAACCACTGGTTTACCACATCACATCTAAACTCCTCTGCGTGTGTTTATTATATCCGTGTTCCCATTTATACCTGGTAACAGATGGGAGCAGGAATATAATAAAGATCAGGCCTTAGAGAAGAAGTGGAGATTGTGGACTTTGTAGGAGAAAGAAGAGAGCAGATTTATTAGACAAGGGACATGCCTTTGGGCAGGTAGCTAAGACAGGAGCTGAAAAGGGTCAGAGCCCATGATGAAACATACCACTGCAGAAAATATCAGAGGGCCACAAAGTATGTTGTAATGCCCAAAAAAATGCAGTATGTGAAATTTTACACCACAGGTATATACTATCTGTACCATGTATACTTTCAAAGAATTAGGTAACCACCACTAGTCATTAGAGATTTGTAAGTAAAAACCATGAGATACCACTCACACCCACTAGAATGGTTGTAATTAAAAATGGACAATAAAGTGTTGGTAAGGTTGTGAAGAAATTGGAACACTTTTACATTGTTGGTGGGTTTGTAAAATGGTGCAGTCACTTTGGAAATAGTTGGCAATTTTTCAAGAGGTTAAACATAGAGTTACCATATAACCTAACAGTTCTCCTAGGTATATATCCAAGAAAATTGAAAACATACGTCCACATAAAAACTTGTATGCAAATGTTCATAGCAGCATTAACATACGTGTAATTGTTAAAAAGGGAAAACAACCCAATGTCCATCAACTGATGAATGAGAAAAATATGGTATATACATACAATGGGGTATTATTCAGCTATGAAAAGGAATGAAATACCGACACATGCTACAACATGGATAAGCCTTGAAAACATTGTGCTAAATGAAAGAAGCCAGACACAAAAAGCCACATATTGTATGATTCCATTTCTGTGAAATGTCCAGATTAGGCAAATCCACAGACACAGAACATAGATTAACAGTTGCAAGGGGCGGTGGGAAAGGTGTAGTGGGAAGAAATGCTGATGGTTATGGGGTTTCTTTTTTGGGTGATGAAAATATTCTGGAATTTGATAGTGGTGATGGTTGTACAACCTTGTGAATTTGCTCAAAACCACTGAATTGTATACTTTAAAGGGGTGAATTTTCTGGTATGTGAATTATATCTCAAAGCTGTTATTTAAAAAAAAAATTGTTGCAAGGTTCAGTTACTCATTACTCAAAACATGAGTGTGCCTGAGTATAGGGCCTTCAAGGCAAGAAGTCTATGTAAATTCCTCTGCTTACTTTAATCTAGTCCTAAGAGTAGCTAATATGACTTCATGGATATGGTGGGCTACTTATGTTTTTTTCTAATGACTATTAAAATAAATACCTAAAAAATATTGATTACCTAAAGTCATCTACTGTGTTACACTTTGGAACACTCTTGCTATGGTCTGAATGTTTGTGTCCCCCCAAATTCCTATGTTGAAACCTAATCCCTAATTCAGTAGTATTAAGAAATGGGGCCTTTAGGAGGTGATAAGGTCATAAGGGTAGAGCCCTCATGAATGGAATTACTTCCCTTATAAAAGAGGCCTGAGGGAGCTCATTTGCCGTTTCTACCATGCGGGAATACATAGAAGGCACCATCTGTAAGGAGCAGGCCCTCGGATCAGCCACCAAATCTGCCGTCATCTCGATCTTGGACTTTCCAGCCTCTATAGTTGTAAGAAATAAATTTCTGTTGTTTATAAGCCACCTAGTTTATGGTAGTTTTGTTATAGCAGCCTGAACAGACTAACTGCCAAAGCATGATTTATTTCGAGGGTAATTTAGGCATTCACCTTAGCTTCCCTTTCAGGGTTACGTATTTTTTTTAAAATCGTCTCTAAAAAAAAAAATTGGAGTTGGGTTAGTAGAAAGAGGAGTGTATTAGGGGAGGTTGTCGTTAAATTAAATATGAATTTTTTTTTGTCTAAAGGATTTGAACGTTGAGAACTTTAAAGTTCTTCCCTAGAACTTCATTACCTTCAAATCCTTTCATAATGGCACTGAGATTTTCTCAGTAGGGAGAGCATCATAATATTCGTCTCATTAAACTATGTGTAGTTCCTGCTGAGAAGTAAATTGAGACCTGAAAATGTTTATCGCCATGGGAAACAACAGAAAAAATATTTAAAAACACAGACGCTTCCTTAGAATTTAGTTTGGGCTACTACTGTTACATTTCAGAATTCTTATGCTTATAAAATAGGTTGGCATAGTATTTCTTCTCTCTAATTACTGAATTAATTTTATTGGCCCTTAACTTTGTATTTAGTAAAGCGGTAGGTGGTTGTCAATCTTTTTTCCTCTCAGTCACCTCTGTTGTTGGGTGTATGGGTGGCCATCAGGATGGGGGACGGGAGTGTGTAGTTTTTTGTAGTATCACATGGAGGTTACCATCCACAGTTGCAGCTACCCCTCTGCTTTTAACTCAGACTCTGAAGAAGTTCCAAATGTGTAGTTTTTTAAAGGACCACTTAGTGATTCTTATACTACCCCTTACCCCTATACCCAAAAGTTACTAATGGGAGTGCAGTATCCCTTGGTTGTGGGCAGAAAAATGGTTAAGCACAATTAGCCTTAGGCTGTTACATAGAGAAATTTGGGGTGATGTGTTAGAAGTACCTGTTCTGCTGGGAAGATAGGAGCTAAGAGCAGAGATACACACATGGGAGTCAGAGGTGCCAGAGTTATAGCCCATTCTCGCCAGATTTATCTGAAACAGCGGGTCACTGTCTGGAGGACCTGTGAGTAATTGCAGTTAGTAGTGTGAACTAAAAATAAAATCCTAAGCCCTCTGCTAACTGAATGGACCCCTCTCAACCAAGGGGACCCCAGAAACACCTTAACACTGAGTCCCAGTCATGACTGGATGGGAGAGATAAAGCACAATTACAAATGCACATGATTTTTCTTTTCATAAATGTTTATGACTTCTATAGCTTGTTGAATATGTTTATTTGACCATCCTGCAGATTATAAATTCTTGTTCCTTTTGTCTGTCCTTTGACGCACACGTGCCTGGCTTCTGGCCAGGGCTTTGCTTTCCAGCCTGTTTGAATGGCCACTTGATAGGTTGCTACCCTTTATGAGAAATAGAGGTCTCCTTTTTCCAAAGTATAAACCTCATTATATTTTTTTTAGTTAGAAATCGGTACCGTACAAGTCTTCTGTAATTCATAGGTATAAACCCTGATTGAAGATAGAATGAAATTTATAGAGGTGTATCACCTCATTAACAGACTGAACATCTGGGAGAGTATATTTCTCCTTTCACTTTTAATCAACCACCAGATTTTCTTGCTATGTATGACCACCGAAATTGCTCTTTAATCAGGTCTCAGGTCTCCACCCCACGGTTTATGTTAGGAAGAACTTCAGGGCTCTTTCCTGAGTTATTTTGATGCCTTTTGACAGTTCTTTAATCAAACACCATCCAATATATCTATCCTCCACAATACAATCAGAATTTTATTTTTAAAATGCAAGTCAGATCAAGTTATTCCTCTGCTTAAATCCCTTCAGTGGTTCTCTGTTACTTACAAAGAAAGGAATGTTTATTGAATTCAGTGAAATGTGCTGGTAACTTGACCGTTAGTTAATTCATTATGTTGGGGTACCTTCCTTTAAGACTCAATATATACAAATTCGAATTCTTTGTGAATGTTGCACAAAGCCTCTACTACCTCTAAAGCCTGTGTGGTACTGATCCTTCCAGCTAGTGCTGCTTCCTGTCCTGTCTCTGGTGGTGATTTGTTGAGTCATTTGGTGAAAGTGGGTTCCGGCTTAGGTCAGGAATAGGGACCAGATCAGGTATAACTTTGAAGGCCACAAAAAGGATTTTTTTTTTTTTTTTCTGTACACGTGTCATGGGAAACTATTAGTAGGTTGTAAGAAAGGGTTATGTTATGATTTATGTTTTGAGACAACCACTTTGCTGATTAAGGAATGTATTGCTGTCCAGCATGAGGGACAGCAGGAAGATCAGTTAGGAGAGCACTACAGTGGTCCTGGTCCTAGAGCCAGAGTTGGTGGTAGCTTGCACTAGGGTGGTTGCAGTAGAAACAGAGGTAAGTGCAAAGATTCATGATGCATTTTGGAAGTAGAACTGATAGGACCCAATAATGGCTTCATAGGGATGGAGAGAGGGATGAGGAGAAAAGGACTTAGAAGAACTCTTAGGTGACACATTTGTATATTTTCATTCTTTCACACACATTTAGGTATGAAAGGAAGAAATGAAAAAATTAGACTATAGGTGTCTGTATCCAAAATAGGTAATTGAAATTATTTTCAGTCCTTGACTTATATGCAGGAGATACTCAGGGAATCTGCATCTCAGCCCGGGATCTGAGTCTAATGCACAGATACTGCTGTTTGGAAATCTAGGCCTCAGATGGCATTGAAGACTCCAGCCTTTCAAAGAGGGTATCTTACCACATGCAACCAGAGTCTACAGTGCTTAGTATCTGTTACATAAAGTAATCTTCCAATCCTACCTGAGTTACGTCATTAAATTTTACTAACATCGAAGTTCTTATTCAGAAGCCTATGTTTGAGCCCTGTGATCAGACTAGATAACACATTATAATGGTTCCATTCTTACTCCATCTCTCAAACCAACAGCAGGGTATTCTTAACAGTAGATTCTAAAGTCTTGTGGCTTCTGTGATATACCATGTACAGCTCTTCTTAAGGTCTGTTTTGCTTTCCTGCCCATTCAGAGGCACAGTGTTGGGGTATGTACCAGCAAGACAGGGTCTGATACGGCCTCTCCCAAATATTAGAGAAATCTCAGACATATTGGCTTCACTCACTCGCTATGTGACCCAGGAAATTCTTGCTTTTGATGTACTGCCTCTTGAAGTCAGAGGCAGGGAAGTCATAGATGCAGAACAATCAGCACTCTGCCAAGGGCCTCCTGAAAAGAAGGTACCAGTCAGCTGCTGGGATATTATTCTGGCTTCATCTTCCCTCTTCCTGGCTGAGGACACTTTATACTCCATTCTGTTTGATAGCATGGGATCTTTGGAACATTATTATCCTTGTTTTTTGTTTTTTTTGGACATAGAACCGTCTAAGGCATGAGTAAAAATATTGGTTGACGGTTGGTTCTCTCTACTTTTTTCTGTTCTCCATTTATCTATCTCTAATCTTTTTTTTTTTTTTTTTGCTTATAGCAAAAAAGGTTTATTTCTCTCAGATGTCTAAGATGTCTATTTTGGGTCACTGACAGCTCTGCCCCTTATCTTTTTTCTTTCAAGACCCGGGCTGATAGAGCATCCCCTCCCGGAACATTGACTGTTCTGAGGAGCCTGGAAGTCTGAGATTGAGGTGCCCTGTTGGCAGGGTTGGTTTCTCTTAAGGCCTCTCTCCTTGGCTTGCATTTGGTGGCTTTCTTGCTGTGTCCTCTAATGGCCTTTCTCTCCATGCATGTGCTTCTGTATTATTTTCTTCCTCTGCTAGCTTTGAGTTTAGTTCACTCTTCTTTTTCTGGTTCTTTAAAGTATGCATTTAGGTTATTGATTTGAGACCTTATTTTCAATGTAGTTTACAGCATCTACTCAGATGTACCAGTAGAGTGGGAAAGCAGCCATAGATAATATGTACATGAATAGGCATGGCTGTGTTCCTTTATTTACGTAAATGGGCTGCAAACCTAATTGCCAATCCCTGTTTGAGCTGCATGCTACATGTTTTGGTATGTTCTATTTCTGTTTACATTCAGTGGTTTCCTGTCCCTTGCCCAGATGGTTTCTTTTCCCCCAGCCTCTGTAGGATATGACATGTGCCCTGGGGGTGGAGAAAGAGGGTTTATTGTCTTCACCCTAGTAGGTTGGGGCTTTTGTGTTGTGGATGAGAAGGATCTGGGTGGAGTTTTTGTGCTTTCCCTGCAGTGGCAGTCCTGTCTTGCTGAGTAGGCTTTCTCTCGTCTCCTGCCCAGTCAGCAGTTTTTCTCATGATCACCCATTGAGGTCATAGAAGAGAGACTGTGAGTAGGCACACTCGATTGTGCCTGTGGCTTCCTGGGCTTTTATATTCTCACATTTGCCCATGCCGAATTCTTACCCACTGTATGACATTCCCATTTTCCTTCTGTGCTCTGCCACCGGTGAGCCAGTGCTGCTGTGTTCTGTCTGTCCTTGGGGGCTTTTCTTAGATTGAAAGCCAGTAGGTTGCATTGTGATTTCAGCTCTCTGGTAGGTTCAAGAAAATTGGAGATTTTGTGAGTTATTTGGTAGTTGTTGTTAGGTAGAGCACTGGTCCTTTCATCTGTATTGATGGTGGAACATGGAAGCCCATCAGATTTGTTTTGTTCTTAATTGAACACATCTAAATGTCGGTATGTATAGGCATTTTCTTTGGATGGTTCATTTTCTCCAGAGAATTCTTTAATCTCCTGCCAGGGACCTATAAAGCCTGACTCCTGGCCTTCGGAATCTGGGCAGGGGAGGGGAACTGAGGACTCAATTGTTAAGAATACAGATTTTTTTTTTAATAGTCTAAATTTTTTTAGAGCAATTTTAGGTTCACAGCAAAATTAAGCAGAAAATACGGAGTTCTCATCCCCTGTATTGGAGGAGGTCCAATACCCACAGCATCCCCCACTGTCAATATCCTATAGGACAACGGTACATTTATTAAAATCTTGTTAGAATCCGTGAACCTACATTGACATATCATTATCACCTGAAGTGATAATGGTTTACATTAGGGTTACACTCTTGGTATTGTACATTTTGTGGGTTTTGACAAATGTATAATGACATGTGTCTACCATTATAATATCATAGAATAGTTTCACCACCCTGAAAGTCCTCTGTGTACTGCCTATTCCTCCCTCCCTCTCCCCAACCCTTGGCAACCACTGATCTTTTTACTATCTCCATAGTTTTGCCTTTTCCAGAATCTTATTGTTGAAATTCTATAGTATGTAGCCTTTTCACATTGGCTTCTTTCACTTAGTAATATGCATTTAAGGTTCCTCCATGTTTTCTCATGGCTTACTAGCTCATTTCTTTTTAGCACTAAATAATATTCCCGTGTCTGAATCCATTCATCTACCGAAGGACGTCTTGGTTGCTTCCACATTTTAGCAATTTTGAATAAAGCTGCTATAAACATCCTTGCACGCGTTTTTGTGTGGACATAAGTTTTTAACTCATTTGAGTAAATACCAAGGAGTGCAATTGATGGATTGTATTATAAGAATGTGTTTACTTTTGTAAGAAACTGTGAAACTGTTTTCCAAAACTGTCTGTAATATTCTCATCAGCAATGACTGAGAGTTCTCATTTCTCCACATTCTCATCAGCGTTTGGTGTTGTCAGTGTTGTAGATTTTGGCCATTCTACTATATGTGTAGTGGTATCTTGTTTTAATTCGCAAATCCTTAATGATGTTAAGCACGTCTTCATGTACTTATTTGCCATGTGTGTGTCTTTGGTGAGGTATCTATTGAGATCTTTTGCCCAGTTTTTAATCAGATTATTCATTTTCTTATCTTTGAGTTTTAAGCTTTGCATTTGGGTAACAGTCCTTTACTTTGGCAAATATTATGTAACAAATACTATGTTTTAGGATGGTTAGTTTAATGGTAGGCAGGAGGGATGGCAGCAGAGATACCTGAGGCGAGGAGAAACAGCAAGGGCCTTTGTAGTAACTGTAGCCTTGGTTACAAAGGACCTGGACCAACATGATGATAGGGAATGGATGGCTAGAGAGAGTTAGAAGATGAGTTAGTACATGTTGGTCACTGAAAATTAATAATGGATTTCAAGGTCAGAAAATTGGGAGAATAATATGACAATAGAAAAGACAAAAAGAAAAAAAATTGAGATTGCTTGTTTGCATAAGGAGAAATGATGAATTCAGTCGCATATATTCATGTGAACTCTTACATTCAGTGCATAAACATTATGTGAAAGGCTCAGGATTATAGATTTGAGAGTCATCTGCCTAAAGGGAGTAGGACAGATAAACTTTCTAAGGAAGAAGTTTCAGTAGAATGCCCAAAGTTGCAGGTTAAGGAGAAAGAAGAGGAAATAAAAGAAGCAGAGGATGTATTTTTGGATCAGAGGGAGGACTGTGGATTTCCAAAAGGGGAAAGTCACCAGTGCTACATTTGGAGAAGATTAGGAGAATGTGGATGGGAAGCATATTGATTACCTTTGGAACCTGAAAAATCTGACCACTCTTCCCTTTGTGTCTTCTTTAGTTATATGCTTTTAAGCAGTCTTGACATGCTCATGTGCCCACTGGTGAATTAACACTGAAGGCAGCGATTGGTCAGAGACCCTGCGTGGCTTGTTACAGCTTGCTTTCTTACTTTCCAGTTCTCTCCTGGGTCCTGACTCCTGACTTCTGATTTTTCCTTTTTTTTTTTTTTTCCTAACCCTGCTTTTGCCTTTACAATGTTTCATCTGGTCTCTCTAACTTAAAATCTCAACTTTCTGTCAGGACTCAATTTAGAGATGTTCCTGCCCTTTCCCTGCAGGAGACCAGCAGCCCTCTTCTGTTACTTGTGAGTGAGTAGTTCAGGCAATATATCTGTAGAGTTGAGAACAAGTTATGTTCTACTTTCAACATAAAACATTTTATTCATCCATTCTTCTTAATGGCTTCATCGCACTCTTGATTCATAACAACGGTTGATTTTTAAGATGCATCATTATTTTATGTACCTCTAAGGAAAAAAATGCTATCAATTAAACTATGATATGCAATTAATTGTATAATGCACCCTAATTTAAGAAATATTTAAATGTGGAAAAAATACGTCTTAGAATTATAGTCCAGCACCATTGTGGACATACAAACAGAAAAATATATATGAATTGTAAATCTCTTAAAATTTCTAGAGAGACCTATTTTGCCAATTAAATTGCAATAACTTTTTAACTTTAACTGGCTTTCCCTGGCACTCACCCTCTCTGTGTTGAGGATTATCAGACCATACCAACCACCAAAATCATTCCTATCTTGTGCCTTAACTCAAGTTGCTTTCCTCACAGTTCTCTACAACTGCCTTTGGCCTTTCAAGCCTTTCTAGTTACTATAAGTCTCATCTAGTTCTTTCTATTGAAAACTTCTTTTGCTGTGTACAGTATTCTGTACTCTGTCTACAGCTTGACATTAAATATATATTATTTAAAATTGTCTGCCATTATTTCATGTATGTTTATTTTGAGCAGTCCTATTTCAGTAAGATTAAGAACACTCATTCTTTGCCAGAATGCATGTAAAAAAGTAATTGAGCACATAGTAGGTATTCATGAAAAGTTTGCTAATGATTTGATTTTTTTGCTGAAGTTTGGTGGCACAGATCCCATTGCATGGGTCCTGAACCATAGCTGTATAGTAAGACTTCTATTGCCTGTTTCAGAATTCAAGTTAAATCTTTTGAGGAAACAGATGTATTCTACATTGCCATACGGGAAAACAATTCCAGCATTATTGTACTTTATAAATATTTTCCAAAAGATTTTTCCAACAATAATTATAGAAACACATAACAAGCATATCTTTAAAGGTAATTATTTCCCAAAGCGATTGGATTTTAAAGTTCTTTTAACATTTGGGTTTTATAGTACCCTTGGCTTGAATAAATTCAAATGAGCTCTTTTTGTTAACTGCCTTGTAAATGTTTTATTTGGACACAAGTCTATTGCTGGAATTAATTTGATTATATAATATATGAAGAACAGCCTTTAAAAATTTTTTTCCTTTTTAATTCAAACAAAAGAAATGGGACCAAGAAAAAAAATGGAAGTAATTCATTCCCAGGGCTTCTCTGTGTGGGAAGCATCTGTTCCCATTTCTACTCACCTTGAACTCCACATCTTCAGTGCACCTCCCTGGTAGATCCTGTTCTATATCCATTAATGGAAAATGAATATTTGACTGAATATTTTTTGAAACTATAGGTTAAAAAGCTTTACATCTTACATCTTATTGCAAAAGACTGTTAGAATCTTCTTTAAATGTCTAGTCTGCCATTTGCTTTGTTTCTTTACCACTCACAGCCTCTTAAAAAAAATTCCCTCCATAGTTGTGAACAGTTTGAGTGTGACCTATGGCTTACAAACCCTACTCAGGAAAAGAAAGGACAGGTCATCCACAGAGATGGCTGTTATTACTCAGGCAAGCCCCCATAAAGGGCTTGCCATACAAAGGTAAAACGGTTTGTCTTAGGGACTAAACCTTTTATAAAGAAAATTAAATTCATCGTCTATTTTTCTTC
Organism: Propithecus coquereli; assembly: GCF_000956105.1. Lineage (NCBI taxonomy): Eukaryota > Metazoa > Chordata > Mammalia > Primates > Indriidae > Propithecus > Propithecus coquereli. The sequence goes on from NW_012148964.1 coordinate 1,396,931, forward strand.
TTACTTTTTAATGGCTTTAAACTAAGTAGGTCGTTACAAAAGAAGGACACTAGTTTAGAAGAGGGTGGGGGGAAGGGTAATATAGGAAAAGCAGACTAATAAAATGTGCCCTCATAATGTGATATTAGGTCCTCTAAGCACTAGTAGATAGGATGGATTGGGAAAACACAAGATTTCTACAAAGAGAAACTCTGCTATAAAACTGTAAAGCAAAGATTGTCAAAGTCTGTGCATTCTACAAGACACCCAGTCTGGTCTCTTCAAAAATGTCAGTATCACAAAATATGAAAAAATAAAAGAAGGCTTAGTTTGTTGGGTTGATTTCTTCTTTTCCCCAGATTAAAAACACTGAAGTGATATGATGACTCAATACAGTGTAGGATCCTTGATTGGATCTGCATTGACAAAGAAAAGCTGCTATAAATTTCTCTATTGGAATAATTTGGTGAACTTGAATATGGGCTGTGTATTAGAAAATATTAGGTTAAATTTCTTGGGTGTGATAATACAATTGCCTTTGATGTTAGGAAACAATGTATAAATATTTAATGATGAGTCTGGATAGCTGTAACTTATTTTCAAATGGTTCGGAAAAAAGAAAATTTGTGCATATGTGTGCACGTATGTGCACATGCTTTATGCTGAAAGACTTTGGGATTTGTTCTTTCTAACATTCATTTTACACTAAATGATTTCTGTAGGGTTTGCTTCTTGCTTTTTCTTTTCAAGATGCATGTTCATATATGACTGCCTCGTTTTAAGATTTTTTTCTTTCATCCACCTCATTTTTCTAGCATGAGCTACTTGGGACTATTTCTTGAATTCAGTTCTATAAGCCCTTTAGTTTTTTTTCTTACATTGCAATGATTAATCTTGTTTTCTAGGTAATCCCAATTCATGTCGTTATCGATCACCGGTAGAATAGATAAGAAAATATGGAAGGATTTGTGCAATTTCATCACCTCCAAATTGAAAACACCTTTCAGCACATTTTATTAACATGCCCTTATATGGTAAGGATGTGGTGCTAATACTCGGGCTCCAAATGGTGAACGATTTTACAGAAACATAAGATTGCCTAAGATACTTAGAGCTCATCAGTAATATTTAGGAATTTGTGAAATTATCTTTGACAATTTGTGAAAATTTTACTTATGAGGCTGGTCTGGGATATTGTTGAATATAAACAGGTTCAGAGCTTTGGTCTGTGTCAATGCTCTAGAATAGCCTATGTGGCAAATGTAAGTAACTCAATATTTTTGAGAAGTTTGAGAGGTTCTTTTCAGTATTCTTTAACTCTGATGTCTAATGGCCCAAGTAACCTTTCGGTGACTGGCTCAGCTAGAAGAATCGATCCTTTGGCCAGATGTGGTAGCTCATGCTTATAATCCTGGCACTTTGGGATCACTTGAACCCAAGAGTTTGAGGTTGCAGTGAGCTATGATGATGACGCCACTGCACTCCAGCCCAGGTGACAGAGTGAGACCCTGTCTCAAAAAGAAAAAAAAAAAAGGAAAAGCCATCATCTTAGTTCTCTAGTTGTACCCCTCCTTTTACCAATCATTTCTTAGAGTTTTCTCTACCATCTGACTGCCTCCACACATTAACCATCTACCCATTTGCTTTCTCCCCTTTTCCTCTGGCTTCTGCTCTCATCACTGTGGTGAATGTTCTCTCCCAAAGATTACTTCTAAGGTTTAGATTCTGAATGCAGTGGCTTAGATCCCTCGTTTTTCTTGATTTTTGTGCAGCCTCTGACACTGTCCACAGACCATCCCTTGCACCTTGCCCCTGATGCCTTGCCTCCATTCTACTCTTCCTCATCTCAGCACATGCCTATCTGTGGGTCCTCATCCTCCTCTCCACCCCTGGACTCTGCCCAAGAACATGTCCTCCAGCTGTTTCACTCTTTCTCAGTGTTCCTCCCTTCTGGACCTTGTCCAGCCTGGCAGCTACTAATGTCACCGCAGTGTGGACCCTGGACATATTTCTAGCCCTGGGCCTGTCACTCCCCTCACAGAGTCCTGTGCTTCCCCATCTTTGTGCCTTTGCTCTTACTGTTCTTCAGCTAGAATTCTCTCTCTCTAGCCTTCCCCTTAATGTTTTGACTAGTTTAAGAGATCCTGGTTGCAATAAAGCAAAAGAAATTTTGCTCAGAATTAAGGGAATACTCATACATCTCCCACTCCCTGCAAAGACTCATTTTATATTTCTCCTCCTTTGCAAGACTTATTAAAATTTTACTTTGACTCATCAAGTAAATATTTCTTTAAGGCCAGTCTCCACTAAGCTCCGTTAAGAGTAATAGACATTGTGTACGTGCATCTAATTCACTGTTGTATTTCATGTGCCAATTATAGTTCTTGGCACAAGCAGGCAGTAGAAGGGCAGAATGAATGAAGTCATGATTGACCATTAAAGATTTGCTAATAAGCTATCAAATTTTATCTAGGTATTTGTATTTTTTATATTTCCCTTAAAATATGTAAATTCTTTTTAATAAATATAATTATTGATGTTCAATATTCTTTTAAAAAGTTTAAGTATAATTTTTATATATCCATTTAATTTCAACGGGTAATTTTTAAGGAAACTTGCTCTGTTGATAATTAATGAAATGTTCCTTAAATTTTCTGCTTCCATTTTCGTTACATTTTTCTAAAGCTAAGGCATTTTGAATATTAATTCATTCTTTTATCACTGTTAAAGTTAATCTGTTAAAAAGGTTTAATATTTTCTGATTAAACTTCTGATTTTGTGTTACTATTATTAATAACATATTCATTATAGAAGGCTTAGAAAGGCTTAGAATACATAAGGCTTAGAAATACATAATCTCCTTATTTGGTTTATTTCTTTACACACCTTTAAATATGTATATGCACACCTTTTCTTCCTGTAAAATTGGACCTTATCGTATACTTGCTTTATATTGTATACTTTTTTGTGTTATGAAATATGCTTGCTTTATTTTATGTACTTTTTTTTACATTATGAAGTATTCTTTTAAATGCGCTTTTTGATGGTTTCATGGTATTACGTTGTATGAAGATATCATCATTTATTCAATGATTCCCTTGCCATAGCAGTGTTAAGCCTGTTGGTATAATATACAAGAATTAAGATCCAGTTAAAATATATTAATAAGCTAGTGTAACACATTACTTCAGTGAGTGCAATTTATTACTAATGTACTTTATAATGAATGAGTTAGATTTTAGTGGGAACATTTATATATTTCCAATGTATTATTAGTCAACTTGGGTTGCCATAACAAAATACCTTTGACTAGGTGGATTAAACAACAAAAATTTGTTTCTTATAGTCCGGAAGCTGGGAAGTCCAAGATCAAGGTGCCAGACAATTCGTTTCCCCAGAGAGGGCTCTCTTCCTGGCTTGCAAGTGGCCACCTTCGTAATGTGTCCTCACAGGGTGAAGAGAGGGGAAACAAATTCTGTGGTATCTCCTTATAAAATAGCACTAATCCCATCATGAGGGCCGGCCCCACTATGATGATTCCATCTAAACCTAATTACCTTTCAAAGGCCCCATCTCCGAATACTATCATAAATGGGTGATAGGGCTTCAACATAAGAATTTTATAGACACAATTCAGTCCATAGCAGCCAACAATGAGAACTATTTCAGAAACTGCTTATTTTTACCTAAGCATCATTTTAAAAACTAGGATCTAGAATTGTTCTCATTTTACCTGTAGAAAAGATTGTCTGAAAATCTTCACAGAAAAAGTAAAAATAACTATTGCTTATTCATCATGAAATACATAGTTAAATTATGCATTATTGGCATAAAATGAAACTATGAAATTGCATGAAATTGCTGAAATGATTTATGTACTATTCCATTCCATGAATGTTCATAGTTCCAGAAAACCTGCAAATGTCTCTTTATGTCTTTTAAAATACTTTATGAAAATAGGCTTTAGAGAGTTTCCTTTTCTTATTTGGAAAATAATAGCCAATTTTATGGATGATTATGATCAATTACTGAAGTTCCCTTTAAAATTAGTCTCATTCTCTCCATAAGTAAATGATATAACTAATAAGGAAGCTTTGCTATGTTTTAGTGTTTTATATTTTTTAAAATATAGTTATATAACATCAATTTTTAAAATTTCAGTGATAGATTGTTCTTATAATAACAATATCCCTAGGGTAGAATAAGTAGGATCTCTGTTTAATATTTGAGAAACTTAGAAGTTGGAGAAATTGATTTTACTTAGGTTCAAAAATCCAGATTGGGTCAGTTCTGCTACTTCAAGCTATAGGCAATACAAAACCAAGGGACATAGCTGTGTTCCAGTAATACTTTATTTACAAAGACAAAGCAGCAGCCATATTTGTCCCACAGGTTGTAGTTTGCTGACCCCTGGATTAGAATATAAAGTGAAATAAAGCTCCTCACCGTAATATTTTTTATTATGTCCGATGTTTTGTTTGCTTTAATCCCATTCTAACTTAATGCTTTCATTCCTACCTCTACTCTCTTTAATTTCACCTGAGTGCCAGGGTGCTTTTATATCTTCAGCTTCTTTTCCAGGCTCTCTAACATCCTCATACATCTTTCCAGCCTTGTTGTCAAGGTCCCCCAAGTTTAATTAATCAAAAATTTAATATTAGGAGTGAGTAATGGTAAGGAAATGGAGGAGCTGGGTATAAAAAAAAAAGACTCCCATGGATTTGGGTGATCTTGGAAGACTTACTACAGGAGGCAGGACTTGAGCTGACTCTTCAAAGACTGAAGGAAAATTAAATATTAGAAAATGAGAAGAGTATTTCAGTAAATTTTTGACAAGATGTGAATCTCACATATTTCCTCCCTACCCCAAGTCATCTCCAAAATATGGAATCCCACCATGGACTGGTTCTTTTCAAGATCATATCCTGGAACAAAGTGCTAAAGGTGTGGCTTGGTTCTCCCTTGGGATTTTATCTCTTTGAATTCTGTTTTCTTCCATGTGGTTAATAGATAAAGTGGGCATGGGTGCTGACCTACCTTGGGGAGCTCCCCACACCAGCTTTGCTCTAGGAACTCTGGCAGGTGGGCTTCTCTCTGGCTTGTTGTTCCTTAGTGCCCTAGTTGAGATAGGAAAAAACAAAAGTGTTTTTCCTACTCTCACACTCAATACAATACAGAACATTTTACCTCTGGTCGCAAAAATGTGTGCGAGTTTTCCCCCCACCAACAACCAGTTCCCCAGTGGACACCAACTGAGTGTCCTGTAATTCAATTCAGTTGTGACACTATCTACCTGGAGATAGCATCAGATCCCACAGGTTAAGGGCCCTGTCCCCCAAGACTGCCCCCACTTCAGATGCCAGTCATAAACCCCAAGTTCTGACCTGTTCTTCTTACCAATCTATATATATCGCGGGTTCCCACTCCCCACTCCTTGGGGTCAATTAATTTGCTAGGATGGCTCACAGAACTCAGGGAAACACTTAAATTTGCCCACTTATTATAAAGGGTATTACAAAGGCTACAGATGAACAGCTAGATGGAAAAGTTGCAGAGGGCAAGGTTGTAGAAAGGGGTACAGGACCCTCCCAGCACCTCCACTTGTTCAGAAATCTGGAAGCTCTCCAAACACTGTCCTTCTGGGTTTTTCTGGAGGCTTCGGTATGTAGGCATGCTTGATTAAATCATTGGCCATTGGTGATCAGCCTTCAGTCTTCTCCTCCCTGGAGGCTGAGGGGTGGGACTGGAAGTTCAACCCTCTTGTCACATGGTTATTTCCTCTGGCAACCAGCCCCCATCCCGAGGCCATCCAGGAGCCCACCAGAAGTTACTTCATTAGAACAAAATACACTCCTATCACCCAGGAAATTCCGAGGTAGGTAGGAGCCCTGTGTCTGATGATCCTATTGCTCAGGAAATTACAAAGCTCTTAGGAGCTCTATGTCAGGAAGTGGGGGCAGAGTCCAAATGTATATTTCTTAATATATACAGACCTTTTCAGTGTCTTCTGGCCATTTACTTGGTAGGTAGGTATGACCCCAGGAGATGGAAAGACACCCAACTTTGTTGAATCATGGGCTACTTTAAAGCTTAAATGCATAAATGAAAGGAGTCCTCCACAGGAATTGTATTAACTCATTATGGACATAATTTGGGATTCGGAATTAGGGTTTGGAATTAAAGACTATGAATAAACACTTCTGTGTACATATTTGCCTATGAACCTTGCAGAAAAAGGGGTTGCTGTGGCAAGACAGATGGGTTCCTGCCACCTCTCAATCTTTTTACCATTGGTATGATTACATCTCATAATAGTTATGACAGACCAAGCGAGTTGTGGACAGAGCACTGGGTCTGGAAGACAAAGCCCTGTGTGGACTAAGTAACCCCCCTGCAGTGGTGTAGGCTTTGATATGTATTGTTCCTTTTGCAAGTGCAGCTGTAGTCCAAAAGGGTGACAGCCTATATTTAGCAAGTGGGATCTGGGGTTACCAGGGATGTTTGGAGAGCCAGCCAGTCTGCCTCAGTTGCCTCAAGCTGAATGAATAAGTTCATGTAGAGAATAAGTTCTCTATAAAAATGGCAATACTTTTGCATCTTAATTGCAGTTTCTGATGTCTAGTGCTAGAATTCATTTCTACAGCCAGATAAGATCACATTAAAATAAGCAAATCTCCAGGACACTGATTTTTAGCTTCGGGATTCTTGGATTGTATAGTGTTTACTTCTTTTTACTTCAAGAGAAGGAAAGTGGGCACATCTCTAAACCTTAAATAACAGTCATGAATATTGCACTATTTGACCACAGTGGTAATGTGGAGGACATCCAAGGAACGGAGGAAAGGAGAGTGTTACTCTACAGGGAATACATTGTCATTTGGAATTAAGGTTGAGAAATCTCAGTGGAACCATTAAAACCTGAGAACTAAAATGAAAATAAAGGACTGTACTCAAAACACTCTGGCTCTCATTCCATGGATGGTTTAAAAAAGAAAAAACACTCTGGCTCAAGCAATCGGGCTTGCCTGGAGGCAGAGGGAAAATTAGGCAGTGAGTAAAACTACAGCATTGGATATATGAAAACTACTAATGGGATTTTGTAAAGACACCATCAGAAACTTGGGAGAGAAAAGGATCAGCTTTAAAAGCAAACCATAGGGAAATTGGAAAAGGAAATTTCAAAAGTTAAAATATTTAAGCAAGCCATTAAACAGATAAAAGAGGCTTTTGGGAAGATTAGGGCCTAGAGCGTCCAGTCATGCGAAGCCTCTTATCTCTAGGACACCAATGTAGGGCAGAGACTTACTATGAGGCTTTTTCTTCTGATCCCCTGCACAGTCCCCAGTAGGAAAACTCCTTTCTCTTAGGCCAGGTGGCTTCCTTTGTCCCTTTCCTCCTCACTGTTTCATTTGCATTAATAGTAAAACTGTCTTAATTTTGAATGCTTTAAAATCATAACTAAAAAGTCTTCAAATACAAATCTTAAGCTTATGCTAAGGTAGAAATTTGCTAAGGAAATCTGAGTACAAGAACAATTGCATGAAACTTCAGTAATTAACATTTACCATAGCCAATATTGTGTGCATAGAAAAATACCAATCCAAGTGAAAGAATTAACTACAAATTAGAAAAGAATGCGATTTACTCAGTTCCTCTCCCTTCAAAACCACACAGGTAATATATGCTTTGAACACTAAAAATGATGAGCATGAATCTGCAATTCAAGCCCTCAAAGATGCTCATGAAGAAGAAATCCAACAAATTCTTGCAGAAACAAGAGAAAAAATATTGCAATATAAAAGCAAAGTGACAGAGGAGTTAGACCTTAAGAGAAAGATTCAAGTTTTAGAAGCATCATTAGAAGATCACATAAAAATGAAGCAGCAGGCTTTGACAGAATTTGAAGCTTATAAGCACAGAGTTGAGGACATGCAACTCTGTGCAGAAGCCCAGCACGTCCAACGCATAGTGACCATGTCTAGAGAGGTTGAAGAGATTAGAAGGAAATTCGAAGAAAGATTACGGAGCTTTGGACAACTCCAAGTACAGTTTGAGAAAGACAAAAGATTGGCATTTGAAGATTTGCAAACTGCTCACAGACAGGAGATCCAAGAGCTATTGAAGTCACAGCAGGATCACAACTCCTCAGTCAATAAAGGGCAGGAGAAGGCAGAGGAACTGCACAGACTGGAGGTGGAGACCTTAAACAAAACACTTGAAGAGCTTAGGCTTGAACAGAAAAAACTAATTGAGGATTATGAAGGCAAGTTGAATAAAGCTCAGTCCTTTTATGAACGTGAGCTTGATACTTTGAAAAGGTCACAGCTTTTTACAGCGGAAAGCCTACAGGCCAGCAAAGAAAAGGAAGCTGATCTTAGAAAAGAATTTCAAGGACAAGAAGCAATTTTAAGAAAAACCATAGGAAAATTAAAGACGGAGTTACAGATGGTACAGGATGAAGCTGGAAGTCTTCTCGACAAATGCCAAAAGCTTGAGATGGCACTTGCTACAGCAGAGAGCAATGTTCAGGTATGTAAAGAATATTACAGACAACACATGGATTTCTTTTCCCAGTTTTCTGTTTTAGATATATTAATTTTGTAGACTGGAGAGCAGTCTGGCTGGCATAGGATCAGCTTTTTTTCATTCACAGCATTTAAACTTCTTTTTTTTTTTACATTTTACCTTTTCCTGCTTTCCTTTGTGAGAAAAATTAATGAAGGGATAATTTTTATTGCCCTATAACTATTATTTCAGAATTTCAGATATTAAGGGCCCAAAAAGATAAACTTAAAAGTTACTGATTATTTACAAAAGTATTTTATTTATTTAACGTGTTAATATTTTCCAGAAATGGTTTGGGGAGAGTTAAAATATTGGGCTTAGAGTTTGTGTTTTTTCTTTTCCCTTCATTAATAATGGGGTTTGCCCATTAGTTGATATTTAGACATTGATCAAAAAATTGATTCCTTTATAAACCTGAATTTAGTAGAGGTATGGCACAAGCCTGGTGGGAGGGAGCCAAAAATTCTCTATAAGTTTTGCTTTGTTGGCATAGAAAATTTCATAGCTATGTTTTTTAATATCTGTGCCTTAGTATGGTTTAGAAAGGGTAAAATATAGCCTTTCCGGATTGGGTCATATGACTGGTAAAAATACCAAGTTATAAATTTCACCTCTACTTACAGATTTAAAAACTGAGTATAGTTAAGTAAGACTTGTTTTTTTTTCTTTTTTAATTTTACTTTTTTTTCACCAAGGTTACCTTCAAGGTAAGGTATGACTTCCAAATGAGAGAAAGCTGATGCTTATAATTTAAATAAATTGTTTATCTTAGTATCATTCTTGCATTTTAATAATGGCTATTTAATCTTTCTTAGGTTCTTCAAAAACAGCTTGATGAAGCCAAGGAGGGAGAAATGGCCTTATTAAGCAAGCACAAAGAAGTGGAAAGTGAGCTAGCAGCTGCCAGAGAACGTTTACAACAGCAAGCTTCAGATCTTGTCCTCAAAGCTAGTATGTCTGACCACAGTTTTGATGTAATGCTCAGCTAAAACCAACAATTACATGTTAACTCAAGACAAAATTCATCTTTTCTCCTAATATTTTATTTATTTATTTATTTTTAAAATTATTTTATTTTATTTTGTTTATTGAGACAGAGTCTCCCTCTGTTGCCCCGGGTAGAGTGCAGGGGCGTCATCATAGCTCACTGTAACCTCAAAACTCCTGGGCTGAAGCGATCCTCTTGCCTCAACCTCCTAAGTAGCTGAGACTAAAGGCATGCACCAAGGCTAATTTTGGCTAATTTTTCTATTTTTCGTAGAGATGGTGTCTCACTCTTGCTCATGCTGGTCTCGAACTCCTGAGCTCAAGCAGTCCTCCTGCCTCGGCCTCCCAGAGTGCTAGTCTTCTAACATTTTAAAATTATTTAGACTCTAAATATGTTCAGGGACTCTAATGTCTTACTAATTATTCATAAGATAAGCAAATAATAACTTATTTGTAGGAATACATTTTTTATTTAAAAAATAGCAGATAAAACCATCAGTAAATCAGTCACTAGAAAAAATGAAGCACTCTTTCTAAGAGGCTTTGTCCTTTAAAAACATATATTTTAAGGTATTTAAAGTAGTTTAACTGTATGTAAATTGCAGCACCTCATTTCATCGGGCTTGTTATTAATGCTTGCTTTACATACTAAAAATGAGTTGCCCATTTCTGAAGTGGCCAATGTGCTCGTTTCATAGCCCATACTTGAAGAGACAGGTGACCCATGCCAGTTCTGAAGTTATATTTTGTCTGAGTGTTTAGTGTGGCCGACGAAGCTGTTTGAGCTAGTTCTTTGAGGACCTCATGATTTTGATGGGCTTATCAGTGAATTCCAGATTTCCCTCCCCCTAAAGTAGCCATTTTAAATAACCTTAGCACACATCAGAATTACCTGGAGGGTTTGTGAATCTAGGGCTGCCCGGCCCCACCCCCGGAGCTGCTGACTCAGTAGGCCTGGGGTGGCTGCATTTCTAACTAGAGTTCCCAGGTAGTGCTGGAGCCGGATGCTTCTTTGAGAACCAGTGTCCTAAACCATGTTTTTCTGTGAGACCCTTTTTATTTTCCTCTCTCTCTCTCCTTATTCCCCCCTTTTTTTGCTGTCATTTATTTTATTCTTTCATACCCTTGCTGTCCTTATCTGTCTTTTACTCCACTTTAGCTCTTTATCTCGCTTCTTATCTAAAGCAAGGGTCAGTTCCCACCAAACTACCTTCTGCCACCTTTATTCCCTGAATACAGATTTCTTCCTCTTTATATTAGAATTTGAAAAAAAAGGGATTAGAAAATAACAAATTACTTATTTTGGCTCCATAGCATTAGGCATTGCATCCTCTCTTACTTCGTTTTACTCCCAGGAGACTTACATGAACTCTGAGGAGTTGCTCTGGTATCAACCTGTATAGCTTGCAGGCTTTAAAAAAAAAAAAGTGGAACAGTACTAGGTACAGGAGCAACATCAGTCATGTGAAAATGACTTTCTAATTTAAATTATTCTAGTTGGGTGAGAAGTATTCCCATGGTAAATATTTCCATTTTGTACAATGAGGAAACCAAAGAAAAATTTGCACACGCAGACCCTTTATTCTACTTAGGTATAAAGTACAGTTGTGTCATTAAATATAAACTGTTTTATATCACGGTGCAACAGAGTTTTTAATTGAAGGGATTTTGTTTTTTGGGGGTAGGTCACATTGGAATGCTTCAAGCAACTCAGATGACCCAGGAGGTTACAATTAAAGACTTAGAATCAGAAAAATCGAGAGCAAATGAGAGGTTATCTCAACTTGAAGAAGAAAGAGCTTTTTTGCAAAGCAGAACTCAAAGTCTGGATGAAGAGCAGAAGCAGCACATTCTGGAACTGGAGAAGGTGAAAAGTAACAGAGTACCCCATTCCCAAAAAGAGGAAAGGAAGAAAAGTTCAGTTTTCCTCTTTTTTTAGATTTGAAGTGTTCGACATGTTTATTCCTACTCCACAGGAACAATGCATTTCTTAGGCTAGTAGTTGTTTTTGAGGAAAAAGGTGTATAGCAAGACTATCCTACATTGTGTGTATGTTCAGAATATGTGGGTAACAATCTATAATATTTTGAGCCAGAAACTGAGTAAAATCTTATTTCAGTGTAGTGCATTTATAGTCATGTTTATTTTTCTGTTAATGGAATATATTATTGCATAAACACCTAGGAAATTTCTCTAAAACTGAAAAGGATGACAAGCATCATGCTCTGAAAATTCATATACCAACAGACTGAATTTCTAGTTTAACAAGTTAAGACATCATTTGTAGAGTAATTGCTGAATATTTATTCCAATTTTTCAGATACTCACAACACCAAGTGGGGATTTTGGACATCCTTTCCTTTCTCCTTCCTTCAACTGCTAAGTGTATTGAATGATGTCTATTCTTCTTGCTCCTGGCTCACTCCCATTCTCTCCTTAACTGGATGCAATCTGCTCTTAACACCATTCCACGGCATCTGCCTTTGCCCCATCCCCCACTGACATCCTCATTGCTGGGCTTGGTGGATCTTATCATACTGTCATTACTTCCTACCCACTGATCTACAGTGTCTCTCTTCTCTTGGCATTTCATATTCTCTCACGTTTTTCTCCCACCTCCTTGGCCTTGCAGTCTTCTTTGTGAAATTCCCTCCTCTATCTGTTCCCTTATCATTGATGTTCCCAGGCTTTTTGTCTCATTCTGCACACTCATGCATTCATGTTCACTGATCACTTCTAAGTCTGTAGGTCCAGACCAGATATTTTTCCTGAACTTGAGTCCTATATATCTAACTTTCCAGTAGATACCTCCATTTACGTCTTTCACATGGGTGAAAAACAGACATATCAAGCCAGCATACCCAGCACTTTCTCCCCTCAAAAGTACTATATTTCTTTTTCTCCTTATTTCAACCGATAGCACCACACACAGTCCATCTAGTTGCTAAATCAGAACCCCGGGAGTCATTCTTGATTTTCAACAAGTCGTTCTTATTTTTTCCATCCCCTTATCGGTTACCAAATCCTGTTGGTTCTACTCCCTTCCTATGTTTTTATTCTATCCTCCCCTTTTCTTTCTTACCCACTCACAGATCCCAGGTTTAGGCACCTGTCATTGCCTGGATTACAGTCACAGCCTCCTGACAGCTCTCACTGCTTACGGTCAGCTCACTGCCCTGCTGCCAAGATGTTTTTAAAAATGTATCACTTAAAATTCAGTGATTGCTCAGTCCCTTCAGAATGAAACCCAAAGTTCTTAGCATAAAGACCCCTTCTCATTATTTGGCTCCTACTTCTGAGCCCCATCTCTCACCACTCCCAGCCTTACATGCCATGTTCTACCAGACTGCACAGCTGCCTGGACTTTCTGTCTCCCTAAACTTTGCCACCCGATTAGCTACTTCTCATCTTTCAGAATGTTGGAAGGCAGTAGAAATGGTTATGAATGCAGGCTTTTGACATCAGACCTGGGCTTGACATTTTCTCATCTTTACTTTCCTTATGGGTTTGTTGTGAAAATTAAATAAAAGAATATGTTACTAGCTCAGGTATCTTCTCTTCTGAAAAGCCTTCCCTGATATCTCTCTAGAACTTGTAAAACTATATTGCCACTGTCTTTTGACTTTATCACTAGACTATGAATGCTTAAAAGGTGTGTAATTGGCACTCAAAACTGTATTGAATAATATCATGTGAGTGGGTTAATTAATAAGCCATTTTGTGTACTACTTTGACATACAGGAAGCCTTTCTCTCTTAAGCTTATAGATGTGCTAACTCACATTGATTCTAACCCAATAATAGTCTGTTTTATCTCTTGCTTTAAAATTTTTTCATTTTCTCTGTGCCACCCTGTCCCTTTCTGAGAACACCAATGATCTGTTCTCATGTTTCATAGTCTAGATCCCATAGCACTCAGTTCATTCAAACTGACATATTTATGGGGTATTCAAATTGCCCTGGCAGCAATGAAAAAAGCAGGTGCCAATTATTGACTTTTATCTGTTTTAATTTTAGAAAGTAAGTGAAACAAAGAGAACTCAGCAAGAATATTATGAAATGGAGCTAAAAAACCTGCAAAATAGATTGGAAGAGGAGGTGACTCAATTAAACGAGGCACATTCTAAGACTTTGGAAGAATTAGCTTGGAAGCACCATATGGCAATTGAGGCTGTCCACAGTAATGCAATTAGGGATAAGAAAAAGCTGCAAATGGTAAGCAAAACTTCAGTTCATCATCGCCTTGTAAATTGACGGGATTTCTGTAATGGTCCAGCAAGACCTATATTGGAAAGTAATGATTTGCTTAGTTTCATTGGATGCTGTCTTGTAATTATTCTTTGAATCATGGTTCAGAGTAACATATTAATGCATGAAAATTCTTGATACAGGATGTAGTTTATTGAATTGACATGAGGCATTGCTACTTTGTATAAGACATCATAGAAATGCTGCGTTTTTTCTTTTTTCTGACAAAAATGTCATTCAGAAAAAAAACCACTCTTTTTGATGTTGTGCTGTCTCTTCATGAGACAACCGAATAGATATACTCCTCCGGAAACCTCAGCTAGTTGAAGGACATATTTTCTTGTAGCTATGGCTTCCTTCTCTAGGAAAATGATTTATGTTTTGTTTTTTTCTTTCCCAATTAAGTAGTCTTCTTGCTAATAGTAATACATGACAGACAGAATTGCATAGTAGAAAAAGCAAAGTATCTGACAGACCTTGGCCTTCCCCTGAGCTCTTTGCTTACCGCTCTGCATTACCTTGGGCCCCCAAAGCTATGCCTCAGGCTCCTCACCTGACAGAAAATTCGACTTATCTTAAAATGTTATTGCAAGGATTAAGTGAGATAAAGTGTTGAGTACCCCAGATATATTCTAGCATATGGTGATAAATCTTAGTTATTAGTGATTCTTAACTATGTGCCAGACACTACAGTAATGGTTTACATTTTTTTTTTTTATTTAAGCCTATGACCCTGCTATTGGTTTGGTTGCTATGCCCATTTTACTGAAGAGGGGATTTGCTCAGCACATGCGACTAGCAAGTCAGGCAGGCCTTGGACTCAGGTCTCAGATCTGTCAAACCCCAGGCATTTAAATACTGTCATGTAGGCATTTATTAATGGTGGTTGTTACATGTTTTACTACTAGCATCTTATAGTTTACAAGGAACTTTCCTATATGTTCCTTAATACTTACGACTTGGAGATTGGAATCATCTTTATCATATAGATGGTAAAGTAGGTTTAATAAACCTAAATTATTTACTCAGAGCCACAAACCAAGTAAGTAGGATAGGATATGAATTAAGAGCCACCTCAGTGTCCCTTCCATTATGACATGACTAGTTGGAAAAAATATTTAAGACCTAAACTTAATTAAAAATTCAAATAAAATTTTCTGTTAGAATGTTATTTCTTTCTAAACTTACTGTTATGTTTATGTAGCCAGATACAAAAATTAATGACACGTTATTTCTCAAGATTCTGACTGTAGTTTTTTGTGTGCCTGCTCGCTATTCAGGACCAGTTTGTACAGCTTTAATTATGTGGTACATGTATCAAGTGTTCAAGGTTTTATAGTAAAGTATTTAGTGGTAGCTGCTGCTTCTGTAATCTCTTTGCAAGCTATCTTTTGTTATTATTTTTCATTTCTACATCTCTTTTTCATTTTAGCCTTCATATTGGAATAAATTTCATGTATCCTGCCTTTACCCTTTCTTTATTCCTCTATATTAAGTTCCAAGTACTAGAATCAAGACATCTTTTATCAATATTGTTTTTTACCTCATTACTTTACTCCTCATCATCCCTTTACCAAATTAAATTTTAATTTTCTAGCCACCTAATCTGCCTTAAGCCATTTACGTTTCTTAAAATCTTTGTTTAAAACATGGTTGCTGTAAGACAGAAGGCATGAAATTTCCTGTATGTGAACATAATCAAAACCTCTATCGCAACCTTATTCATACCTTTCTCTTTTACCACGATAACTTGTGTATCACTTGCTGCTTCAATCCTCTCTCTCTCTTTTTTTTTTTTTAAGACAAGTCTCACTTTGTTAACCTGAGTAGAGTGCCGTGGCATCTGCCTAGCTCACAGCAACCTCAAACTCCTGGGCTCAAGCGATCCTCCTGCATCAGCCTCCCGAGTAGCTGGGACTGCAGGCATGTACCACCATGCCTGGCTAATTTTTCTATTTTAAGTAGAGACAGGGTCTTGCTCTTGCCCAGGCTGGTCTCGAATTCTGAGCTCAAGGGATCCTCCTGCCTCGGCCTTCCTCGGTGCTAAGATTATAGGCGTGAGCCACAGCGCCTGGCCTCAATCCTCTCTTTCTTGCCTATGTAGTGCACATCTGAGCCTAAGTTAAAACCAGTCTTCTCCAGGATAGTCTTTCTCCAATGTCAAATTATCTCTTGTGGAACATTTAGGTAAAGATGACTTCTCTGTGCCTTATTATTTACTTATCAAAAAGAATTACAGCACTTTGGAGGCCGTGATGGGAGGATCACTTGAGGTCAAGAGTTTGATACCAACCTGAGCAACATAGCGAGACCCTCTACAAAATGTAGAAAAATTAGCTGGGCATGGTGGTACATGCCTGTAGTCCCAGCTACTTAGGAAGCTGAGGCAGGAGGATCGCTTAAGCCCAGGATTTTGAGGTTGCAGTGAGCTGTGATGATGCCACTGCCTTGTAGCCCAGGTAACAAAGCAAGACCCTGTCTTTAAAAAAAAAAAATACAGAATTACATTGTGCATCATACCTCTAGTTCACCCACCCCATCTGAGAATGAATATAAGACAACCCATGATGCAGAAAAGAGTTAACACAGCTGGCTTGAGACTACTGTCCTTAGAATGGCAAGCTGGCCCTTGGCTGGTATCTGGGAACTTGGATTTTGGGAGGATTCCCACCATTCCCTTATAAGAATGGCTCATTGTGCCTAAACTGTGTATGCAAATGATGTGGTTTATGCAAACACCTGCTGGGAGTCTGGAATTTGGTATGTCATGGGAGGGAGGTAGCTATGTGACCATGGCCCAGTAAAAAAGCTGGGCACTGAGTCTCTCATGAGCTTCCCTGGTAGACATCATTAGAGTCACTGTTAACTCTGATTATTATTAATCAAGAATAAGGCCAATTTGTAGAGCAAAGTATCAAAATACAAAAACAGAATAGTCTTTTCCTTGGATTCTTCAAAGTATATAGTATTTGCAATATTGTTAATTTTTAAAATTTTCTTTTTGTAAGGAATTGGAGGAACAACATAAAAAGGAGAAACTAAACCTGGAAGAAGATAAAAATCATCTTCAACAAGAGCTAGAAAACCTGAAGAAAGTACTGGAAGATAAGTTGAATACAGCCAATCAAGAGGCAAGAATTCTTTAGGCCTATCACCTATGTTATATATATTAACAATATTAGTGACTTATTCTGGTGACGTTGTAGAAGTAGGTGAGCCTCAGTGAAGGTAACATATCTGGAGTAAAAATAATCAAAAAATTTTATGCTGAATTTTTCATAATTTTGGTTATGTCCCACTAGGTAAAAATTCACTGTCAAAAACATTAAACCAAGGCGCTTTTGTGGGAGCGAAATCAAAACAAAGGGGAACATCACTATATGGGAAAAAAAACAAAAGAGGTTTCTCTGCTCTTTTACAAAATATTAGCTTAGTATTCTCTATACTGTGTCTCTTTCTACAATTTCAACAGAATTGTAGGATGGTAGCTAGAGTGAGTAGGCTTAATCTGAGTACTAGTATGCAACACTGCTCTTTTAAAACTAGATGTGAATTGAAGAGGAGAGCAAAGTGAAGTTTCAACCTCAAATCAAAAAAGTTCCACATGGGCTAAGGATTAAAATGTAATACAAAATCATGAATGTGAATATAAATAAAATACGAAAACACAAGTGACAAACCTTAGGACAAAGAAGGCCTTTTGAATATAATACCCATATCATGAATTAAAAACAGAATATTTATGCAGCTAAACCTGAAACTTCTGTATATCAAAACATATCATAAGCAAAATAAAAAGAGAGGAAAAATTGGGATGGATGGAAAGAACAGTTGACAGATTGTATGACTAACAAAGAATTCATGTCTTTAACACCTTAAGAGTGTTTACAAAACAATAAGAAAAATACAGGTACCCAATTTGTTTTTATAGACTGAAGAAGAACATGAAAAAACAATTTGTTTTGTGTAATTTAAGAACTGGAAATGAAATCAATGAGATGCCATTCCATTACCAAATAGAGTGAGACCATGCAATGTTGATGAGGGTGAAGAAATAAGCACTCAGAAGCTGCTGGTGGGAATATAAAATTGTATAATTTTCCGTGCACATATGAAAGGCTTAAAGATAGTCCTTTGACTCTGCAGTTTCATTTCTGTGTATTTAACGTTACCAGATAATTATGGATTATTGATAAAAATCAGCACTATTTATGGAAGAAATTTAGAAGCAACTTAAATTTTCACAGAACTCTTTCTAGAAGATAGGAAGTCTTTTCTAATTCACACAGAAGCATTGTTCTGTACTCTGGGGCTACTTCCATGCCGAGAGGGATTGCTTTTCTCCTGTTTGGAGGTGCCATATGGCCTAGCAGCTGCCCTGGTACAAGACAAGGTCAAGAAAGTGAGGGCATTGAGGGTCCTTTTAAAAGTTAAATACCTACATATTGAGATGTTAAAGAGATTTCACTTCTTCTTAATTGCTAGTAGGTATATATGAACTTTTTCTGTAATTGACTCATTTATTTGTTCAATAAATATTGAATGGCTGTTAGATACCAAAGCACTATGTTAGGCATTGTGGTTTCAGCAGTGAATAAGTTAGACATGGTCTCTACTACCGTGGAGAGAGAGACTGGGAAACAAGTAATTACAAATCTGATGTATATTGCAAAAGGGTAGTAAGTGATTAACAGGGTCTTGCCAGAATCATAAACTGAAGAAAGCTTATGTAAAGGCCCTGAAGTGTGAGAAATTTCTAGGTATTGTAGGAATGCCAGTATAGTTGGAGTATGATAGCAACTATAATAATAATTAATATTTATTTAGTGCTTTCTATATCCAGCATTGTTTTATAAAGTCTCTTCTTTATACTGTTCTCTCCTTTAATCCTTACAACAATACTGTGCAGTAGATACCAGTTACTAAGTCACAGAAAAGTTATATAACTTGCCCAAGACTCATCGTAAATAGGTAAAGCCAGAATTCCAATCCATGCGGTGTGATTTCAGAACTCAAATCTTAACTGTAGTGTTACTCTTCCTTTCAGTGAGTATAAGGCCAAGAAGGGGGGTTGCCAGGCTGAGGCTAGAGATTTAGGGGCTATGCCATGGAGGCCCTGTAAGCCACACGAAAGATTTTAAATGTTATCCCAGGG
>NW_012148964.1:1416324-1417475 GCF_000956105.1 Propithecus coquereli
TCAAGAATAAGGCCAATTTGTAGAGCAAAGTATCAAAATACAAAAACAGAATAGTCTTTTCCTTGGATTCTTCAAAGTATATAGTATTTGCAATACTGTTAATTTTTAAAATTTTCTTTTTGTAAGGAATTGGAGGAACAACATAAAAAGGAGAAACTAAACCTGGAAGAAGATAAAAATCATCTTCAACAAGAGCTAGAAAACCTGAAGAAAGTACTGGAAGATAAGTTGAATACAGCCAATCAAGAGGCAAGAATTCTTTAGGCCTATCACCTATGTTATATATATTAACAATATTAGTGACTTATTCTGGTGACGTTGTAGAAGTAGGTGAGCCTCAGTGAAGGTAACATATCTGGAGTAAAAATAATCAAAAAATTTTATGCTGAATTTTTCATAATTTTGGTTATGTCCCACTAGGTAAAAATTCACTGTCAAAAACATTAAACCAAGGCGCTTTTGTGGGAGCGAAATCAAAACAAAGGGGAACATCACTATATGGGAAAAAAAACAAAAGAGGTTTCTCTGCTCTTTTACAAAATATTAGCTTAGTATTCTCTATACTGTGTCTCTTTCTACAATTTCAACAGAATTGTAGGATGGTAGCTAGAGTGAGTAGGCTTAATCTGAGTACTAGTATGCAACACTGCTCTTTTAAAACTAGATGTGAATTGAAGAGGAGAGC
Organism: Propithecus coquereli; assembly: GCF_000956105.1. Lineage (NCBI taxonomy): Eukaryota > Metazoa > Chordata > Mammalia > Primates > Indriidae > Propithecus > Propithecus coquereli. The sequence goes on from NW_012148964.1 coordinate 1,417,010, forward strand.
AAAGTGAAGTTTCAACCTCAAATCAAAAAAGTTCCACATGGGCTAAGGATTAAAATGTAATACAAAATCATGAATGTGAATATAAATAAAATACGAAAACACAAGTGACAAACCTTAGGACAAAGAAGGCCTTTTGAATATAATACCCATATCATGAATTAAAAACAGAATATTTATGCAGCTAAACCTGAAACTTCTGTATATCAAAACATATCATAAGCAAAATAAAAAGAGAGGAAAAATTGGGATGGATGGAATGAACAGTTGACAGATTGTATGACTAATAAAGAATTCATGTCTTTAACACCTTAAGAGTGTTTACAAAACAATAAGAAAAATACAGGTACCCAATTTGTTTTTATAGACTGAAGAAGAACATGAAAAAACAATTTGTTTTGTGTAATTTAAGAACTGGAAATGAAATCAATGAGATGCCATTCCATTACCAAATAGAGTGAGACCATGC
>NW_012148964.1:1420645-1421942 GCF_000956105.1 Propithecus coquereli
AATCTTTGATATAATTTTTCTCTTGATTTAATTCCTTCTTATAGGTATCTTATTATATGATAGAACTAGGAATTCTCTTTGTTAAACCAGTAGCTTGAGAGGTATATCCATTTCTTTACGTGGTATGTCATGAAAAAGGGAAATCTTAGTTATGGAAGTCTTTTCAAAAATATCTTTTCTTTGAGTCCTTCTTTGAAATTCATCAAGAAATGGTCCAGTCAGTAAAATTACAACTAAAGAAAAAACTTTAAGAAGAAACAGTAAGACTGTTTTGCTAGTCTGTTACAATAAGGTATATTAAAAGTACTTGATTTACTTGCAGATTGGCCGCCTCCAAGATCTGGTAAGGAAAGGTGAACAAGGTCTTGGCTCTGCAGAAGGACTTATTGCGAGTCTTCAGGACTCCCAAGAAAGGCTTCAGAATGAGCTTGACTTGACTAAAGGCAGGCTAAAGGAGACCAAGGATGCTCTACTAAATGTGGAGGTAATTTCATAATTCTACTGTAATCCAAACATCAGCAAAATAAAAGTATAATTTAGCCACTTAGCTTAAAGCTATTTAAACATTACGTTGTATATAATTAGTGTATTAGTTTCTAGAGCTACTATAATAAAGTACTATACACTAGATGACTCAAAAACAACCGAAATTTATTCTTTCACAGTTCTGAAGACTAGAAGTCCAAAATCAAGGTGTTGGCAGGGCCATGCTCCTACTTAAAACTGTAAGGGAGGATTCTTCCTTGCCTTTCCAGCTTTTGGTAGCCCTAGGCATTCCTTGTCATTGGGCAGCACAATTTCAGTCTCTGCCTGTCTGCACGTCATCCGCCATCTTGAAGGACACCAGTTGTATTGGGTCAGGGGCTCACCCTACTCCAGTTTGACATCATTCACTAAATACATTTGTACTGACCCTATTTCCAAATATGGTAACATTCTGAGGAAGGGTGGGGGGGTTAGCACTGCATCATATCTTTTGGGAGACTCAATTTAACCCATATCAATTACAATGTGCAGTTCTTTTACTGGTAAGAGTTGGAACTTTCACACACAGCAACTAGGTACTTCTCTGTGATCTACAAATTTCAGAAAGACCCTGCCTTTTCCCTTCCATTCATTCTTACGAAGCACAGCAAAGATTTAGACGGCCTTAAACACTAGAGAAAAGAATCCATAAAACTGAGGGGATAGCATCCAGGTAGTTTTTCTTAACCTTTTCCTTCAAAGAGATGATTTAGAGTGTAGGCTCGGAGTCAGTTGGTTGTATGTGAATTCTGGATCTAATACTTAGTGTGAA
>NW_012148964.1:1426052-1431094 GCF_000956105.1 Propithecus coquereli
AAGCACTCTACTTATTTGAAATAACCAGCAGTGTCTTTGCTTTTTAAGACTAGTCTTCATTGAAAAATTTTTATTCTTCAGGGTGAGCTAGAACAAGAAAGGCAACAGCATGAAGAAACACTTGCAACCATGAAAGAAGAAGAGAAGCTCAGAGTGGACAAAATGGCCCATGAGTTAGAAATCAAGTGGACTGAAAATCTTAGGTATGCTTTTTACTCTGTAATGTAATCTCATCAACACAGATAGGCAAGAACATTTTTCTCCCATATGGCTCACGTTGTCACATTATTAAAGACATAGTAGCAGTATTTTAAATGCAGTTTTTCGATGATTAGATGCAGAAAAATTGGAATTCTTTTTTTTTTCTGATTTCATTTACTTGAATATAAAATAGGCAGAGAACTAACCTGAAGTTAGAAGACTTATTTGTTCTAGTACCTATTCTGCCATTAATACATTGGTATATCAGTGATCTTGTGTAAGTTACCAATTTACCTCATAGTTCTTAACCATAAAATAATCTACTCTTACTCAGAGTCATAGACTTTTGTAGAGGATTAATTGAGTGCTTAGGAAACCTCTGAACGTTCATCTGCAGTTGAACTGCAGTTACTGAGAGGAATAATTCTCTTTATAAAGTAAATGCATTTATTTTATTTTAGACAAGAGTGTTCTAAACTTCGTGAAGAGTTAAGGCTTCAGCATGAAGAGGATAAGAAGTCAGCGATGTCTCAACTTTTGCAGTTAAAAGAGAGAGAGAAAAATGCAGCTAGAGATTCATGGCAGAAGAAAGTAGAAGATCTCTTAAACCAGGTAATTAGTCATGTGTACATTATGAAGATTCATTTCCCTTGACATTCTCTATCTAAGGAAATGTTGTAAAACATTCTATGTTAATTCACTATATTTTGTTATTTTTCACAGGCAAACTTAAGATTTTAAAAATATGTAAAATCAGGGAGACATATTCATAAACTTTTGAAACATTGTGCTAAATTATTGTTATATATGCAGTCCTGAATACTGAAGAAGAATTTATAACTTTATGTTTTCATATTTGAACTGAACACATTCAAAATATTAAGTGGGAAATTAGCTATTTTTTGAAAGTATAAAATCTTTTTTCAAATTGTTAGATACCATTTGGGCAACAGAAGGTAAAATTTATTAAATGTATCCTGATTACTTAAAACCACTTACTAAAAATAAGCAGTTTACTTCTTTCTCACTAATGGGATGTTGCCTTTTATGCTTCAAAATGCTTTAATAAAGCCCCTTGGAGAGAGTAATTACATAAACAAAAGGTGATAATATTCCTAAATCTATCTTTTTATGTCATGCTCACCTATTTCCAGAGCATATATAACTATAATGAAAAGAATTTGCACATTTTTACTCATTTACACTTCTAAATTTATGAATTCTTAGCATTCTCCTGCAAAGCCAATAATTAAATAGGACTGATTGTGAGTCACCAGTTGATAAGCAAGTACAGAACATGGACAAGCAGCAGCTCAGTAATTTAGTGCTAGAAATCCACTATTATCTTTCTATTTGTGAGCATGAGGAATTTCAAAATAAACAAGATAGGCTTTTTGTAAGATGATTTGTATGTATAGGTACATATGTGCAGTGTCTTTCAAAAGCCAGAGGCAGTGTTGCAGCTGTAGTTTCAGCTACTTTAGAGGCTCAGGTGGGAGGATCATTTGAGCCCAGGTGTTCAAATCTAGCCTGGGCTACATAGTAAGATGATCTGTCTCAAAAACAAAATAAATAAATAAAAATAATACTAATAATACTTGGGGCTGGGGCCTGCCAAATTTATGTCTGGTATTTCATAATAATTTATAATGTTACCCTGAGAAGGGACAATACATACACACACACACACACACACACATACGCACAGGAGTTTTTCTGAATCATTTGAAACCTTTGAAACTCAGACAAAAGTGAGAACAAGGAGGGTACTAGCTCATGCCTATAATCCCAACACTTTGAGAGGCCAAGGCAGGAGGATCACTTGAGGCTAGGAGTTCAAGATCAGCCTGGGCAACATAGTGAGACTCCATTCCTACAAAATATTAAAAAAATTAGCCAGAATTGGTGGTGCAAGGAAACAGCTCTTACTAGAAGATGGATACCACGTTTGCATACACTTATTTACATTTCTATCTAGGTACTGAGAAGGACAGATTTTACTGGGTAGAGTGGTAGAGTGGTACTAATCCTAAATTCCTAGAAGTCTGCCTGGTTTTTCAACAACAAAGTGTTGACCATAGACATTTTTTGGCTAGGTTTGCTCTATAAAGTAGGCCTACCAGTTCTCCCACTGATTTTCTATTAAATTATTATTCTATTAAATTATTTATTTGTTATTCCTTTAATGTCTCATATTAGAATGTCAGATTTCATCCTTCTCTGATTTTTCTTTTCTTTTCCTTTGGATGTCTATTTAGCAATGTTCATTCCTGACAGGACTTATTTGCATCTTGTGGTTCTGTGTATTATAAAATAATTTATTACCTATTAGTTCCAGTTTTTGCCAGCTCTACAGAGAGATTTTTCTTATCAGTTTTCAAAGATTAAATATAAATATCAAGATAACCAGAAATTAATTGGCTCCAAAGGTAAAACTATTCTGTGATGCTATCAAGCCATTTCCAAGATCGTAATATCTTCCTTTCTTCCCACTTCTAAAATGTGTAGGGTATACACATTACCATAGATAAACTAGCAAATAACTGTTGTACTCCAGGATTTCACTGAGAATGCAAGAGAAACCATAAAGGAACAAATCATGTGATTTGATGGACTACTTAGGGAAAGGAGAAGAAAATGTTAAAGTTGACTTGGGATTTGAGCAGGGTAATGAAAAGGAGACCATCATCTGACACAAGGTGCTAGAATGAGCTACTCATTTGGGGTGGGGTAGGGGGCAGTGGGGAGTCAAGAGGGTAAGTTTTGTTTTAGATATATTGATTTTGTAAGCACAGGGTATTTCAGAATTTTTCACACTCAGTAAGAAAGAACAATGACTAGAGTAAGAAATAGAGCATTACAATAAGTGCCGTGATCAAGAGCAATTGGAAAGCCAATTTCATTAAGGTTTATTGCAGACTGCTTTCTGATTTCTACAGTGCTGTGCAGTATGGTGGCTACTAGCCACATATGGCTGCTGAGCACTTGAAAGGTTTGTCCAAACTGAGATATAAGTGTAAATATGCACTAGCTTTCAAAAACTTGGTACCAAAAAAAGAATATGGAATGTGTTACTACCAGTTTTTGTATAATCACATGTTGAAATGATAATGTTTTAGAAATACTGGCTTAAATATATGACTAATGTGAATTTATCTTTTCTTTTTGCTTTTTTGAAAAGTAGTTGCTGAAAAATTTAAAATTACACACATGGCTCTCATTTGTGCCTTTCAATTATATTTCAATTATACAGCGCACTGGTCTAGACCATCTAGATCACAAAACTTTTGGGTAAATTTGACGTTACAGCTCAATATTCTTTCTGCTGCTCCTTCTCTTAGCTTTAAATTAAGTTTTATGTTAGCAAGGAAAGTATTCTCTCTCTTTTGGAAATTGTATTTCTGCCTATAGGAAAAAAATTATATTTTCATCAGTTTTTATTGTACCTTTTCCTAAGTCCTTACCTTTTTAAATGAGTAACAGCACTACCTTTTAATGGAAGAATAGATGGAAGTAGATTCTGAGGAAGAGAGAATAGCAAGAGCCCTGGAATAATCATCTCTTTCAGGATAACTCAGTCAGAGACCTTGACAGATCCCTGAGCACTGACAGCAGGGAGGCTGGCCCGCAAGGCTCTGACTCCTCTCCCTAGACATCAGGAGAGCAGGACGCTATGTAGAACAAACATCAGATCCATCCTGAGCCCTGGGAAAGAGGTGGCTGGTGTAAGGGAAGTCAAAAGAAAAGGAAGCAGAAAGAGTGAAGAGAAATAGCATATGGAGAAAAGAGAAAAGCCAGCTAGAAAAGAGAGTAGGAATAGCTGGCATGACCGGATTTTGCTTTCTCAGAAAATATGGAATGGAATTAGCAAAACTAGCAAAAACCAACCAAAATCCATCATTCCTTGTTCTTCTTACTTCAATTCCTGGATTCAAAATTAATTTGCAATATTTTCCTTATTAAATATGGAAGTTTGTCTTTAATTTCTCTTCATCCAAAAAAATTAATGACATTATTACTTCAGCTATGTTATATCCTCTTTTATCAGACTCATGCGGTTAGTATTCCTCCTCTTGAGATTTTTTTCCTCCTCTTTAGTTTTTTTCTTCTAATATAAATAGTACTAAATTGTCTTCTGAATTAATCTAAAAGTATTTCATTATTAATTAATATTTAATTTTCTTTTCCCTATCCAAACCTCCCTTTTAAGTTTGTCCAGTTCTTAAATCGGCACCTTTAGGAGAAAAGAGTGACGAGATGGAGCTATGAAATCTATACCTAACTTTAAAAGAGAAGTATTTAAAATATTAGGCAGTTACTAATGAGAACCGGGCAAGTCTTGTTCTGCAGAACTCTATAGTGACACCCGCGACAACATGCAAAACAGTTGGTGACTTCAGAGGTGCTAAGGCCCAGGACACACTTGAAAAATACTTATGAACATTTAGATAGCATTATAGCAACAATTCAACTCAATCTGTTTCTGTTTCATGTAACAGAAGATACTAAAAAAAATTAAAATATTTTGGATCTGAAAGGGTTCAGTGGTCATGTGATTGTAAAGTTATTTAAAACTGAGTCTTTGAGAAAAGTGTTAAGAATAACCTAACACATTAGCTTGTTTCCACCTTAATTTCATTCATAGGAATGAAATTCATATTATGTTATTACTATTTTAGTTTAAATATCAAACAATGGTTTGTGACTTATTTTTTTGCTTTGAGAGACTTATTAAAGCTGTGAATCCCACTTCTAAATCTTAGGTTTGTTGGTTGCTTTCTTCTAATAGCATACTTAAAATTAACATTAGAAAAAGATTTTATACAATTTGCTTTAAGAAA
>NW_012148964.1:1432334-1441173 GCF_000956105.1 Propithecus coquereli
TTATTTCTTTTTAGTTTTCCAGAATTCTCTTTACTGCTTCTGTTATTATTGAGGAGGGGAGAAATAAGGTAGAGAGTAACAAAAACTAAATATTAAAAGTTCTTAACATTCATTGAATCTTTTAATAAATATTTATTGACCATTTACTCTGTGCCAGGCACCAAGTTAGGCACTTTGGATGCAAAATATGAATAAGACAGGTTCTCTGTCCTCTAAAAGCTTACAATTTGGTGGGTTTCAATATTTATATACTACCATGTTTGCAAATTGCAATCATGTAAAACCTTGTCCAATTTTCTAAATGAATAAACTGAGGTTTAGAATAATGATATAATTCCTAAGAGCATTGTTTTTTATGCACAAATTGCTAAATTTCTAAGTGCAGCAACTTTTTTTAGTTTTTAATTTTTCTCCTCATTTGTCTGAAAGTCTGATTTTATTCATCCTTGAAGAACAGAAATGGAACATATTCAGTAAGCTTTCTAGGTAGAAGTCTCTGAGTGCTCTCAGTCAGTTAAAGAGGAGCTCTTAATGCCCTTTTCACTCATCTCAAAAATTAACAAGAAGTTTAAAATGCTTTAAAACAAATTGACTATCATATAGGGCATCAGTTTTTGTTAACATGGATCTTGCTCATATACAGTGCTTTCCAAATAGTATTTTTGCATACACATTTTTAGTTTGTCTAGTATCTCTTCAGGCAGACATTTATGGTGTCTTAGCTTGAGCTGCTATAACAGAAGGCCACAGACTGGGTGGCTTATAAACAACACGAATTTATTTCTCACGTTTCTGGAGGCCAGGAAGTCCAAGATCAAAATGCCAGAAGATTTGATGTCTGGTGAGGGTCTGCATCGTGGTTCATAAACAGCTGTCTTCTCACTGCATTCTCATGTGGCAAAAGGGCTAAGGGAGCTCTCTGGGGTCTCTTTTATAACGGCCTCACCCTCCTGACATAATCACCTATCAAAGGCCCCACTTCCTAATCCCATCATATTTGGGGTTAGGAGTTCAACATATGAATTGTGAAGGGGGCACTAACATTCATTCTATAACATTCCACCCCTGGGCCCCCCCAAGTTTATGTCCTCCTCCCATGCAAAATATTAATACATTCATTACAACTGCAAAAGTCTTACCTTGTTTCAGCATCAACTCTAAAGTCTGAAATCCAAAGTCTCATCTAAATATCATCTAAATCAGATATGGATGAGACTCAGACAAATGGCTCTCCAGCTGCAAACCTGTGAAACCAAACAAGTTTTGTGCTTCCAAAGTACAGTGGCAGGACATGCATAGGATCAACATATCCATTCCAAAAGGGAGAAATAGAAACGAAGAAAGGGGTAACAGATCTCACATAAGTTCAAAGTACAAATCAAACTTCATGAGATCTTAAAGCCTGAGAATAACCCTTTTGGCTCAATGCTCTGTTCTCCAGGCCCACTGGGGCAGAGGTCCTACCTTCCAGAATCACTGGGGGAGGCATTCCACCTTGTGGGCCCATTAGATTGGCAGTTCTGCCCCTGCAGCTTCTCCAGGCAGGGGTTGGATCCACAAGGCTCCATGTGGTCCTGCCTCCACAGCTTTGGGTAGAGGCCTTCTGGCCTGTCGAAAGTGACACAGTGGTTCCCCTGTTTGAAACTGAGGAGGCAGCCCTGATGATCTCTGAATCATCTTAAGGGTCATTCTTCCCATGTCTTAAAGAATAGTGCCTGACTTCTGTTGAGATAGCTGATTAGGCCCACTGTTCATACCCATACCAATCGCCTTATTAGACAAATGCTTGGCCACACCTTATTGTTCTCTTCTGAACATACTTTTTTATGTTTTGCAATATGGATAGACTAAGAATTTTCCAAATTTTTAAGTTCTGATTCCTTCTTGCTTAGCAATTCCATCTTTAAGTCATTTCTATCCTCTTGCATTTTACTATAAGCAGTCAGTAGGGGCCAAGCCATACCTCAATACTTTGCATAGAAATCACTTCAACTAAATATCCAATTTTATTGTTTACAAGCTCTAACGTGAAATGCTAGTATGCAAACATAATTCAGCTAGGTTCTTTGCCACTTTATAGCAAGGATCACCTTTCTTCCAATTGCCAATAGCATGTTCCTCATTTCCATCTGAGACCTCATCGCAGTGGCCTTTACCACATGTATTTATTTCTACCAATATTCTTTTCAGGATTACTTAGGTGTTCTCTAAGAAGATTGAGGCTCTCTCTACACCTGCACTCATTCTGAGCCCTCACTGGAATTACCTTTAAAGATCAGTTCATGGCACTGTAGGCTTTTTCTAGCATGCACCTCAGAACTCCTCCAGCTTCTATCCATTACCTAGCTCTGAGCAGCTTCCATATTCTTAGATATTTGTTACAGTAGCACCCCGACTTGGTACGCATTTCCTGTCTTAGCTTGGGTTGCAACAACAATACCATAAACTAGTTTGCTTATAAATAACGAATTATTTCTCACAGTTCTGGAGGCTTGGAAGTCCAAGATCAAGGTGGCAGAAGACGTGGTGTCTGCTGAGGGCCTGCTTCTTGGTGCATAGACAGCCGTCTTCTTACCGTGTCCTCACAGGGTGCAAGGACTGAGGGAGCTCTCTGGGGTCTCTCTGTAAGAGCACTAATCCCATTCACGAGGACTCTGTGCTCACGAACTAATCACTTGCCAAAGGGCCATTTCCTAATAGCACCACAACGGGGATTAATATTTGAACATACGAATTTGGGGTAGGAAGACACAACAAAATTCAGTCCACAGCACTGGGATCTCAACCAGTTTTGTGGTTTAAATACATCTATATGTCAGTGACTTCCAAAATTAAATCTCCAGGCATAACCTCTTCTCCCGAGTTTACATCCACCCGGATGGCTAATAGGCACCTCAAACTTGGCATGTCTGACTCAGAAGTGTTGATTTTTACCCCAAGTCCCCATCTCATATCCCCATCCCACATCGTCACTTTTTGGCACTGCTTGTTGCTCAGAGCAGAAGCTATAGTCCATGATCTCTCTTTCCTTTACCTCCTGTGTAATCTGTTAATCCTTTTTATTCCCTCCAAAATACATCCCAACTTTATCCACTTTCACCTCCCTAGTAAACTCTAGTCCAAGCCACTATTACAATAGTCTCTCTCCTGTCTATCCTCCCTGATTTCACTTTTCTCATAGCACTCAAAGTGATCTTTTATCTTCTTTTATTTTTTTTGAGCAGGGTCTCAGTCTGTCACCTGGGCTACAGTGCAGTGGTGTGATCATAGTTTACTACAACCTCAAACTCTTGGATTCAGGCCATACTCCTGCCTCAGCCTCCTGAGCTGTTGGGACTACAGGCACATGCCACCACGCCTAGCTAATTTTTTTTATTTTTTGTAGCAATGTGGTCTCACTATGTTGCCTAGGCTGGTCTTAGACTCCTGGCCTCAAGCAATCCTCCCATCTCAGCCTCCCAAAGTGCCAGGATTACAGGCAGGGGCCGCAAGCTCAGCCACAAAGTGATCTTTTACAATGTAAATGAGATCATGCCATTCTCCTGCTTAAAATTCTCTCAGGGTACCCCCTTGAATCCAGGCTCTTCTTCTGACTTCTTCGTTATCCTATAAGACCTTAAGCCAAGACCCTTGCAGATATCTCCCATCTCATTTCAGCCAGCTGTCTATCCCCTCACCAACATGTCCCCACACACACCACTCACTCTCAGCTCTCTTCCACCTCAGGGCCTTAGTGCAAGCTGATCTGTTTGCCTGGTACACTCTTCCCCAAGGTCGTCTCCTGACTGGCTTCTACACTGGTCCCCAGTTTACATGTTACTTCTTCCAAAAGATCTTTCCTTACTATCAACCCAGTATCACCTCCAGTCATAACATATCGCAGCAACTTTTTAAAAAATCATAATATTTATCATTAACTTTAAAAACATTTTTTATTTTTATGTGTTTATTTTACTATCTTATTCAACTCTGCATCTCACTCTGAACCTGTGATATATTCTGGAATATAGTAATACTCTAATGAGTATTTTTAAATGAAAAAAATAAATCTTCATTTATGTGTTAACCAATAATGGTATTTCCCCCCAGCAATACTAGTTGTGCCTTCACCGATTGCCATAGCCGTGTCTGTGATACAAGCTCACCTGAGGTCACAGATTAGGGACCATACCTTTTTTTTCCCTTTTTGTTTTTCTGATGTGTACTATGTAGTTAGAAGGGACCATACCTTTTGGTTCAAATATTTCCATGGCCTGCAACTATTTGTGAACAGAGATAGTGACCATATGAATTTAGATTTCAAATGTTCTAATATACATCTGGCATATAAAGCCTAAAATCTAGACAGGGAAGGGATTACCTGGCATGCCATTCTGATTTGGCATCTTGTTGTAATTTATCAATTAATTCAGGAATCTTAAATAACGTATTTTTGTCTGATGATAACTTCAAGAGTGACAAATAAAATCTAATTCATAAGTAAATGGCATACATTTTAGATTAGCTTCTAGTATTAAGACATCAGTTCTAAGACATACAAAGATATAAAAATACTACAACTAAAAATCCCTCAGAGTTTCTTAAGTTTTGTGAAGCCTGAAGAAATTAAGTCTCTTATTATTATATAAAGAATACAATAAGTATAAAGGAAAAAGTAAAAAATAAAATTAATATAATAATAATTAATATAATTCTCAAATTAATATATGAGAAAGTTTAGATTGAGAAGTTATAAAATAATCAAATAGAAAGTCTTTTTATCTCATATTATTTTTTCAACTCTAGTAAACTATATTGTGAAATATGTTAGTATAAGTTATTAGTAAAAAATTGTTTTCCAAATTAAAACTATCTTTAGTTCATGCTACTCCAAGGAATAATCACATTATGCAAAAAACCCGAAAGATAATTATATTCTGTCTGAAAATTTGATTAGTGTCTAGAATAAAAACCATTTAAAAGTAACTTTTCTATTTAAATTAGTAATATAAATCAGGGGTCCCCAACTTATGGTGAGTTGTATAATTATTATATATTACAATGTAATAATAATAGAAATAAAGTGCACAATAAATGCAATGTGCTTGAATCATCCCAAAACTATCCTCTCCCTCCCTGGTCCATGGAAAAATTGTCTTCCGTGAAAATGGTCCCTGGTGCCAAAAAAGTTGGGGACCACTGATATAAATTAAATATACTATTTTGTATTTTTGGAAGATAAAAAGCGAGGTGATTGAAAATGAAATCACAATTTTATTTTCCCCCATATTTAGGGGGAGGGAAGGGTGTAGATTTCTCCAGTGGTTTATCACTTAAAATTTCAATGAATTTCTGAAAAGTGAACACAGATCGTAGATAATTTTGCCAAATATATCCTAGAAAATAGGACTAAAAAGATATAAAGTCATCTCTTCTTCCTTTCCCCCAGTACAAAACCAGGTTATTATTAAATCTTCACATTTTTCGATAATTATCTCATGTTTATTTCTGGCCCCCAAATTATGTGGTCAATCAAGTTAGTGTTGTGGTTCTCATCTGCTCATTTCTTTTAAGAGAAATCCTCCATAAACCTAAAGCAAACTGGGTGTAAAGCTTTGAATAGTTATATTGTAGATTTCTGGGAGGAATTTAGAACAGTAATAGCCCCTCTAGGTTCTTCGGTAACCATTCTTTTTTAAACTGAAGTCTGATGTATATGTTCTAGTCTTTAGGATTTTGCATAGGTAAGTCTGACAGCACAAACGTATCAGACACTGTTTTAAGGGACTACAGATAATTTAGACTGTGTGTCTTAAATTTCTTTTTGTTTAATTTCTTTCTCAGAACTGTTTTCAACTTATTTTTTCTTGAGCACATTATGATTAATGTTCTGTGTTTTATTCTCCCTTCTTATCTCTCTTTCTTTCACTTAGTTGATTTCTGAATGTTTCCCTTTATTCCTGTGATCTTTTCTTCATAGCGGCACTCTCTCGGTGAAGCTTTGCATAAATCTATCAACAATGTAAGTGAGCGGCACTTACAATTTGTACACAAGGGCATGTTGCATTTTTCATTTTGCATAAGCGACATCACTGCTTTAAAGCTTTAACTTATATAAAAGATACAGTTTGGCATTCAATAAGATATATTTTGTTTATGGGTAATAATAGCTTGTAACTTTCAGCGATTCATTTGTGTATGTGTGTACATCTACCACATTGTATTATTAATAAGCATATAATATGCCAACCAAGATTTTATATCTCAAACATAAAATTCATTGTTTTTACGTTTTCTTTGAAAGATATAGTAATATTTTTGAAAAACTATTAACTATTGACTATCACAAAAATAGAAATAAATGTAAAAATGTATTTTTGTTAAACTAGCTTATTTTTTGAAAAAGTAGTATTAATAGACTTCTTTATTTAAAAGCATCAGATTGTTATGAAGTTTCATAAGATTTAGAACATTTTACATTTTCATTTTATAATTACTAACAGATGAAAAGCCAAATGGAGTAAATCCCTTTCCTAAGAATTGGCAAAGCTATTATTTTTTACTTATGTACACTCGTGTATGCAGAAATTAAGCTTCAAAATAATGTTAATTTGCCACTCAAAATTTTTTCTTTACATATGAAGAGAAAAAATTAAATTTATTTTCACACCAAACCCATATTCAATTTGTCCTTTAAAATAAGGTAACAGAATTGAACATCTTTGAATATTTTTCTTGGTATCCTAGGACAGCAGTCAGCAAACTTTTTCTGGAAAGGGCCAGACAGTAAATGCTTTTGGCTTTGTGGGCCATACAGTTTCTATGGCAAATACTCGACTATGCTGCTATAGTGTGAAAATACTCATAGACAATATGTAAACGATGGGTGTGGCTGTGTTGTAATAAAACTTAATTTACAAAAACAAACTGTAGTTTGCCAACCCCTGCCCTAGAGAAATCAAAGCTTTTAGTCTAGAGATGTCCTGTGGAATTCTGATACTTATTAGAAACTGTTTCCTCATATATCCCTAATTTGTTTCTACTACCTAAGAAAAATTTCACCTGCCTTTCCTAGTGAGCTTTTCTTTCTACTAGAAAAAAAAAAATTAGAAATATACAAATACATTTAGCAGCATTTTAAAAATCTATTTAAAAATATGCAACAAACATTTATCTCAGTGTTGGTGAAATAAGGCTACATTTAAAAATTCTTTTTGGTAGTCATATAGAACATAGTAAGAATTTTGGCATAATAGCTATATCAATCCAGATGTTTTGACATATGTACTAATTGGGATAGAAATAAGAACCCAAGATATGATTATTTTCAAAATTAACTAAATTGTATTTCAGAATATTTGTGACCAGATAGTCACTTTTTCCTTAATAGTTATAAATGAAAAGGTATCCATTAAATAAAAATCATCTTATTGAAATTAACTCTATTGGCAACTGGAATAGAAATGCCTTGATTCATCTCCTACCAAAAAAAGGGGGTTGGTAACACAGTGAAATTCCCATTTAATTAATTCTCTTTTGTAACATCGTAGTCCTTAAAGATCACCTTTTCACTCTGTCATCATCCACAACAGTGTGACCTTGTCAGAGTGCTGTGCTCAGCAGGGTGAGCACCTGCCCAACCCCTCTGCAGTTTTTATCCCCACCTTCCATGTAGAAGCTTAATGCTTAGCAAAGTTCTTCTCTATACACCTTGTCTTCTAATAAATATGTGATTGTTGATTCATCTCTCCGTTATAGATGCTTTCTAATTAGTTTTAGTTAAGAATAAGAGAATAATTGTGAACATATGCCACAAATATAAGCATTGTTGTAGTTCTTAATCAATAAACTCAGTTTATAAGTCTTTTTAGAAAATGCCAAAAAATTAGGAACAATTCATAATTTGTAATTCATAATGTTATAAGCATAAATTTGCTTTTCTTGACTAGACTCTTTGGTAATAGCAAATTAGTGGTTAAAAAGGGAAAAAATCATAGAAAAAATTAAAATATTTGAGCACCTTCAAACATTTTACGTAAGTTGTTGACATACTAATTATTCTTACTATTCTCTACCAAACCTAGGTTAGAATTTTTAATGTTGCTTTATATACTTGAAAGTATTACACTTAATATTAATGCCTTAGAATTAGATTACTGTGCTTTTCTTGTTCCAGTCATAATTCATCTGTTGGTGCTAGCAGAGGGGCCTACCTTCTAGGGATTTCCATTCAATCCCTGAGCAAACTCAAGAGTTCAGCTAACTGGGAAGAAAGGAAAGGGGAGGAAGGGCTGTTGGAGAAGCGAGAAACAGTGCCTGCTGTGGGTTGTCTGCGTGGTCATTCAAAGAATGGGGCATATTTAAATATCATGTATACCCTATGAATACTACTTTGAAGGTGGAAAAAACTACAAAAACACAAACTCACTGGCCTCCCTAATGGGAACGTCATTAAACATCATTAAATAAAGCCCTTAGCATACTTATCTCGGAGAAAGCTACATCACGTTGGTGTGTAAATACCACCGCATCAACACCTGCAGGTCAGGAGACCTCACAGTTTCACATTTGAAGGGTGTTTATTTCTCAGTGTGATACATAAATTATAGAATGTCTGTCCCCATCAGCTGCCCCAGGGATCACTGTTTTAGCTACTATGGACATAAAGCACTGATGTTTTGAGGTGTGCCCTGTGGCCTCTAGCTTTTGTGTATAAGATATGGCTAATATTTTTGTCAGATCATGGCAGATATATTATCTGCATTTGATGAAAATTATCTAACCATTTACACATGACATAGCTTAAAAAGCAAGAGTTAATTATATCAAGAGAGACCTAAGTTTGTACAGTCTGCAGAGA
>NW_012148964.1:1443043-1444086 GCF_000956105.1 Propithecus coquereli
CATTGCTTTGCTCATTATTTGTCTTTTAAAGTGCTGTGTAATTTTCATGCTGAATAAAGGCTGATTATTTATTGCAATTCTACAAATTTATTTACGAAAAGAACAAAATAAGTTTTGATGCTGCATTGCATGATTAAGGCTTTCTGCATATAATTTATGTTACTGTCTTGAGCATGAATCTGGAGATTTTAGATAGCCTTAATATTATCTTGGTGTGCTTTCAAAGTTAATAATACAAAACATCTAAGTATATTTGAACATTAAAATGCATGATAATATCTTTCTGCGTATAGTTTATATTGTTTTCTTGAGTGTAGATACAAAGATTAATCATATATCCTAAGACGAAAAGTACTATTTTGGAGTTCTTTCAAGGTAAAGTATATTATCATGTGAAATATTTAAGTATATATTATTTAAGCTGGATAAATTTACAACTATTCATAGATTTTAAATGTATGACTATCATATAACTGTGGTACTTCATGCATACAATCATTTTAAATGTTATATTTCTTCATAAGTTTCGTTCTTAACTAGCTCAAGTGTGAGCCAAATTTGAGTCCAGTTAACACATGGGAAATCTATTGATGCAGTGAACTTTTGAAGTTGGTATTGCAGAAAACAAGATTCACCATCGTGAACTAATTGGCTCCTTAGAAATCTAAACGCACGTGCAGTTAGAGGATGGGGTCCAGGGCCAGTGCTAGCCTATAACGTGACTTTTGTGCGAAGCAGAAAAACATACCCATCTTTTTGGGTGGACACAGATTTGTACCAGGGTGGACAGCTTAGCAAAATGCTGGGCAGATTTTAGTCCCCAGTTGGTCAGGTGCCAGGTAAGAACTTTGAGAATATCAATCATTATTCTATGTGTAACACACACTCTTCCCAGCTTTCCCATATAGATTCTAACAAATTATCACAAGAGAAATACAAGGCAGTCACCACAGGTCCTCATGCTGAGGCTGGGATTAGGGCTGGACCTGGGAAGAGAATGGATAGGCACCTTCTCTATTTCAAATACCTGCTGGCTGAGCAGA
>NW_012148964.1:1445279-1446297 GCF_000956105.1 Propithecus coquereli
ATTATTTTACATAAGGATTCTAAATTATAAACTGACAAATCTTCTTAAAGAATAGGTTTTTAATTCTCAAATACTCCTAGCTAACATTTATTGAATGTGTACTGCATGCCAGAGACTGTCCTAAATGAACTATATGTAGTAACACACTTAATTCTCACCACAGCCTGGCGAGATGTTGATACTAACAAGTGGCAGAGATAGGATTTTAACTCAGAGCTCAGTCTTAACTACTTCACTTTACTGCTTCACAAATAAGCAGTTTTAACTTTTCATACTATTTCCTCAAAGTTACTATAACCTAATAAATATATTAGTTTTCTTATGTTTTTATTTCATATTATGAATTTTTATTGCTGTGCAAACAACAGCAGGTGTTCATTGCATTTCTAAATATGGGCTGCCATATTCTTTAGACAGTGGAGCCATTATTTTGACTAAGGTTAGTATCTTTGAAATGCTTTCTCCCCTTCGACTGGTAGTTTGTAAAATATCCCTTTTATTTATTCTTTACTGTGCACCATTCTGTGGTGTAGATTTCCTTGCTGAAACAGAATTTGGAGATTCAACTTTCCCAGTCTCAGACTTCTTTGCAGCAACTGCAAGCCCAATTCACACAAGAACGACAGCGGCTTACACAAGAGCTTGAAGAATTAGAAGAACAACATCAACAAAGACATAAATCCTTAAAAGAAGCACATGTCCTTGCATTTCAAACTATGGAAGAAGAAAAGGAAAAGGAACAAAGAGTAAGTTTACTGTGATATATACTCCAAAGTAATCCAATATCCTAATAATAATTCACCTTAAATTCTTAAGAATTCATTTCTTGCTCCAAAAAATTACATATTGTTTTATTTAAATGTATTTTCTAGGATGGGACTTCCTGATGAGTCATAGTGATTAAACATATATGCTAATTGCATACTACAGCAGACAAATTAGACTAGAGCCAACATTTCTTTCCCATCATAATGCCAAGTTCATGATGAGACTCATATACCATGTGGCTTTTTATATA
>NW_012148964.1:1458247-1460191 GCF_000956105.1 Propithecus coquereli
TTATTTACTATCTATATTGAAGAGTTTTACTTTTAAAAGGAAATAAGTAATTAGACTCCAGTATATTGGTCATAACATTACATTTTATTTTATGACATTTTAATTGAATGTTTTGAATTTAATTTGCATCTTGGGAAAGTGAACAATGAAATATAAATAATAATTAGAGTGAGGACAGCACCATGCAATAGAAATATCTGTGGTAATGGACCTATTCTATACCTGCGCTATCCACTATGGTAGTCAGTAGCCATGTGGGCCAAATATGTCTAGTGTGACCAAGAAACTGCATTTTCATTTTTACTTTATTTTAATTAATTCAAAGTTGAGTTTAAATAGCCATATTGGGTAGTCCAGCTATAAAAGAAGCAGGTCCTCAAGAAGAAGAAAGATAATTTATATTTCCATATCATTCTAGCACAGGTACTATTTACACTTTTTAAACTTTGCTCTTTGGCCAAGTGTCCTCTAATTAGATAGTGTGTGATCTGGAATGTGTGTGTGTCTGGATGGATGGATTTTTTAAGCATAGTGCAATTAAAGCTGTTATTTGTTACTTTATTAAACTTGACTTTCACTTTGTTAGTCTTCACCTATGTTAAATGATCAGCCCAAATCTTCTCTTCATTGCTAGAAAGTTTTAAATGAGCCACCTTGTAACCATGGATGAAAGTTATATTCTCTTCAACTAGGCTTACACTGAAATTGACAATGTCTAGGCCTGCAGAGCTCAGAAAACACAAGTGACTTTTAGGAAAATGGAAGGGAGCTTATCTGTCATATAAGAAAACTGCTAGACCAGAGCTAAACAGACAGGGTCTGCTTTCTGAGCCATGGGGATGGGGCATGTGTGTGTGTTGGGAGGGCCTCTATAGATGCAGATCCTTTTTAAATTAAAGGACAATGGTACCAACATTTTACTGTAAGACTATATAAAACTATATAATCTCAGCTGTACCACTGATTATAAATCATCTTTGAGTACTGATTTCTTCACCTTTAAAATGAGGGAGATGTGTTTTTATGATCTTTTGGGTCCCTTGTAACACTGGCATTATTGAAGCTATATCATATAAACACTTCTTACATGTATGGAAAGAGAAAAGGCCTTGAGGTTATCTCATTTCAGCAGTTTGCTTTTGAAGCAATGCCAGAATAATTACATTTGACATTCCAGTATTTCATTTTCTTTCCTTCAGATGAACACAAATAAACAGAGCAGATATGTAGAAAACTTTTAAGAATTACTTGTATTTTATAGAGTAAGGAGCACATGTGTAGAATAACAGATCTACAAGAAGAATTAAGACACAGAGAGCATCACATCTCTGACTTGGATAAGGAAGTACAGCACCTTCATGAGAATATAAGTGCCCTAACCAAAGAACTGGAGTTTAAGGGGAAAGAAATTCTCAGAATACGAAGTGAATCTAACCAACAGATAAGGTATGCCATTCATTACAACAGAAGGAGTATGCAGTATTATCTGAAAAACTGTTCCCATGATAGTTAGCAAATTCATGCCTGTTTTTGTGACTAGACTGCTCTCCTAGTAAGATATTGAAGATCACTTTTTACTTTAATGACCGTTATAATCCAGAACATAGATGAAATGTTTATGTTTTGAATGATGTATATATATTCATGAACTTTGGAAATTGCACATAATTAACTAAAATCTCTTAAAAATGTTACTTGAAAAAGCATTAAAGGAGACAACTTTAATACAAGCTAGAAGATTATAGCAAAGTAAGTAGCTTAATTTAGGCTGTATACATTAATTTTCTATGTATTATACCAAAACCATTTCAAATCTGGTAGAATATAGAAAGTTTTGAAAGCTTGACCTCAGAATAACATTTTCTTAACTAAAAATAAATTAAACAGGTTGCATGAACAAGATTTAAACAAGAGACTTGAAAAAGAGTTGGATGTCATGACAGC
>NW_012148964.1:1460496-1461109 GCF_000956105.1 Propithecus coquereli
TACTGTCTTTTTAGCAGCCAAGCTGACCTTGGTTTCCTTCTAAGATTCTTCTGTGTTGTCAACTACATTCTAGAATAACCTCCCACATTATTACTGTTGTGATTACCTTCCTCAAATCTAAAAATCATTTCCTCCTATTTTATCCATGTAACCAGGTCAGTCCCACAGTAAATATTGTTACATATATCGGCACCCCACACACACACATACACACTCTCTGTCACACACATTAAGCCACAACAGAACAGCTCCCAGTTGTTAGCATTTATTTGAGTGTCCTCTGAGGTGAGGTGCTTTTTCTGATGGACATATTCAAAGTCTTCACATTAGCAGGCACTCAGTGAATGAATGTTTCATGAATTAATTTTATGAAGAGTCCCCATCAGCTGGTCGTGGTGGCTCACGCCTGTAAATCCTGGCACTCTGGGAGGCCGAGGCGGGAGGATCACTTGAGATCAGGAGTTCAAGACCAGCCTGAGCAAGAGCAAGTCCCCATCTCTACTAAAAATAGAAAAATTAGCCAGGCGTAGTGGCATCCACCTATAATCCCCGCTACTTGGGAGGTTGAGGCAGGAGAATTGCTTGAGCCCAGGAGTTTGAGGTTGCTGTGAGC
>NW_012148964.1:1461159-1465310 GCF_000956105.1 Propithecus coquereli
TATTTTTCTCAAAATCATTTCATGTTATAAATTATAGTTAAAAAAACACAAAACCTTACTGTCACAGTTTAATCTCTTACCTTGAAGTGCGTTGAGCTCTAATTTTTTTTTCCTGTGGCTGTATATCTTCTCTTAGTCATAACTACATGTAGTCTCTTCTCTCTGGCTTTTTAAACACGAAAGCCTTTCATATACTTTTCCAGCTACCTATTCTCAGAGTTTTTGCTGCTTCTCACAAATACAGATGCAAAGAATGGCTGTAGAAAACACATACAAAAGATTTCATAGGATTGGAGTTATAAAAGTCCTTGTAACTTTTTTTTCTAATCAGAAAGAGATCTTTTCTTAGTAATGCCTTCCTCTTCCTCTTTCCTAAGTCTAAGTTTGTGCACACAGAAGAATTATTAATTTTAGGTAGTTTACACTCCTTAGCAGCTTTAGAAAATGATTATATTTGAAAACTGCCTTAGGTACAGGGTCTACATCTCTAGTTCAAGCAAAATATATTGAATCAAACTGGTTTCATGATGATTTATTTATTCTACTGAAATGACCCTACTAATTTTTTTCCTAATAGTGATATCTCATATCTAGTTTTCTTGAAAATGAAGTAAATACACCTTGTATTTCTTAAGTAATAGCTGAGTTTTAGGAACTACTTTCTATTTTTTTTTTAACATTGTCCCCGAGAGTCTAAACTATTATCTCTTTTGTTTGCATTTTCTTTCCTGTATTCTAGCATAATAATTTGAATTTGTTTCTCCTGTTCTAGGCTCTAGAAAATCATTTACAACAAAAACATTCTGCAGAGCTTCAGTCATTAAAAGATGCACACAGAGAGTCAATGGAGGGCTTCCGGATAGAAATGGAACAGGAACTTCAGACTCTTCGGTTTGAATTGGAAGATGAAGGAAAGGCTATGCTTGGTATTTTGAAAGGATTATAATCTTGTCATATTTATTTGTACATTCTTCCACTTAAAAACTCAACACAAAATCACAAAGTGTTATTTTAAAAATTTGAAACATCAAGATGAATATCTTAAGTATGTTGCGTATTTTACTTGAAGTTACCAGACGAAGAGGCGAGTAAGGTGGAGCAGACTGCGTTGAACACAAACAGTAGAGTGAGTTCCCCGTGGCTCTCGTGGTACTCTGGCTATGCAAGTAACACCACAGGGGCTTCCGTTTGTCTTTGTGGGACTAGGTGGAGTTACCCCCTTCTTGAACTTTTTCCCCCTTGATTTTCATGATAGTATACTGTCCTTACTGTACTCCTGCTTTTCTGACCTCCAGCCATTAATCTCATTGGCCAGTCCTATTTCCACATACATCCGTTAAATATTGCTATTTCCCAGGATTCAGCCCTGTCTTAGTTTGTTTTCTGTTGCTATAAAAGAATACCACAGACTGGGTAATCTATAAAGGAAAGAGGTTTATGTGGCTCACAGTTCTGGAAGCTGGGAAGTCCAAGATTGGTGGCTCATCTGATGAGGGCTTCATGCTGCTTCATAGCATGGCAGGAAAGTAGAAGGGGAGAAGGGATGAGTGCTAGAGAGAAAAGTGGGCTGAACTCCCACATTAGCTAGCCAGCCCAGTCCTGTGAGAAAGCATTAATCCTTCTTAATGACCTAATGACCTCTTTTAAGGCCACACCTCCTAACACTGGGACAATGACAATCAAATTTCAACATGCATCTCAGAAGGGGCAACTCATATGGAAGCTATAGTAAGCCCCCAGCCTTCTGATGTGCTTTGTAGTCTTCAGCCTTTTCCTGATTGATTGGCTCCACATCCATGGCTCCAGCTACCATCTGCGTGCTGGTGACTCAAATACGTACTTCTAGACCAAAGTTCTTTTCTTGTAGATTGGATTTATATTTCTTACTGCACGTTAGACAGATATTCTGACTTATACTCAACATTTTAAAGTATCAACTCACTATTTTTTATAGTCCAAAATGTGTTTATATTCCCATACCTCCTACTTTAATTAACGGTATCACTATTTACCCAGTTGCCAAAACAAGGAAGATGGGAGTCACATTCAGCTTTTTTTCTTTCACTGCCACATCCTGTTTGTTCCACTTCTTAGATATTTCTTATCTGTGTTTCCTCTTTAGTCCTCTGCCATACTTAGTTTGTGGTCACACCATTTCTTACCTGGATTGCTGCCATAACCTTCTTGCTGATCTCCTTTCCTGCAGCACATCCTCCAGACTCCAGTCAGTGCAAACATTGGAATGCTCAGATCTCACCATGTGACTTCCTACTTTAAATGCTTCAGTGATTCCGCATGTCCTACCTCAGTCCTACCTTCTTACACTGAAGAAGCCCTAGACACCAGGGGAGACTGAACGCATGCTTCACATGGAGGTCTCAGGAGGATCCTAAATTGCCTAGCTACAAGTGCAGCATTTCTTGGAAGTCTCATGTTTTAGCTTTAAAATTTATTTTTTATTCACTTATATCTCTGTTTATTTTAATATAAAAAACTTTTCCCAAAATCTTTAAGTAAAATGCATATTTGAGAAGATGACCATGTGTGATCTCCAAGTTCCTTCAGGCATACTGCCACACATATACCAATTTGAGAACCATGAGCCTAAGGTTAAAGTGAAAAGGCTTTTGTATTAAAACTTTCTCAGATTCTCAGACTGGGTTCCATTTTCTTTCCAGTGACCATGTGCACAGTGGCCTCCTGCCGTACCAAACCTCTTATAGTTTGCCAGACAGACCAGGTTCTTTCTGCTTTTGCATATGGTATCCCTTCTTCCTGAATGCTTTTTTCCTTACTTGAAGAACCACTACTTGGTCTTTCAGACAGAGCTTCTGTGGCAATTCCTTTGTGACAGCATCCCCAATTTCTCTCTCCTAGGAAATTCGGGTTCTTCCACCACTGTTCTTTCATCATAGCTAATATTCATCTCTGATATCCCACTTAATTCCTTGGCATAATGTTTTCCCCTCTAGCCTAGGCAATTATAAGGACAGTGTCATATTTTATTCTTCCTTAGAATAGTACTTGGCATTCAATAAATGTTTGTGGGTTGTATGAAATAATCAATCCCAAACTGAAATGAGAGTGATGACCTTCCAATCACTAGATGCATTTCCCAGCCAGTGCTTAACATCTTTCAGGTATATTACAAAGGAATTCTTACTTGAATGGGAAGTTGCCTCCTAAATATTTTTGATAGCATTCAACTCTAAAATTTTATTATTCTAATAGTGAAAGAGAACAGTTAAAAGCATTTTATCTCCATTAGCACTTTACCTGCAAACTGAAAGCGTACACAGAAATACCTTGATCCATTAACTATTTGAAATTTTTTCATATTCTCATTAAAGCTAGATGAACTTTAAATTCATGATAGTATATGATAGTCCATAATGTTTGAATTCATGATCATATATAATAATCTATTAATAATTTAATCGACATATACATGTGTTATAATCGTAAAAATATTCTTTGACTTTTATAATTTTTATCTAAAGTATCAATAATATTTCTGAAATTTGCAAAACTTCTTTTTTTCCTTTCTTTCTAGCTTCCCTACGCTCAGAACTAAACCATCAACATGCAGCTGCAATTGATTTGTTACGGCACAGTCATCATCAAGAATTGGCAGCTGCTAAAATGGAACTGGAGAGAAGCATAGACATCAGTAGAAGACAGGTAAAATAAGAAAATTCTGTGATGATTTCTTTAATGTGGATAGAGTGAGTGTTCACAATTATTTTGTAATAACTATTTTACTCGTTATTTACTATCTATATTGAAGAGTTTTACTTTTAAAAGGAAATAAGTAATTAGACTCCAGTATATTGGTCATAACATTACATTTTATTTTATGACATTTTAATTGAATGTTTTGAATTTAATTTGCATCTTGGGAAAGTGAACAATGAAATATAAATAATAATTAGAGTGAGGACAGCACCATGCAATAGAAATATCTGTGGTAATGGACCTATTCTATACCTGCGCTATCCACTATGGTAGTCAGTAGCCATGTGGGCCAAATATGTCTAGTGTGACCAAGAAACTGCATTTTCATTTTTACTTTATTTTAATTAATTCAAAGTTGAGTTTAAATAGCCATATTGGGTAGTCCAGCTATAAAAGAAGCAGGTCCTCAAGAAGAA
>NW_012148964.1:1476455-1478208 GCF_000956105.1 Propithecus coquereli
TAATTTCTGTTCCACCAAACAATGATCCAAAGAGATACTCTATAGAAAAATGGCTCTATGGTCTAAGAAAAGCTACATGGATTCTCTTGGAGGATCAGAAACACTGAGGTGTTATGGGATCCGAGAAGTCCATCAGGCAGGAAAACACAGATTTAACTATAAATCCATTGCCTTCATAAATGCTACTATTCCTAAGAATAAAAACTACATAAATGTTTTAAAACTCATAAAACATGCCTTCTAAATTTACATGTCTTCTAAAATTATATGTCTTGATGAGTAATTAAAATACTGCTTTTTACTGCCACTAACAAATGAAAATCTTTCACAGTGAAACTAGAAATAGAATGCTAATCACTCTTCATGCTCATTGATCTCTTCAGCTGAAAACTTTGAACTTTAGCATGCAAAAAGAGCATAAGAGCAATATTTATTTCTGACATCCTTTTTCCTCAACATATCGCTTTTAGCATTTAGGAAAGCCAGCCTGTTATCTGAGACTAGAAATTCCTGCTGAAAGCAACAGGTATAGGTTGAGGACAACAGATGGAATCCAGGAGCAGGCTTTGGAGAGACATTGCTGCTCCAACCCACTAACCACTCAGTTTTCCAAGTATTGTGAACATGAGCACAGGCCTTATCAATTGCTGTATCTGATAGCAGCAGATTCATAGAAAATTATATCTCACACATGAAATTAGCAAGTACATTAAGTGTATTTCAGCTGTGGTCCATAGAAATATTAATAACTATTGATTTCCCAGTATTTACTTAGGAAGTATTATAGATATAATTATATTTTATCTTCACAACAGAAAGAGCAAAACTAGGTTTTAAAAGCAGCATAGCTAGTCAGTGACAGAGCCAGAAATGTAGCCATTACTTAACGGATAGTCAGTGGTAGGTAACCAAGAGAGGGATGAAGAATCTAGCGCTACCATTAATAGATTCCACTAGAACCTAATTCTACTAGTGCACACCTCTGCATTCTCACATGCACTCTTCTGTTTACTTAAGGACTTCCCACAGTCTGCTTGTTCAATTAGCACATCTTGTTGAAGCCAAAGGTAAAGCTTTTATCTTTCTATGGGCCATTCACTTTTTCCCTGGTCTGTGATTACCATTGCAATAATAGATGGATGTCTCATATTAGGTGGGATCAAATCTGTTTACAATACTGAAGAATAATAATTTATCATAGTGCCATCCTCATGCATGAAAATAATTCAACCATTCACACAACTCTATGAATGCAAGTTAGACCTGTTAAAACTGCATAGTTAGCCCTGTGAAACAGAGATGGGACCAAATAAAACATTTTGATCTAATCTTGGAGGAAAAGGTATGAGAGGGTAGAGTCAAGTCCCTGAGTAGAGTTTAAAAGGTGTTGAAGACTTACTGGCAATCTTTAAGACAGCAGCAATTAGGCAATAGAAATCTTTGAACAAGGTATATAAATCTACATTCAGGTTTTATATTAAATTTGGAATGAAATGGTATTTAAACAATTAAGTTTTTAAAATATTCATAGAAAATATTTAAAAGATGTTTATAATTCTTTTGCATAGGAGGATAATAAATTTTACCAGCTGGAATTAGTCAATCGAGAAACTAACTTCAACAAAGTGTTTAACTCAAGTCCTACTGTTGGTGTTATTAATCCATTGACTAAGGTATGTGCTATAAACACTGTAAAATAGGGATATGGCTTAAAACTTGATTAAAAATTTGGTAAAATATTTGGAGCAGCATA
>NW_012148964.1:1478258-1480480 GCF_000956105.1 Propithecus coquereli
TTATTTTCTTAATATTTTTTAACTGACTCATATTAACTTAAACATTTGACAGGAAAACTTTATATCACTACAGTAAAACCTTTGTCACTACTGAAAAATCTTATCCCTTCCTCTGAATAGAAGCTAAGCTATAATTACGTAAATGTAAATTCCGTGAAAATAAAACACTATTATTAGATTCTAGCTAGCATTGATGCTCAAGGTGCGCTTGAGTGTTGTGAAATAGGATAATAAGCATATCCTATGAAGACCATTTAAGATATATAGAACCAAACAGATTTTCTACTTCTTGTGATGGGAAAAATTAAAGAAGAACAAACTTAAAATCACGTGTACCACCAGTTGTTCACACCTGGTCTTTGAGAAGCAGTGCTGGTTTAGAGGGCTGCCTGGGGCAACTGAAGAAAGGGAAAATGTTGAATAGTGTTGGCTTGAAAGGGATCTCGGAATAGTACCGAGTTTTCTTCCTATGAGAATTTTGTATTATTGAAATATATTTGCAAGTTAAATCTATATCATATTACTTGTTCTCTCCTTTAATGCTTTCCCATTTGGGTTTATAAGGATTATGCTTCTTCAATTTAATCAATTATTTTTTCCTCTTTAATATCCAGGTATCTTTTTAATTAAATATTTTTGGAGATGTAAAGATATTTTGTGAAGAGGATTAACTGATAATAATTCTGTAGGTAAAAAATGTTTGAGCTAAATAAAAACACTAGAATTTGGATTCAGGGCATATCTTTACTGTGCAAAAATGGTGGTTCAGAGATTATAACTAACTGCTTTAGATTCACTTTACCTTAACTTCTTATTGTACTAGAACCAAAAGAAATAATAGTTTTAAGTAAGGCTTTAAATTTAGTTGTTCACCTACCACTTATACCAAGTATTCTTGGTCAGCTGCAGAAAGCAGTTAAAAAATCTTGTACTTTGCTTTTAATGATAAAAGAAAGGACTCTAGTGACATCTTGTGGCTTGTCCAGCATAAAACCCAAATACCTTTTTCCTTGACAAGATCAGTATTTCTCAATCTTCTTAAAACCTTTTCTCATAAAATACATAAGAGTTACCCTTGCCGTATTGTGATAAAATGCAAGGTCACTTAATGTGAGCTCAGTGAACATTGTTTTTCACTTAGTTTGCATTGTCACAAAAGAACAAAAGTGAAGATAGTGAAACTTACACATTGTACAAATGACCTCACACCGAACTAAAAAAGTCCCATCCTTAGACAGTCACTTCCTGACCCCACACTTCCTCCTCACCCTCATACCTCCCCACACCCCAGATTAGAACTTTAGCAAGGGGGGCTGGGTAGGGAGCCACATGTTATCTCCAAATCTTTACCTTCGGCTGAGTGAGTGGAGGGGTTTTATGGTACTCGAATACACAGATTCTGGCACCCCTCTAGGATTTGGGGGAGGAGTGGGGGGGCAGCAGGAGGGCAGGAGTGGATCACTGATTTCTAGAAGATAGATTACCTACAAGTTACTCAATATTTGTTCAGTGAATAGTTTTTTCTGTGAATCTTCATTAACCCTAATTTTATTAAGCCTTAAGTTCTATCATTTATATTCTGAAGACAATAAAATTTTAATTGTTCTAAGTATTTGCATTTTCTAAAACTGAAAGTGCTTTTTTCCAAACTAAGCCAGTAGTTTCCATTTGCATTCTCTTCAATCTGCCCTGTCCTGTATTCTTAGATTCTGCAGGGTGTGTCACCTCTGCTTCTAACAAGTGGCCTCTATTTTAATGGTCAGTGGCATTCAGGCCTATTACTATCATATCATTCAGGGCAGAATAGGCCTAGAAAGGAATATAATTCTTCTCTTACCTGATGAAACTTTTTAAAAGTTTATAGGTATTAGCTCATAATACAGAATTTTTAAACTGTGTTTTCCATAAACCAGGAAAGAAGGATGTCATACATGTGTGTCCTTTGTTCCCCTTTCCTCTGTAGCTTTCTTTTCTCGTCCCTTTTATATATGTTACCAAGCCTTATGTCTTATGATATAAGTGATACCAAGCCTTATCACTCAATATGGTAAGCACTACTAATAGTAAGCCTACATTTCTAACATCAAACCTGTATTTATTAGGTTACTGTCATGCAGCATATGATTTTCTCTGCAGAGCTCACCTCACTTCATCTGCAAATACTCTTGAATGACTTAAATGAGTAAATTCTTCAAAAAGTAACATGCGAAGCCTTTAATAAC
>NW_012148964.1:1480530-1482312 GCF_000956105.1 Propithecus coquereli
GACTCATGTTAATTTTCTAACCAATGTGATTTTGGTGTTTGCTGTTATTAGAGGTAATTTTTAAATCCTTTTGAGCCACAGTACAAGCTCAGGTATCTGCCTTGTATAAGACCTCATAACCTCATGTATTTTGCAGAAATGAGATTTAATAAACCTCAGTGCCTTGGCTGTCATTTCTCCTGGCCTCAGTATCATTCATCAGGCAGAGGCTGAAATCCTGGCATCCCCCACTTCATACTCTGAAAAAACATGCTCACAAGAGGAATAACCTCTGTCTGTCCGTGTGTCCTGTCTCCTTAGGAATGTTACTTTACAAAGAGTAAAGGTTGTGTCTTTGTTTTTACTTTATTCTGTTGTATATGGTTTTGCACATTATGAATTTTCAGCAGATAGTATGAATAATAACTTGATTTTTCTGTATTATCATTTTTAATAATTGAAGAATTAGTTTTGCAGATAAGTAAAATATTTATCTGCTTTTCTAGACCCACCTTTAATTTTAAACTTCAACTTGGGTCCAAGCTAACTATTTCTTTTTTCACCAGAAACCTGCTGCCATCATATAATTAGCCTCTAGATTTAGGTGTTTACTCTTTTAGATAAAAACAAAACACACATAAAATTTATTTTCAACCACTGCTTCCAGTAGATTGTCTGCGATAATGAAAATGTTCTGTATCCGCTCTGTCCAGTATGTAGGCTACTAGCCACAAATGGCTATTGAAACTTGAACTGTGACTAGTGGAGCTGAGGAACTGAATTTTAAAATTTCATTTAATTTCAATTTATTTAAATGTAAATAGCCACATACAGACTAGTGGCTACCCTACTGGAAAGCAGTTTTAGACTGTTGGATATTTCTGGCCCATATCCTTAAATGCAGCCTGCTTGGATCTGCAGAATGGTTTGTATTTAGACAGAGGTGGTGAGCAGAGAGAGTCTGTTCCAGCATATGGAGCTGCGGGGAACAATATCTGAACTATTCCCCGCTGTTCCCAAGGACTAGAGTACCCTACTGAAGTTCCGAATCAACTGCACCCAGGCTTTAAAGCTTTAAAACCAGAGAAGTCCTGTGGTTTCTTAGAAGGTGGTGGTAGTAGAGGGACTAAGGAACATGGTTCAGCCTGCCAGGCAAAAGCGGAGAGCCGAGGAAGCTCTGGAGCCAGCTGGAAGCTTCTTGCTTCTGCTCCTGCCCCGGATACTGGGGGACTCCAGGGAAGCAAATCTAAAGGATAAAAAATGTCCTTTATGTATTGTAGAAATGGTGATATAAGAGTCTGCATCTCTTATGGAGTGATTGTTAGACATCTTCTTCTCTAGTGCTGGAAACGAAAGTCTTTTTAGAGTTTCAGAGAGTTCTATAGAAATTTTATTTTCTTTGGTGATATAGTATCTTAGTAAAAACCTGATATCTAATAAAAATGTCATGGTTTTCATTTGTTTTAGAAACAAATGAGAGAATGGGCTATTTGATTTTATCTAAATGATTCGTTCTACAGGTAAAGAAAGTTTAAGCTAAATGAAAATATAGTCTAGGGTCATGACAGATCATTCTTATGCAAAAAAGATGGGTCAGAGATTATTATTGATTGTTTAGGTTTAATTTACATTAAATTCTCATTCTACTGGAACAAAAAAGATCATTTCTTCTTGAGAGAAACGTTGAGTTTCCGTACTTGGATTTTAAATAGGTCAGTAATCCCTAATTGAGAACAAGCACTCCACCACCTCAGAATTACTTATTCTTTAAAAGTTTTGAATCCTTTTATCTATAATATCCCA
>NW_012148964.1:1486185-1488042 GCF_000956105.1 Propithecus coquereli
TGTAGGATGTATGTGGGCATAATAAGAGAACAGCATTTCTTGAGCAGTTACCATGTATCAGACACTTCTTTTTTTAAAAAAAAGACAGGGTCTAGCTCTGTTACCCATGCTGGAGTACAGAGGCATGATGATAGCTCATTGCAGCCTTGAACTCACTGGGCTCAAGCAGTCCTCCTGTCTCAGTCTACCGAATAGCTAGGATTACAGGTATGCACCACCACACTCAGCTAATTTTTTAATTTTTATTTTTTTCGTAGAGACGGTCTTGCTATGTTGCCCAGGCTGGTCTCCAACTCTTGGCCTCAAGTGACCCTCCCGCCTCAGACTCCCAAAACACCGGGATTACAGACATGAGCCACCACACCCACCCAGCCCAGACACTTCAATTTTTACATTTTTAATGGGGATGGAGATGAGGTGATAGAGAATAACGATACAGAATTGGTGGGAGTTGGTGACAAATGTACACGGAACAGAAATAATGAAGTATGGGCAAAAGAAGAATTTTAATTTCACATACGTTGAAATTAAAGTTTCTCTAGAATAATTAATACACAGCTAAACACAACTCAGAAAAAAAAATCTGAGCTGGAGATATTTTGGAAGCGTGACATGAAAGAGAAAGCCACAGGTGTGGAGGAGAACAACAAAGAATGATGTTGTGGAGAGAACTTTGGGAGACACCAACATTTAAGGGGCAGGCAGGGCTTGAACGAAAATTAGGAGTGGAGTTATAGATTGGTGTTAAAAGCCTGGT
Organism: Propithecus coquereli; assembly: GCF_000956105.1. Classification (NCBI taxonomy): domain Eukaryota; kingdom Metazoa; phylum Chordata; class Mammalia; order Primates; family Indriidae; genus Propithecus; species Propithecus coquereli. The sequence continues at coordinate 1,486,943 of NW_012148964.1, forward strand.
GTTCAGAAGAAGAAAGTTTCAAAGAGAGGAGCCAACATGTCAAGAGCTACAGGTATCAGAAAAGGGAAAAAAATGAAGTGTCCATTGGCTTTGACAACTAGAGGATGGTCTTAGCAAGAGCAGACTCAGGGTAATGGTGGTGGCAAAAGCCAGATTCCAGGCAAGAAGTAAATGGAGTTTGAGGAAGTTGGCATGTGAGTAAAAACCCCTCTTTGAAGAAATTTAGCTATACAGGGAAGGGGAAAGAAATTGAGGTGATAAACTGGAATGCAGGGTTAAGATGGGTTTTGTTTGTGTTTACAGGAGACTTTATCATGCTTTTATGCTGGAGGGGAAAGAAAGATTAAAAGAACAGGAGGAAGAGAGAAGCAAAGATTTTATAACAACCTTCAACTGTCACTGGGTTATATGTAATATTAAAGGGATGGTCAAAGAAGTCATATATAGTTAACATTGTGAAGAAAAAATAAAGTTTTAGCAAGACTTTTTTTGATATAAAAAGCAAGCTGGAATCTTAGGGTTAGAAGAGGCCTTAAAAGTCTCTCCTAAATGCTTTTTTCCAATCTCCCATAGAATGCTTGAATCTCCTTTATAACATGCCTGGCTGAACTTTAATCCCTCCAGTGGTAGGAAGCTCTTTCCTTCAAGGAGCTAGCACTGGCTCTGCCACCAACAAGTACCTTAACTTCCGTGACTCAGTCTTCTGGGCTATCTATTAATAATAAAATGATACCCTCTACCTTACCTTCCTAAACGATAATACGAGATAGCATATGAAGTCTTGAGAAAGGTATAAATTGCTATAGGTGAGAAAATAGCTGTCTTGGAAAGTAGAAGAGCAAATAAATATATTAGAGAAATGTCAAAGGACTGTCAAGCAGTAATTGAAGTCAGAGACTATATATTGAAACCCATCAGCATGATTGTGGTTTTTGGCCATCTTCAGCTAGAAGGATGCAAGTTTGTAAGAGTGGATAGTTGGACTTAACCAGGGTTAGGACATTGTTAGGTAAGTACCACAGAGGAGGGATGTCAGAGGAGCAGGAGTGCTTGCAGAGAGATGATAAAAATGGGTATTATCATTAATTATAATTATTATT
>NW_012148964.1:1488092-1489433 GCF_000956105.1 Propithecus coquereli
TCAGCCTAGCTGACAGCAACCTCAAACTCAAACTCCTGGGCTCAAGTGATCTTCCTGCCAATCCCAAGTAGCTGGGATTACAGGCGAGCACCACCACGACTGGCTAATTTTTCTATTTTTAGTAGAGATGGAGTCTCACTTTTGCTCAGGCTGGTCTTGAACTCCCAAGCTCAAGTGATCCTCCCATCTCAGCTTCCCAGAGAGCTAAGATTACAGGCATGAGCCACCACACCAGCCTATCTGTTAATTTTAAAGATGGATTAAAACAATAAAAAATATTGGTTACTATTTTATAACCTTTACTTTGAAAAATATGATTAATTAATACTCCCCATTAATACTGCAAATTAATTGGGAAATTAGACTTAACTATGCAGACTTAATTTTCTCTCTTCAGAAAGATGTCACATTGTATTTAAAACCAAATTATTTCTCTAAGCCAGCTTTAGGTCTTAAGTAGAAATGTAAGATTTGTTTCAAACTACATTGCCAAGCATTTTCTCATTCCTTTTTTTTTTCCAGGCAAGAACTGCCTCCCTTTGACAGATGGCTAAATTTTATGGACCTCTCTTAAAATTATGTTTAAATTTACCCCTTCTCCCAACTTTAGCCTGAATCCATTTAACCTTGTGGTATCTGCAAGACCTGCTCTTTCCCCCTCTCTTTTCCCCTTTGCTCCCAGTGTTCTTTACCTCTTGGCCCCCTTTTTGCCTCCTCCTCCCCTCCCCATAAACCACTCCTAAGTATTTCTTCCTCATTCTTTCTGTCCTTTGAGGATTCCATGTAGATAAAGAACACCTCCAAGGATTCCCAGACCACAGTTTGGGTAACACCAGTTAATCTTAACATCTTAATTTAACATAAAGCTTCCAAAATTTACCCATGCCAAATTTCTGTTTTCTCCTATGCCTATTTTCTCATTTGTCCTTACGCAGGGACTATCCTCACATGTATTATTTTTAATGCAGCAAAAGAAGAAGAATGATAAATCACCAACAAACAGGTTTGTGAGTGTTCCCAATCTAAGTGCTCTGGAATCCGGTGGAGTGGGCAATGGACATCCTAACCGCCTGGATCCCATTCCTAATTCTCCAGTGCACGACATTGAGTTCAACAGCAGCAAACCTCTTCCACAGCCAGTGCCACCCAAAGAGCCCAAGACATTTTTGAGGTGAGCCCCGTCTCACCAATGGTTTTTTCTTTTCTTTTTTAACTTGAGCAATTTACCTTCTTACATTGCAGAAGTCCACTACTTTAAGAACAACCTAATAAAAGAAAGATTACTGTGAAATATTTTCAAAATATATTTATCACCTCTCTAAAGAACTCCCTCTTGACTCT
>NW_012148964.1:1490598-1492910 GCF_000956105.1 Propithecus coquereli
TTTTTTTTTTTTATTCAAAGAAGGTGACATTATTTTTCCGAATTGTTTGGTTTTTGTTTTCGTAATTGTGATGTGGCTCTTGCTTAGCTGACCTCATCTGAGCTGCTGATGCACTCTCATGCTTTCATGGAGTGGAGAACCGATTCTAGGGCAGAGGGATAGCAAATCTTTAAAACATGGGGAACCAGTTGTGGTAATCTACAATGATGTATTATGTGCTTTTCCCTTAATTCTGCAAAACCACTTAATGCTGGGTTACATATCTCTCTTTTTATGAATTTAGTCCTCCTCAGAGTGAAGCTTCCCCGGTGGCTTCTCCAGATCCCCAGCGCCAGGAGTGGTTTGCCCGGTACTTCACATTCTGAAAGAATTGTGTTGGCACAGCTCTGTGTGGACTGTTACTAAGAGCATGACTTTATACAACTCATTATGTGAACAGGCTTTCCTATGTCAAACACTGTGAATGAGAAAGTATTTGTCTCTCCAATTTGAAAATGCACTGTATTTCCTGTGATATTTATTGGAATCACTCTATAAGGTACTATATTATGTGTGTAATTATAACTATTTTTATTTGAGATGGAAGAGTCTTTAACCTTTGTAATTACTGCATAATAAATTTTGTTAGAACAAACAATAATGTTTTTCATTTTTTTCTAATAAGTTTGCTTTAATTTTTGAATACTTTTTAATTACAGGTAAGACTTGCCAACAAAAAAAGTTTTATTGCATTAATAATCACATAATATCAAATTATTTGACTTCAATAATCAATCAAATTTAGTTGATTCAGTAATGTAGATTTTAGAAGAATCTGGGTGAACTAGATAAATGCAAACATAACACGTGATCTATGTTTCAAGGGAAAAATCCCAAACTCCGTTAAATGACTTAAAGAGGTTTATTTTCAACCAAATATGTGTGACCAAGGCCTGGGGAACTATGCCCAAGAAGTCTTGAGCAGGTGGTCCTGAGGTGGTTGGGTTATAGTTCGGTTTTATACATTTTAGAAAGACAGGAATTGCAAGTAAAATCATAAATCAATACATTGGTTTGGCCCAAAACTGTGGGACAGCTGGAAGCAAGGGCTTACAGGTTATAGGTGGGTTCAAAGAGTCTTTGATTTGTAATTGGTTAAAGAAATGAAGCTTTGTCTAAAAGCATATAAAGTAAGGAAGTAAGATAAGGAAGACTGTTAATCACAGACAAGCCGCAGTATACCAACTCAAGTGATCTGTTAAACAAATTGATGGCCTGCAGGCAATTTAAGCTTTTCTCTGCACAGCCTTAGGTCCTGTTAATAATTTGGTATCTTATTATCTGCGGTGTCCCTTCCCTTCATGGGCAAGAACTCAGTTCTAAGGCTTCTCTGGGGTCCCCTTGGCCATGAGGGGGGAGTTAGGATTTTAGTTCATGTATGAATGATTATAATACTATTAAAGACAACCTTGTAAAATAATTACTATGTATTAGGCATTGTGCTAAGGAGCAGTGTAAGGGTTATCTCATTTAATCTTTATAAATCATCAAGGAATAAATCATTGCATGCATACGCACAGTTGGTAGCATGTTCTTTGGCAAGCGATTATCCTGAAAAAAATTTTTCTGTAAAATACTTGCTTTACATTTGTTTTTTTTCCTTTAACTAAGGGATTGAACTTTCTAATTTTAGTATATGTGCTGCCAAAATTAGCACAAGGATTGAACTTTCTAGGAAAACTGATTAGTGAATGCTTATCCAAAAATAATTCTTGTTATAAGCACATATTCTTGCCTTAGTTTATACATTCATAATTTGGACATTTACTGACCAAGTATTTGTGCATTAGTACGCGTGCAGGTGACTAAGCTAGATATAGGCATACAAAGATGGTGAATACCTATCCTCAAGGAGCTAACTGTATCCTTGCTGAAATAGTCCAGAACCAAGTGTTTCTTAAAGCACTTTTAGAAGAGCTACAAAAGAGAATTATGGAGGATACAATGGGAGCAGAGGAGGAAGTAATTAGCTGAAAGTGGTGGCAGGGGAAGCTTGACATATAAGGAGTATCCAAATACAATCCTGAAAGATGAATGAATTACCAGATAGACCAGGGCAGAGCCTATTCCAGGCACAAGCTGAAACAAGAGTTAAGAAAGAGCAAGTCAGCTGTGTCCAGAGAACTCTGTGCAATCCTGCTGGACCAATATGTAGGATGTATGTGGGCATAATAAGAGAACAGCATTTCTTGAGCAGTTACCATGTATCAGACACTTCTTTTTTTAAAAAAAAGACAGGGTCTAGCTCTGTTACCCATGCTGGAGTACAGAGG
>NW_012148964.1:1495335-1496600 GCF_000956105.1 Propithecus coquereli
GGATTAATATCCAGAATATATAAAGATTCCTAAAACTCAGCAACAAGAAGAAAAACAATTTAAAAATGGGCAAAGGAACAGACATTTCTCCAAAGAAGATATACAAATGGCCAATAAGCTCATGAAAAGGTGCTCAACATCACTAGTTATTATGGAAATGTAAGTCAAAACCACAATGAGACAAGATACCACTTTCCACTTACTAGGGTGGCTTTTATAAAAAACAAAACTAAACAAACAAAAACATAAAGTAACAAGTGTTGCCAAGGATGTGGAGAAATTGGAGCCCTTTTGGGGATGTTAAATGGTAAATGAAGTTACTGTGGAAACCAGTTTGGCAGTTCATCAGAGCTTAACAATTACCATATGATCCAGCACGTCTACTTCTAGGTATATACCCAAAAACACAATTGAAAGCAGAGCCTCAAACAGATAGATACCTGTACACCAATGGTGCTAGCATCATTATTCACAATAGCCCAAAGGTGGAAACAAATGTCAGTCAACATGTGAATGGAAAAACAGAATGTGTTATAGACATACAATGGAATATTATTCAGCCTTAAAAAGGAATGAAATTCTGATACATGATACAACATAGATGAACCTTGAGAACATTATGCTAAGTGAAATAAGACAGACAAAAGGACACATATATGATTCCACTTACTTAAGGTACCTAGAATAGGCAAATTCATAAAGACAGAAAGTAGGATAGACATTACCAGGGGTTGAGGAGGCGGTATGGGGGAGTTGTTTGTTTAATGGGGACACAGTTTCCGTTTGGAACGATAAAAAAGTTCTGGAGATGTATAGTAGTGATGTTTGTACAACCTTGTCAATGAACTTAATGCCACTGAATTATATACTTTAAAATGGTTAAAATGGAAAATTTTATGTAATGTTTATTTTACCACAATAAAAACAAAAGGACTAAGTATTGGAGTACTATTCCACTGACTCTGCATTGGTATCTAAATAAACACAATATGTAAATGATATTATAAATTGCTATATTTATAACTTATTTAAGGTGAAACTTCTAAGATTCATTCTTTTTGCTTTTTTCTTAATGCCATTTTCTATATGAATGTTCTGCTATTTGGTACCTCAGCATTTCTTTAAGTCTTGGTATCTGAATAGAAAATACTTGGAAGGTATAGTCAGAGAGTGGAGAACATGACTTGAGATTACCTCAGATGCCAGAATATCAAGTACAGACCAATTTATGGGTTCTATCTTTAGTACTGCCAAGGCATATATTT
>NW_012148964.1:1496925-1498913 GCF_000956105.1 Propithecus coquereli
TTAAATATAGAAATATGTAATCTGTAGGGTGAGTTAATGGAGTATATGCAAACTTCAAAATATTCACAACAGAAAACAGAAATTGACTGGTGTTACTGTCCAGTCCTCCAACTGCAGACCCCCCACTCTGTCTTCAGGAGACCTCAAGAACTGTACCTGTCTCACCTAAACATAATAAAAAGCCAGTGTCAATTTTTACAATAAATCCTTAAATGCTTTATTTTTAGATTCAAAAATAAATATAAATAGAAGTTCTAATAATTTCCTCTGCATCACAAAGCATCTTGCATACACCCTGGGGTTGAAGACTGTTGCTTTGGCGTACAAATAAAAGTTTCTCTAAGACTTATCCCATAACTTGCTCTTCCAAATGTTAGGTTATGAAATATTAGAGCCTGAAATTTTCTCTTCGATTCATTGAGTGGCCCATGGGAAAGAATTCTTCCAATTCATATAGTCTTCATGAAGGATTTAGCAACACCCTTGCTTATCTTGGCACTGAGATCTTCAGAAACAAATATTTATTTCTTTTATTTAATTGACAGAAATAAGTGTACCCTCTAGAAAGAAGTAGGTATGCATTAAAGTATATTAAATACTATTCTTGGGAAGCCAAGTCTATACAGAATGAATCTGTGAGTTCAGTAATGGTCCTCCTAACACTGCCTGAATTTAAAAAGGCCAGTTCTTTTCTGAGGAGGGGAGTGAAATCCATTAGGTAGCATGGTTTGAGTTTTTTTTTTTTTTTAACCTCCTGAACTATTCTCACAATAAAAATTGTAAAAATAAGAAGTTAAAGGGAGAAATTAGAAAATTAAAATCATGTGAAGATAATATTTTCTACATTTATTGCATACCTACTATGTGCTAGGTTCTGTTTTAGGACTAGGAATGTCAGTGGAAAAAAAAAATGCCTGCCCTGCGGAGCTTACATTGTTGTGGGAGGATATGGATACATAGATGAAGATACATCTCCATATAGATACATATCCATTCATAAATTATGTGTATGATAGATAAAAATAAGTAAAAGCACAGATGTGTGATGTCAGATGGTGGTGGTAGTGGTAACTACAATGAAGAAAAACAAGGGAGGGAAGAGGGAGTATGAGGCAGGAGTGGGGCTGTGGAGTAGGTTACCAGGGCATCTACAAAAAACCCTAACATCCATATTTAAGAGTGAAAGATTGAATGCTTTCCCTCTAAAATCAGAAACAAAGAAAGGATGTCTGGTCTCAATGCTTTCATTCAACATTGCACTGGAGCTTCTAGCCAGTGTGAAAAGGCAAGAGAAAGAAAAGGCATCTGAAAGGGAACAGAAATAAACTGCCTTTATTCACAGACAACAAATCCTGCTATAGGGAAAATCTGGTGAAATCTACAAAAAAGCTACTAGAACTTAAAACTGATTTTTACAAGATTGCAGATACAAGATCAATGTTTAAAAATCAATTGTATTTCTTTCTATACGTTATCAAAGAACAGTTGGAAAATGAAATTTAAAAATGCCATTTGCATAACATCAAAACGTATAATCCCTAGATTTAGGAATAAATCTGACTTAAGGATACACATGACAAAAAATCAAAACATTTACTGAGACAAATAACACCTAAATAGATGGAAAGGCTTACTTTGTTCAAAGGTCAAAACACAATATTATTAACATGTAAATTATATAAACTTCAATGTTAAGTCCAATCATAAGCCCAGCTTTTTAAATAGAAAGTCACAAGCTGATTTTACTATTCATATGAAAACACAAGGGACCTAGAAAAGCCAAAACAACTTTGAAAAAGAATAAAATTGGAGGCCAAACACTGTCAGATTTCAAGACTCGTTATAAATCCACAGGAATCAAGACAGTGTGGTATTTTTGTAAAGACAAATAGGTCACTGGAACAGAATAGAAAGTCTAAGAATAGACCCACAACTGATTTTTTTAAGGACAACTGATTTTTGACATTGGTGCAAAGGCTATTCAGCGA
>NW_012148964.1:1499573-1516149 GCF_000956105.1 Propithecus coquereli
GCAGCGCGTCTTCGGCGATTTCTGACACTGCGTGTCAGCCAGTAAGTGACAGCCACTGCCTCGTTTCACGGCTACTTGTTTCTCCTGCACTTCGTCCCAAGTCTCGCCCACGACTGGTTAGTTCAAAAACTATTCAACTCCGGGACCGGTCAGGCGAGGGAGCTGCCGAGAGCAGAGCCCGGGAAGTGTCAGAGACCTGCCGAGGTGTCGTAGGGCAGGGGCTACGTGCAGAGACCCTCTGAATCAGAAAGGAAGTTTGGAAAGCGCCCTCCAAAAACGAGTCGAGTCCACGTTTCCCGGGCGCCAGTGCAGCAGCCTAGCGGCCGGGCAGAAGGCGCGGAGACTGCGCGCTCCCGCGGGGGAAGGGCGGCGGGGCGGGGCCGGCCTCGGGGAGCGGCGCTCGGCCCCCCCCCCCGCGGAGGGGGCGCGGTTCCCGGCGGGAGGGGCGGGGCCGCCTCGGTTCCCAGGGGCCGCCTGCAAGGTGCCAGTATTGGTAGGCACCTTCCCGTCGTCTTTTTGACGCTTCAGGAGGGCAAAGTAACGCAAAATAATTTTGACCTCAAATGTTCAATAAGAAAAAGGGAAGGGAAATTGAAAGTTGTGGAATGACCTTTTTCAAAACAATAAGTGCCTCCAGTCTGTGTCTGGATGGGAATGTTTACAGGGTTAGCAGACTACTTAGAAAACAGTTGATTAGTCAGTTTTGCGCAGATGTTGAAAGAGAATGCTATTTTTATAAAAGATGCTGCATGTAACCCTATAAATTGCTTGTATAACGAGGCAAAATTTAATCCGACTTTAATTGGAACCTTGGATTCTGCAGCTACCCATTTCCTGCTCTTATGTGGAGCTGTTTTTCAAATTGCTAAATTTGGCTCTAAATTTAACATGCATTTAGAGAATCTCAGAGATTCTCTTGTAGTCATTCTTGGGAGTCCAGATTATTTTTTTTGGCAGAGGCCACATCGTGGAAATACTGTATGGTTAGTTCCATCCCGGAACTTCTGCTTTACACTTGGCTGAATTTATATTACCTAACCAAAAACAAACTACTTATCGGAATGATGGCCATAATTTATTTTCACTCATTCTCTTAAATATACACTTCCTCATCTTTTAATCTCACACTGGTGTCCTATAGTTGTCAGGATTCTTGGCCTAACTGTAGTATAGCCCCCTTACACCTTTCACATCTTCCAGATTAGTAGGTTCTCAGAGAAGGCAAAATATTGCTGATAAATGGCATGTATAACACATTTTTAGGATGCTAAACTGTGAATTTTGTGACAGTCTTCTTTAATATTCATATTTGGTGAGCCTAGTACAATAAATGATGGGTAAATGAAATAAGGCAAATTAAATTACACCTATTCTCCAATGCTCTTTCCAAACCAAATGCGAGTTTCTTATTTGTAACTGCCCAGTGCCACTGCTGGGATTGTCATCTTATTTAAATTTCATTCCTCTCTCCTTTGTGCTCCTATTCATATTGCATTTTTACTACTGGTTAGAGCACTATTTCATTTGATCTGTCCCTGGGATCTCTGAGGACACAGAGCACCTTTTACTAAGATTTTCATTTGCCAGCATAGTGCCTTGTACATGGTAGATACTGGGAAATGGACATCGAATTGGGTTTATACTTATGTAATTCGTTATCCGACTATATGCATGAAAATAGAATGGGGGTAGGCCCTTTTAATCTGTAGATACACTTTCTTTTAAAAAAAAAAAAAAAGATTGCCAGAGGAATAAGATAGAGTAATGGTATATGTTGTATTTATTTTCAGTCCTAATTATTTATCATTCAAAGACTCAATGTTCCTTTCCTTTCCACTGTTTATTTTCTTTACATTCTTGACAGCTGTTTTTGTTGAAGCCAGTAGTTTTCCCAGGGTAAGAGGAGAAAGTATTCACCTCCAAATATGAATTTCTAAAGCTAATCTGTTAATTATTCAAGTTAAAACTGGCTATCAATTTGATTAGTATGTGTTCCATTTATTAATACATAGCAGAATACAAATGAGTGTGTGTAACTAAAGAGAGAGAGAGAGAGAGAAAGAACAATATGCTCTTTATATGAACAAAACCTAGACCCAGGACCCTCACAAAGAACTCCACTTCAGCTAGAAGACTGATGTTTAAGATTTTATACTTGAGAGCAAATGTGTGTGTATGAAAGGTAGTCAAAGGCAGGGCCTCATATGTATGTTATGTAAATTATGATACCATCATGCATCACTTAACAATGGGGATATGTTCTGAGAAATGTGTCATTAGGCAATTTCAGTGTTGTACAAACATCAAAGAGTGTACAAACTTAGATGGTATAGCCTACTACCTACCTAGGCTATATGGTGTAGCCTATGGCTTCTACACTACAAATCTGTACAGCATGTTAGTGTACTGAATATTGTAGGCAACTGTAAAACAGTGGTAGGTATTTGTATATCTAAATGTATCTAAACATAGAAAAGTTACAGTAAGAATACAGTATGATAATTTTATGGGACTGCCATTGTATATGCTTTGTTGACTGAAACTTTATTCAGTGCATGCTGTGTACTAATACAAGATTAATGAGGAGGAAGTTTTGGGAAAAGATATGGGAGATGCTTTGAACTGTTTTGGATTCTGATAATCAGTACCAACATAATTCTTAGATTTAACTGCACTCATTTTTAAAGTGCATGTACTAAGTGACAGTAACAGGTAATTTGTATCTAATTAAGATTTGAATTCAGATATTATTTTGTGATTATAGGTTAATGAAAAGCCAGGATGATTTATAATCAATTTTTTTTTGTTAAATTGTGTGTAAATCTTGAATATCAAAGGAATGATCTGATGCTTTCTTTTTCTTTAGTAACCTAGATTCAAGATGAATAACGATCAAGTTGCACTCGTTGGTCAAGTGTTTGAGTCGTACGTTTCAGAATACCATAAGAATGATATTCTTCTAATCTTGAAGGAAAGAGATGAGGATGCTCATTACCCAGTTGTGGTTAATGCCATGACCCTTTTTGAGACCAACATGGAAATTGGGGAATACTTCAACGTGTTCCCCAATGAAGTACTTACTATTTTTGATAGTGCACTGCGAAGGTCAGCCTTGACAATTCTCCAGTCCCTTTCTCAGCCTGAGGGTGTTTCCATGAAGCAGAACCTTCATGCCAGGATATCAGGTAAATCACTTAAGGGTTTTATTGCCATGTTATTTTCAAGGAAGATTTTGAGCAAACGTAACACATTTTGGATTCAGAACACTAAGAAATAATCGATATCTATACTTAAAATTTGTATCTGTTGTGTAGTTGATGGTCACTTCTTTGAGAGCAGAATAATGATTGTGTTCTCTGGGCTTGGGTATTAGCCATGCCACCTGAAACTAGGGAGAATGTGTAGAGACAACAGTACACTTGTATGTTTATATATTTCCATGTGTGTTTATAAAATTGTAATCCAAAACAGCTTTTTGAGCTTTTGTGACTACTAACAATAAAAGAATTGGTAATACAAAGGATTAAAAAAGTGGTAGATTCTGCCCAGGGATCTTCAAAACTATTTTAGGAAATTATTTTTATTCAAGATTAGTGTTGTGCTTTCCACCTACCAGGCACTCAATAAATTTTCACTGAATACATGACAGATGAAGCATCTGAATGTTTAAGAAACTGCAGGGGAGCAGTCAGCAACCTGTGGTGGTAGAGCCATGTCCTTGAATTCCTGTCTCCAGGACTTCTTGACCCTCACTTTCTGTTTTAAAAGTGAGGGTTTTTTTTAGCAGAGTAGATAGAGTTGAATTAAGACTTCTACAGAACTCTTGAGAATTTTAGAAAAAAGCGACACTGCAGTGTAACAGTTTTTCATTAGTTTATTGCATGGAAACCATTTCTTGGAAGACATAGCATGGGGTGGTGAAAAGAAAAGAATTTATAGGATACCTAGTTACAACTACCCGCTAGGCTGGGAGACTTGGCAAGTCACTCTGTCTTACTGAACTTCAGTTTGCATCTGAAGCAGAACTGGGGTGAGGGCAGTAGAAATGGGAGGCAAAAATGATACTTCTTTAGGGCCAAGGAAGAGACAATGAATGTTTCAAAGATGGAAAGAAATTATTGTTGTATTAATATGTTTTATTAACCTGTTCTTTTTTTTTTCTGTTCTCCTCTGTTTGCATTCAGTAAGTGCTCTTTATTGTATGTATATAGAAGGATATTCAGTGAGAAATGTGATGATTAACCCAATTTGCTTCTTGAAGTATAAACAGAAACTGCCAATAGTTACTTCCAAGAAAGATGAGGGAGGTAATTGAAAGCAGGTGTTCAAACAAAAACTTGCACACAAATGTTTGTAGTAGCATTATTTGTAATAACCAAAAAGTGAAGACAACTCAAATGTCCCTCAGTGAATAAACAAATAAACAATATGTGGTCTGTCTGTACAGTGGAATATTATTCCGCCACAAAAAGGAACTAAGTACTGTATGTGTTATAACATGGATGAATTTTGAAAAAATTATGCTGAATGAATGAAGCCAAACACAAAAGGCCACATATTATATGATTCTATTCAGACATCCCTGCATGGTTCAACTTAAAATTTTTCAACTCTGTGATTGTGCAAAAGTGATACACATTTGGTAGAAACCATACTTTACCCATAAACCATTCTGTTTTTCACTTTCAGAACAGGATTCCATAAATTATATGAGGTATTCAACACTTTATTACAAAATAGGCTTTTGTTAGATGATTTTGCTCAACTGTAGGCTATTATAAGTATTCTGAGCATGTTTAAGGTAGGCTAGACTAAGCTATGGTGCTTTTAGGTTAAGTATATTAAATGCATTTTCAACTTGGGACATTTTCTATTTACAGTGGGTTTATCACGATGTGATCCCATTGTAAGTCAAGGAGCATCTATATATGAAATGTCCAGAATAGATAAGTCAGTGAAGACCAGAAGTAGATTAATGGTTGCCAGCAGCTAGGGCTAGGGAGGAATGGAGAGTGACTGCTACTGGGTACAAGAAAATGTTCTGGAATTGGGTAGTGGTGATGGTTGTATAATATTGTGAATATACTGATTATCACTGGATTATACACTTTATAGGGTAATTTTTTGCTACGCGAATATCATAATTTTTTAAAAATGTATTCCTGTGAGGAGCAAAAGAAAGGTAACTAAGAATCTGCAAGCAGTGTTAATTTATGTTGCCATAATACACATTCTATTTAAGGCCAGGTAAGCAAGAGAGATAGATCCCACTTTGGTTGCTCCTTGTTTCTTAACATTCTAGGATATGAACCAAAATCATGACTCACTTAGTGGCAAAATGGGATGCAATCTGAATTAGTATAAATAAAGAATATGTCCATTAGAATATGGGCAAGTCAGCTTTGGAAGCCTAGAAAAAGGAGTCATAAAGGCAAATGTTAGCAGTGCCCACCTTGTCTGTCTATACAGTATACAGTGTATAGAGAGAGTGTCTTCAGCCAACAGAGAAAATTTAAGTCTTTCTGCAGACTTGTAACCTATAACAACCAGGTTAATGTAGCCTGGCACCTTAAATATCCAGTTACTCTAACTAACTTGCTTTTTCCCCCCATGCTTCCTAAACTGCCTTCTTATTGTTATTATTATTTGGCTTTCAGAGGAGATGTATTAACAGGGAGAAAACTTATGACCATAGAAACTTAAGATATAATACATATTATGGTTATTTCTCATGAGCTGGAAAATCTGATAAATCGGCTTTCAGAGTGCATTCTTACCTGGTTTTTGAGCTGTTAAATTCTGAGGAGGAGACAGTGGGCCATGGGACATTAACCAGCACAGCAAATGCTACCCTGATAAACGTGTAAGGAGGCAGCCTTTGACCGTCACAGCTAGCACCTTTGTACTCCAGTGGTGCGTTGTAGCCAAACTGAGAAAGAGGTCATTTCGCATAAGAATTTTCTTTAGTGTTTTGCATTTTTTCTGTTACCTGTTTTTTAATGTTGAAAAACACGAGGTTTTTAAAGGATAAAGTGATGCTGTGGGTAAACCTCTAGGTAAGTCAAGGCTTAAAAACACTGTCAGGTTTATGTATTAATGAATCCTGAATCTAACTACAAAAAACCCAGTAAATTTCTAGCACTGTGAAACTCTTTGGACATCATGCTACCATCTCTTTATCAATTTGCTTTGTGGTATACTCAGAGAGTTGTCAATTGATTTTCTATGTGGCAGGCAGCAGTATATTCTTTGTTAAATGTGGTTATAATTGTATCCAGTATTCAGATCATACTGAGATAGCCCTCTTGTGAGAATCAATCCTTTTTTTAATCCTGGTTATTATAGCATCCAGCTATGTGCGTTTAGAAAGAATCCATTGGTAATTGTTATTTGAAATAATTATTTTCTTGAGTTGATCTGATTTTTTCTTAAGTAAAACACAAAATTGTCTTTTTTCTCAGATTATAATTTTTCTCCCAGGAAATATGAGAATATATTCTATGGAGTCAAATCCCAAGGTATAAGTTGATGCTGTTTTTGTTTGTTTGTTTCTTCATTAGGTTTGCCTGTCTGTCCTGAGCTGGTGAGGGAGCACATACCTAGAACCAAGGATGTGGGACACTTTTTATCTGTCACTGGGACAGTGATTCGAACAAGTCTGGTGAAGGTCCTGGAGTTTGAGCGGGATTACATGTGTAACAAATGCAAGCATGTATTTGTGGTCAAGGCTGACTTTGAGCAGTATTACACCTTCTGCCGACCATCCTCGTGTCCCAGCTTGGAAAGCTGTGATTCCTCTAAATTCACTTGCCTCTCAGGCTTGTCTTCATCTCCAGCCAGGTGTAGGGATTACCAGGAAATCAAAATTCAGGAGCAGGTAAATGATCACATAAATGAGATAAATTTAAAGAAGTATTTTTCAGCTGTGGGCAAAATTGATAGGATTAGGGAACATAAAATGGAGACAAGTGGACTTGTGTTGTCATTGCTTTGTAGAATATGAAGCTTGAAACTGTTCCACATATGCCAGAATATAGTCTTTAGAAACCATGTACTAGTTATTTATTGATTGATTGATTGATTGGGACAGAGTCTCTCTCTGTCACCCCGGGTAGAGTGCAGTGGTGTCATCATAGCTCACGGCAACCTCAGACTCCTGGGCTCAAGTGATCCTCCTGCCTCAGCCTCCCCTGTAGCTGGGTCTACAGGCACATGCCACCACGCCTGGCTAATTTTTCTAATTGTAGTAGAGATAGGGTCTTGCTCTTGCTCAGGCTGGTCTCAAACTCCTGAGCTCAAGCAGCCCTCCCCACTCGGCCCCCAGAGTGCTAGGATTACAGGCGTGAGTCACCGTGCCCGGCCAAGTCGCCTTTTTAGGTAGAGCATTGACAAGAAGGTTGTGGAATGACTTAATAATTATGTTAAGATTAAAGGAATACTTAAGAAGTCCAACCTAGCTGTCCTTAACTGAGGGATAGAATAAAATAAATGTTCTTAACTAAGGGATAGGAGATTAATTAATGTTTAAGTGGTTGTTAAACATTGGCGTGAACAAGATTTGGAGTTTTGGCCCAATTTTATTTGCTGTGCCAAATGAGGTATACATAAACACTTTTTAACATAGGAGAGTGAGCCTAGTTTTCATTTACTTGCAGCTTAAATGCAGAGTTTTTTCTCTCATCTTAAAATGAGTAGGAGATAGGCATTCCGAGGCTAGCTAAGTGTCAAGGACTCAGACTCTTGTGTTTCTATTCCACCATTCTTAATACATGGCTTCTCTTCTTATGGTTGTTCAGGATGGTGGCTGTAACTTCATCTCATGTATATTGTAGTTAGAGAACAGAAAAAAGGGATGGGCAAAAGTGGCTACCACCTAACCAAGTTACCACTTAAGCAGTCTCCCTGGAAGTCTCCTACAACATGTTTGCTTATTTGGCCAGAACTTCGTCATATAGCCACACCTACATTCAAGGGAGCCAGGAAATATAGTCTTTTCGTTGGGCACATGTCTGCATGGAATAAAACCAGGGTTCTGTTACTGAGGAATAATCATGGCGACTGGGTGATTTGTCCCATGTCTTTTGGTTAGAGATCAGGAAAGAAATGTCCCTCTTTTCTAGATAAGTGACTTTGTCATTATGTTTAGTATTTGGAGCATATGTTTACTTTTACCATCCATAGGGTAGGTTATATATGGAGATATTTTCCATATTGGTGCTTTTATTTTACTCTAGTTTTAGTGAATTCTTATACTGATAGTAGGTACAGTTTTCAAGAAAAGCTACTTAAATCCCCATCATAATTAAATTGTATGATATAATAGTACCAGAGAAGTGGAAACAATAATTTCAAGTACTGCTAGGCTTCTGGATACTTAGTATGTATTTAAGCATACTCAGAATTTGTTTTCTTTTCCTTGCTAGGTTCAAAGGCTGTCTGTTGGAAGTATTCCACGATCTATGAAGGTTGTCCTGGAAGATGACTTAGTAGACAGTTGCAAATCTGGTAAGAATAAACTTTTATTAGCTTGTGTGCAAGATCCTAAAGTATTGATTAGGAAAAGCCACTTTTTATTTTCCCAAGTAAGGAAGTATGCAGGCTTAATTGCTCACCTTGAGAATAGAGACTGGCATAGAGACAGGAGGTGATAGCAGGAAAGAGAGCTGGGCTGGAGCTACACAACAAACAGCTAGTCCAGCTGCTTGTTTTATAGATGAAGAACCTGACCTGCGCAAGGTCACTTAAAGAGTTAAATGGCAGAACGGGAACGTGAATCCAGATCCACTGACTTCTAATCCAGTTCTCTCTTGAGTATACCATAGCTTAACCACAGCAACTTTAAAAATTTTAGTGGATTTAATAGGCAGTCATATAAAATGAATCAGAGGATGTGACTTTTTCAAATGCTACTACAGGTCTTGTTGGTGCCTAGAAGAAAGGAAGTGATCATTCCTCTCTGCTCTGTGCTGGTGACACCATGATAGGAGTCCCATTGATTTTGGTCTGCTGTCCTCTGAGGGTCCTTCGTGTTTTCAATGGCTGATCACTGGAATTGGGAGGAAACTTGAAACCATACTCAATGAAGAACTGTAGGTGTTTGTCATGGAGAGCCCTCAGGAAGGACATGGCAGCCAACTTTCAATAGTTGGAAGACTGTCATATAGAAATGGAATCATAATTACAGAAGATACTATTGGCTTTCAGTAGGATAAGCTACAGAGAGGTAGATTTTGACTCACTACCTCATAATCAAGTGTCCAGCATGGGTGTTGGATGATGATGAGTACTTTTTCTCATAGACAGTCAAGCAGAGAGGATATACAGCTCCCCATTGGGGATTTAGGCCTTACATTGGGAGTTGATCTGGAGGATCTGCAATGTCCCAGGCAAATGAAAGACTTTCTGAGCCTCAGAGCTGTTCTGAAAATCTGAGGGCTCCAGAAACCTGGTTGTTGCAGTGTCATTCTGAGATAATATGTTTTGATCTTCGGGCTCACCAGACTAGTCCTAAGCTCTCCTTTGCCCCTCTCAATTCATTTCATTCCCTCTTCCTCTCCTCACTGGGGAGACTGGGAAGAAATTGAACTTACAAGCATTAGTCATTTTGGGCTTCTATAACAAATTACTACAGACTAGGTGGCTTAAACAACAAACATTTATTTCTCATTTTGGAGGCTAGAAGTCAGAGATCAGGGTGCCAGCGTGTTTGGGTTCTGGTGAGGGCCCTCTTATAGGTTGCACACAGCTGACTTGTATTAACATATAATTGTCTAAATAGTACATGAAGGAGAAAACAGGTTTGATTAACGGATTGCCTGCTAAATGGCACAAACACTTTGTTCATACAGGACTCTAGATTTTAACCTAAATATGTAATATCTGGATCAGCAAAGCAGTGCTTGTATGAGCTCAGCCTGAACATGAAAATATCCTTTGATAGAGAATAAGATGTTTTCACGCAGTTCATCTAAACTGAATTCATTCTGCATGAAAAATAAATCTTAAGTTATTTTTCTTTCAAATGACATTAATAATGAAGGATGGATGAAAGCATGTGTGAACAGCTATTTTTTCATTTATCCATAGCTACAAACCTCTGTGGGAAACAAAAGACATAATGGTATAATCCTTGACCTTCAGAAACTTAGAGCCTAGTTAGGAACCCCAATTCAATTGGTGCAGAGTAATAAATTTAGAGGTTGTATGCTGGTATATGTCAGTACAGCAGGAAATGAGAGATAGGTCTGACTGGGGACAGCTATGGTAGTAAATGTGCTGCAGAAGATACAGGGCACAAAGAGATTGGATTGTATAAAAGTAAGAATTTTAGCTTCCTGAAAATAACATTGTTTATAATATTTACTGTTGAAAAATACAAAAGTTTAAAGGGAATATCTATTGCCTTGGACTATCGTATGTACCACACAATTGTTCTGATGATCATATGAATCTGCCACTCAATAAATATTGAAGGGTTTTTAAAGGTATCATTTGCTAGGTTTAGTATAATAACAACTAATATTTATTGAACACTTTCCGTGTTATAGATAGTCTCCCTATTGCACTATGATATAAATATAATTCCCATTTTGTAGGTCAGGAAACAGGCTCAGGAAAGTTAGGTAATTTACCCAAGGTCACATAGCCAGTGAGCAGTGGAGGTGAGATCTACCTCCAAATCTGATGAGAGTTGGTACTCTTGGCCACACTTCAGTATTCTACATAATCACCACTTATTGACATTAGATTATTGCTTATGGGTGATATTATCTAAAACTTAAGTTCCTCATTTAACTAGTTTAGAAACAACCTAAATATCCATTAAAATGACCATAATAAAGGACTGTTCCACATGCTCATGTAAAGTTGCCCCAATCATTTTTATCAAAAAATTTGGGGGCAGACAATATAGTAAAAGATCATTATTCCCAATGGGCTTTGAAAATCATCCAAGGAGTGGCTTAGGAAAGATCTCAGAATATATATAAAGCCCTGATTTAGTATGTTTATTACCATTTAGTGTGAAGTTGCCTTTAGCTGGAAATGTGCCTCTATTCTGTGAATTGGCACCACCAGTTCCATGCATTCTGCATTTACTGAACACTTTTCTTCACGAAATCAAAAGCTCTGCAGATTACACATTACACATTGAAATTTAGAAAGTGAAAGGCATTTTTCATCAGCAAATAATATATACTTACCACAAAGGCTTGGAAATGAAGAATTGCCTGTTAATTCTGAGACATTGTTATGCAAAATATAAATACCAGGATTGGGTTTGGGGCATGTCCAATATCCTGTGTTCAACAAGATTGAAATTTTGAGGGAGTAGGATTATGATTTTTGTTTCATTTTTTGTTTTTGGCTCCCTTTTCTCAAGTACCAAAATATCAAGTGCAAAACATTCATATATACTTGTTAACTGATGCATTGCAGTGTATTAATATATAATATGATAAGCACAGATGGCAATGTTTGGTAAATGTGCCTATAAACTACCCAAGACCCCATAGGAAAATCTGTAGAAGTTTAATATTCTGCCTACCAAGAATGAGAGGGTTTCCTCAGGTAGGAAGGAACCACCAAGAAGGAACAAGTAGGGTTGTATCTTGTGCCCTCATAGTTTATGGGAAGGAACTTTGAAGTAGAACTGGTATTCATTAATTTCTTAGTTCATTGTTTCTTTGGTTCATTGAAAAAAAAAAAAGGATAGTGAGCAAAATGTTAACAAATGTGAGTAAAAAATGAACATGTAAGAAACTAAACCTAGGTGTCAGTCATCACAAGGTTGTCTCTTGCTGACGCCAAATTGATTATAGTTTAACCTGGCTGCAGTTCCCATCTCTCTTCTCTAAATAAGAACTAAATGGTTAGAGACTCTGAGAATGAACATTTCACTCAGTGTAACTGTGATGAATAAATTATATCCAGTAAACTATTAATATTTTCCTAGTGAAGGATAATTGGTGTGATTATTATGTAGTAGATTGTGAAAAATAAAATTGCTGACTTCAGCTTTTCACTGTGCAGACACTATACAAGCGTCTGTGGGGAAAAACAAAATTGGGAATCTGGGGTGTTCTGCATCCAAATTGTTTTTTGGATGAGTGTATATATTCTGAACCCTAGTAGGAGAGTGATTTATTTCTAATTTCTGGTCCTTTGTCATGTGAGTCTGTGCCCACATGTAGGATGCTACTGCTGGACTCACTTGGTGCTTTTTCCCAGGTGATGACCTCACTATTTATGGGGTTGTAATGCAACGGTGGAAGCCCTTTCAGCAAGATGTGCGCTGTGAAGTGGAGATAGTCCTGAAAGCCAATTATATACAAGTAAATAACGAGCAGTCCTCAGGGATCCCCATGGATGAGGAGGTCCGAAAGGAATTTGCAGATTTTTGGGAATGCTATAAGAGTGATCCCTTTGCAGGTTTGTGATTAAGGGGATAAAGCTGATTATTATTAATGGAATTGCATTCAGTAGTTAAATATGATGTCTATGATTTGGGGACAGCCTTCAAACTGCATAACTCAACAGCTGAGTCCAAAGGGGGTAGCATTAGTCAGTACCTCTAGCTGTAGTCTCCCTCTGAAGCCATTTTATGGCATAGTCTTTTCTATTTAGAGATTTTCCTGTAGATTTTCCATTTCTAACTATTATTTTAAACACCTTGTATACTATAAAAACAGTTTGAGTTTCCTACCTTCTTTATCAATTAAAAAGACAGTTCTTTAAAAAGGCAAAACTTATCCTATTAGGAAACCTCGTCATATTAAAGCCATTATTTCTCTTCTGATGTATTTTCAGTAATAAAGATAACTTCACCCTATTTTGGCTGAAGATTTTAAAATAGGGAGTAACTAGGAAAGAGATGATGAGGGATAGACTATGCAGTAAGCTTTGTCATCACAGCAAAAATTTTGACTGTGACACTTTAGTGTAATTACATAGAATAAAACCTCACACAGCCTTTGGGTTTGTAATGTGTTTTTTATTGAAAAGTCCCAAATGTATAAAACACCAATTAAGTCTTCAAATGCTAGTTTTCATTTTTCCTTGGAGGCATCTTCTCAGAAAAATAAACAGAAGCCAGTAATAGACTATTTCTAATAAACTTCACCTCAAATCTAATATATTGAGTACTTTATTCTTAAATCACATGCTGAACTAGATAGATGATATTTCACAAAATAAGGCTTCCATTTACCTAAATATGGGATTGCCTTTGTGGGATTTTTTTTTTTGCTTATGCGTATAGCACATACGTAGTCATTCCTGATCTTTCTTTTATTTGATCTATATAGAAAGAACCAAAAGTTCTCTACATTATGGCTTTATGAAGCAAGGTTAAGAGTCATATATATTTTTAAATAAATTCTTTGACTGGAAATGGTTTCTTAGGATAAGGTCCTTATAAAAATCTGTAACTTTTCCTTGCATGGTTATTCCTTATCGGTTCCAGTGCCACGCCTCAACTCTACCATACGATGGTGAAGGAAGGCCACCTCACAGTACTCTAACCAGAGCTTCAGTGTTTGTGCTGGTGATTCCAGTCTAGCTTTTTTAAATTAGACAGTTGTATGACCCATTTATTAGATAAAAGAAGTAAATATAACAACCTTGTGAGAAATGTAAGTAGGAAGACAACGAGAAGATGAGGCAACATTTTTGTTTTTAGTATAAATGGCTTCTCCCTTCTTAGTTTCCTATTGACCAGTACCAGTGCATCGTGTTTTGCCATTTCACGTTGTGTGTTGGCAGGAAGGAGAGGTGAAGGTGGGAAGCTGTGTCCAACAGGGCATCTTCTTCTGCCAGTCTAAAGCTGGAGATTGCTTCCCCTGCTCTTGGAGGTTGACCTGCTTTATGAAGACTTTATCCTGTGGGTATTGACTAGACTGACTCTAGGGGCTTTATTCTGATCTGCCGTGACCTCAGGGATCCCTCGACCCTGGTGCTTAGATACTCGATAGAAACCCAAACGTATGGGTTGGGGTCTGTTGGGCCATCTGAACCCACTCTGGGGTGACTCAATTATCTTAGATCTGAGAGCTTCTCTTCATTGGGATAACTGAGGGCCATGCCACAAGAGGTGATAACTAGGCTGTTGACACATTATTGACATGGTCTAGAACCACATATTTAGGAGGGAGGTGGAGACGGGGGTAGTATTGACCCTAATGCATTCTCTTCTATGATACAGCCATGGGAGCTTCTACTGCCATGATCCAAGTAATCAAGTTTTTCAACTTAGACAAATTTAGGATAATGGCCTTTTCCCTTTGTTTTTCTCTGGTACCCTAGTCCTACCTTCATAGTCTATCTTTTATGTTGACTTCAGTGTGAGGAAATCTTGAGATCAGAAATTAAGTACAAGTAATACAGGTAATAAAATAAGTAGTTCCCACTATGTGCCAGGTACTCTTTGTTCTTTGTGCCGTACACTTATTAATTTCTTTGATCCTAACAATTCTATGTTGATACCACTACTGTCTCCATTTTACAGATAAGGAAATGGAGGCAGAGAGGTTAAGAAACTTGTCCAAGGTCAGACAGCTAGTATCAGAATTTGAATCCAGACATGACCCCATAGCCTATGCTCTTCACCATTGGGATATGCTTCCCATCAACACATTAGTCATGAATTCTCTTTTACTCAGAAAAGCTGGCTGTTTAACAGCTTTGGCTTGAGTTACTCCCTGGTCAGTTGCTTACACTTAAATCTGCTTATTGGGGCTATTCCTTTTTTCCTTCTCTGTGTAATTTCTAGATTCTGGTCACAATTTATCTACTTACTGTCAGGTCTTTTTATATGCTTAAATTCCTGACCTTTTTCCTCTGGGCTTTCTCCCTCAGGAAAGGGAGGGATTCCTTCTGGCAGTTAATGGACTTCCTGGATTTACTAAATCTTCTTTCTGGTTCCTTTTTTACTAAAATATTTTCTTCACCATTTCTGCCATCTCAGGTCACATCACCATAGCTTAGCTGCCACTGAGTCAATTTTGATTCATTACAAAAAGTAGCCTTTGTGTAGTATAGAGCCATAAATTGTAGAAATGCTCAGGAATGAATGGCTTGTTAGAATTTTGTAGATTTGTTAGGTCAAAGACTGAATAAAATACTTACTTTATATGTGGATGAGATACGCAGATTCTCAGACAGCTCTTTGATAATTCTGAAAACAGGACACATGATCAGAAGAATTCAAGATCTCTAGCTTACATTGCTAGGGCTGTAGTTTGCAATGATCTTAATAACCTGATACCCATATAACTTTATTCCAGATAAAACAGAATTTACCATACTGCCCAGAGGAAATGCTGAATTGACTTGCAGGGTAGATTGATTTTACTTCTCTTCCTTCTCTTACTTTTAGAGAAGCTCCATAAGCTACAACTACATCTGTGTTTAAAGATTACTGGGTCCTATGATCTGAATCATTGTTTCTGAGACTGAACACTTCCCTTGTATTTAGGCAGAAGAGTAATTTTACTGAAATTACTACACAGAAAGTACAACCGGTGTTACTTTAAGGGATGATGTGTTGGCCCGATAGGTCAGAGATGAGGGAGAAAAGATTTCCTTTCTTTACATCCCTTCTAAAGTATAATAAACTTATAGAAAGTTAAGTAGCACCCAGGAATAAAAAGCAGATTTTTTATCTCATAGCATTAATAAGAAAAGGACTTTTTAGAACCAAAAAGTTATTTACTCCTTTTAGTCATTTAGAATTTGCCCTCTTGATCATTTCAGATTGCAGAAAGAATGTTTATAGGAACACGAGTCAGTTAGGATAGGAAGGGAAATTTCAGTTAGGGTTTCTTGATAATTATTGGTGACTTCTGATCTTTTTGCCTATCCTAGGAAGGAATGAAATATTGGCCAGCTTGTGCCCTCAAGTATTTGGGATGTATCTAGTAAAGCTTGCTGTGGCCATGGTGCTGGCTGGTGGGATTCAAAGGACTGACGCCACAGGAACACGGGTCAGAGGTTAGTACCTATTTAAAAATTCTGAGAAATAATTAACATGGGGGAAGAAGCTAGACTTTTTCTTTCCTGAATAAAAAGCACTTGTTGAGCTTTATCTTTTAAATGTAATCATTTAAAACTGACAATTGTCCAAATATACTTAGTCCAGCATCTATATATGAGAAGCTACTTTAGAAATCTAGAAAGATTGAAAGAAATCATGCTTTCCAACTGGTTTATGCTTTTGCTCTAGCCTATAAGGGAGCCACAAAATAACATCTTTCTGTTTCTATTACTGGATATGTTTTTCATTGGATCCCCAGTCTCTTCAAGAGGAGAAGATTAGAAATAGTCCATTTTAATGTCTCCAAGTCAGTGTCTTTCCATCTGTGACTGTCAGTGTTTCTCTCAGGCTGCTGCTCTCAGGCATCTGCCTGCTGATTCCCCTTCTGCTTCCAGAGAACAAATGTTCTAGCTGCTGTGAGGTGCTACCGTAGGTCACACATTCAAGCAAAGATTAAGTGTACAATTATGTCCGGATGTCAGAAAGCTCTTTTGCAGCTAACACACTTAAATGACCAGAGTCTGGCATAAAGTATGTAAACCAAAA